>NC_056745.1:33860230-34030230 GCF_019279795.1 Protopterus annectens
GCTGCAACGTGGTTTGCAACTGTTTCGTGGTCACTGTAACATAACTGATCAATTTAAGATGTATCTTGTACATATGCAAGCATTCCAGTATCCATGAATATGGGATTCTACTGATTTTTTTTGTAATCTGTACATCTCATATTTAGATTCTTCACATTTTACATCTCTCGGTTATGGCTCAGTTTAACAACATAACCTTGGAAGCTCCTTTGTGTCCCTCAGATACAGGTCATCACAACAGTGATGAACCTACACTCCAGTGCAGTAGATCCCCATCCTGCATCTATGCTCCGTTGTCATCCAGCCCTAAATTTAAATCTTTTTTAAGAGTTGCTATACAGTGTTCCTTTAAGTACAGACCTCCCAACCGTTCTGAATTACTCGGTTTTTACCGAGTTTTGGGGTCCAAATGAAAGGGTGCCACAATTCCCGGGTGGCACCCCTTCATTTCTGATTTTTATTAGCTTTTTTAAAATTTTCGCGCTGTTGGAGCTGACATCATCACATGCGCAATGTCAGCTCCGTCAGGCTATCAGCCAGTCAGAATTGAGCTCAAGGAGCTCACATCATCATTTCCGGCTGGCTGACTTAAATTTTAAAACAGCGGGAATTGCAATCTGGCGGGCCGCGCTTGTGCAGGATTACTGAACAGGGAAGCTGAAACGCTTGTGCAGAGCAGTTCGGGGGATATGGCAGGGAAACGGATTAATGGCAGACGCTTGTGCAGAGCAGTATGACAGAAGTGGGGATATGGCAGCAACAACGGCAGGGATTAATGGCAGCAAAGAGCAGTTTACCGAGCCAGGAAGCTGAAGCGCTTGTGCAAAGCAGTGCATTAATGGCAGCAACTGAAACGGGTAAGGAACATTTTGTGTGTGTGTTTGAAAATGCCCCCATATAATACACGTGGTGGCTAGAGGTATTCAGGCTCAAACCCTGTACCTTTAGTACAGGGTAAAAAGAGCCTACTATCCCTAGCCACTACCATTTCTGAGTGAGTTGAGAGCTATGATGAGAAGTGAGAACATGTTTGTTTTGTGCTAAGAGTTTAGAGCTATGATAAGAAGTGAGCACACAATTTGTATTCCCCTATTATTGTTTTTGTGCTAACAGTTCAGAGATATGATGAGTGAGAAGTGAGAACTGAATTTGTATTCCCCTATTGGCTTTGTTGTTTGTCCATGTTTTTTGTGTTGAGGTTAAGAGCTATGTTGAGAAGTGAGAAATTAATTCACTAAATGATGGCTATTAAGTTTCGGTCTTCCTATTTTTCAGGCAGCTGCTGATTTGGGATAGTGGTATGTTGTTCTGAATGTAGTGCATAGAGTCCTGGGTTCAAAACCTGCCAGTGAAATGCATGATGTAGCACAACATTTTATTCTAGCAACTTTACAAAATTATACAAGCAATGTTTAAAATGTGTCCCTGGTTGACACTTTGTCCCCCTCCCCAAAAAAAAAAAATGAAATTGAAAATAAGTGAAAGAAGCTGTGCAAGATGCCTATGGCTTACAGTACTGTCATTCTATTTATAGTATGGGTGTGGAAGCAGACTTTTATGATGGAAAAGTACTGAATTGTGCAGTTTTGTCATTATTGGTTCATGTGTTTTGTTTCATTGCCTACAGTACAGATTACTGGTGATGTTCAAACAATAAATTTAAAATGCGCTCTAACATGTGTGTTGTATTATACAAGTAATATAATTTAATAAAGTCAGGAAGGTGTATAAAGAAAAGAACTCATGTACGTTTCTTGTTTTGTGTGCAAGGGGCCAATGATTTGAAAACAGCCCAAAGGTAATCTTTATCCACCACTGGCCAGATGCATTTTCTTTGGATGTGGTGTGGGTTTCAATGCTGTTTCAATGAATGTGAGTTTCAAGGGCAAAGTTTAATGTCAAGCCTATTTTCATTGTGAGACAGTATTGCTTTGTTTACCAGATGATGTCTTTTAGTGTTTCTGCATTGTTGTGCTGTAAAATGTAAAAATAAAATTCAAATCATTGTAGAAGTAAAGCAGTATGCATACATTAGTGTTTATGGTAAATGGGGCAAAATAGCCATGTAACAGGACACTGGAAAGGCTGTAGGGGGACTCTGGTGCCATGTTTTGGTTGTCTGTTCTTCAGTTTGCGTTCAAAAGTTCGTATCCCACAATTACATTGGAGTGGGTGGGGTTACATAATTATGTATGCAAATTAGATGCTAATCAGCGTACAGATTTGTACCTATTTTTCATGGGCCTTGTCCAGATTTTTGATGTTTCCAGGTTGAGAGGTATGTTTAAGTAAGTTAGGTTCTAATTGTATGATGTCATAATTAGTTTGATTGTTTTAGCATTTAAATGTGATGTTTGATTGTAGTCTGAAGAAGCGGTGTATCCGTGAAAGCGCTTACTCCATTAAATGCTTTTGTTTTTAGCCTTTTACAACCAGTGTTATTGTTTTTTCTTCCACAGGAAATAGTATGTGTAGGAGGATTTACAGATCATCTGCAAGTCTTACTGGAAATTCCCTGGCCTCTTTGATCTAACTACAGAAACCTACAGATTGCAATAGGTGTTAGACCTCTTTTTAACACTGAAAAAACTTGCAATACCTGTACCTTGCAGATGCTGACAGCAATATAACCAAAAGCTGCAGTGAACATATAATATTCCTTGAACTGTTTTATTTAATTGAGTATGTGATGTTGAACATATGGATATTTTTTAAATCGTGTTTCCTAAAACGGTGATAAAACTTGCCATTGCCGTTACAGATATTTCTTCAATGATGCCTCTTAAAAAAGCTGTTATCACTGCAGCTGTACTGCTTACAGATCCTGAGTTATTCTGATGCATTCTGTAAGTTGTTTAATTGTTAATTGATATAGTATTTTAATGAAAGCTACTAGCAGACTGGTGGCATGATGCTGCTGTCTTTAGACCTCTTTTTAACAAAAATATGTAGTGTTGGAGGTTCTAATCCCAATCATGAACTATACAGATATTACAAGTCATATTATATGAAGGTATTGTTTATACCTTTTGCATGTCATGTTAGTATCTGTCACAGGCCGTGATATACAGATCTTTTTATTGCACAGAAATGCATAGGGTTTATTTTGGCATATGCTGCTCATAGAATCAAATGCATAAATGCGCTCAACTATGAATATTATCATGTGCATATCAATACTGCAGCCTTGCTCTGACTCTAGCTGGCTGCCATCTAGGACACGCAGCCACATCCTCATTTATAGCTTGTATCACTGCAGCCTGTTGCCATATATTAACACCAGGTTGCATGTTTCTTTCAGTTTGCTACAGATTTCACTGTAATCCAGAGTATTCACTTGAATTCCTTAGGGTCCATAATGTATGTGAACCTTAGGGTCCATAATGTATGTGCAGAGGATTTCAAAAATGGAGTCAATCTGGCTGTTGGTCGCACTTGAATTGTGTTGTGTGCACACTATGTGTTTTGGAACCACACTATGGCATGCTCAGAAGCTGTGTTAAGTATTGGTTAGTAAGCTGTTTTGAAGTATACAGTTTAGGAGCTGTTTATGTACACATCTTTCTAGAAGCTTGCAGAGGGGCGGTAGTATGGCTATAAGGTGAAAGTTAGAGAATTCTGTGGGAGTACCTCCTTTATGCAGTGAAGTTATTTTTGAATTTTTTTCATTGATTAGGTACGTAGCACTCACAGGTAGATCTGTTTATAAGGATACTAATAGGACTGGCTATGGTGTCAGCAGTAAGTTTTATATATTTGGGGGGTATCAGTGGAGGAAGACCATAATTTGACTTTTAGTAAGAGTTTTTTTTATAGTGGAAGTGGGAATGAGTTGTAGGGCAAAAGTGGGAGGAATGTTTTGATTATCTAGAGAGTGGACTGGCATAGAAGGCTTTTGGAAAGGACAGCTCTGTAACTTTAGTAGAGCTAGTGTAGCTTTGGCTGGCAGATGTGCAGGTTTTGATTTGGTTTGTGTATTTCAGCTAGATAAGGAGTTGATCAAGAAGTCTTATTCTAACAGAGTTAAATTTGCTTGCTATTTGAAGGTGGGGAGGAATCAGGGCAGGGGTTTGCTTGTTTTTTTAATTCCTGGGTTGCGCAGTGAGTTGATGGAAGACCAAAATTTTTGGGGAACTTATTTGTTGTTGGATTATAGGCGAGTGTAATATTTTTTTGTTACTGATCACCTGTTTTTGACTCGGTTATGGAGTTCTCTGAAGTACTGTATATTTCTGCTGGATTTTGACTTTTGGGATTCGAACCATACCTTTTCACTTTCTTTGAAAAGTTTTTGCTCGTTGTAGAAAGCCAGGGTGCATGATTGTTTTGTCATTCTCTTGATGCATTGTGGGGCTAGAACGTTCAGGGTGTGTAGGAATATTGTATTAAATGGGTTACTGTATTATCTAGGGTAATGTTTTTAAAACTGACCAATCTATTGCTTTTAGTGAGTCAATGAATGTTTGTTGATTGAATTTTTTTAGGTTATGGGTAGTTTTATATTTTTGTTTGTTACTTATTTGTGGGGTAGGACATAAGCTGGTAAGTGTTCAGTTAACGTGTCTGGGAGTGTACCAGATGTAGAATATTTTTTTGTGTTGGAGACAATTATTCAATCTAGTGTGGACCATGATTATTATGTTTATTAATTCTTGTAGGGGAATTAATTAGTTAGGTGAATCTGAACAGGTTCAAGTTAGTTGTTGGAAAGTCAGAGGATAGGTTCTGCCAGTTAATGTTAATATTATCTAAAATTATTGCTTTGTTGTTTATAGTGTGAGATGGATGCAGTGGGGGTTCTTTTAATTACTGATTAAGTCACAATCATAGGTTCATAGGTTCATAGGTTGGTACTAGGCTATCGGCCCTAGGGCCTCTACAAGCCTGACCATAACAATTCCCTGGATATTTCTTCCCGCAATACTTACTTCTATGGACCCCTGTCTAACAGGGCAACTGATATGATCCCTGGGGTGAATTTCTTATCTCCCATCCAATCATCAAGGTTCCTTTTGAAGAGGGCCAAGGAGGCACTCTGCTTGA
Source organism: Protopterus annectens (assembly GCF_019279795.1). Lineage (NCBI taxonomy): Eukaryota > Metazoa > Chordata > Ceratodontiformes > Protopteridae > Protopterus > Protopterus annectens. The sequence goes on from NC_056745.1 coordinate 33,865,274, forward strand.
CATGTATGGGAAGTCTATTCCAGAGTATGGGGAGTCTCTGGGACAGGAACCTATCCCTCCAGCATGTTTTGTTCATTGTGATGACAAGGTTTAGATCTCTGGAGCGTGTGGCTCTGAGGGATTGGGATTTCTTTAAGTGGAGCATGTCCAACAGCTCAGGGTATGACATGGCCTTGTATGTTAAGCAGAAATCACCTCTGAGTAGACGATATGCCACAGAGTATATAGCTGGAGATTTTTTAGATGGTCAGCATATGGCATCTGCTTTAGGCCTGTGATTCTTTTAGTGAGGTATTTCTGTGGCCTTTCCAGATGTAGCAGATGTCTTGCGAGGTACATACTAAATGGGGCATTATACTCTATAATGGGTCTAATGAGGGATGAGTACAGTGGGACAATGACCTCCTTTTTTCTGGATGAAAAGCCCTTAGTGATGAGGTGTGCCACATAGAAAGATTTCCTGACTGTTGTGGCGATGTGGTTATCGAAAGTGAGACCACTGTCCACCTGTGTCCCTAAGTCTCTCATCACACTTTCGATGTTTAGTGTACTGCCACCTATGTGGTAATTCATAGGTACATGTTTTTTTCCATAGGGGATAACTATACATTTCTTGGCATTAAGCTTGAGCCCATGGCTCTGGCACCAGGCATCTGTTTCTGTAAGGTCCTTTTGTAGAATATCCACATCATTTGGGGATTCAGTAATGGCTCCCAGTTTGCAGTCATCTGCGAACTTTGTTAGCCAGAGTCCCTTAGTGTTGGCCTGTACTTCAGAGAAGTAGATGCCAAATAAGAGTGGTCCCAGGACTGAAACCTGAGTTACTCCACTTGTCACTTGTCTGGAGCTGGATTTGGATTTGGCTACTTTTACAGTCTGGGTTCTGTCAGTAAGCCAGTGGGCAACCCATCAAGTGACATAGGGATTTATGCCCAGCTTAGTAAGTTTGTCTATGATTCCAGAGTGGGGGATGGTGTCGAAGGCCTTGGTGAGGTCCAGATAGGCTGTGTGAACCGCCTTACCCTCGTCCACAGCTCTGGAGACTGATTCAAAGAAGTCAATCAGATTCAGGAGACAAGATCGGCCCTTCACAAACCCAAATTAGATGGGGTCCAGTGTTTGAAGGTTGTCAATGTCTTTGTTTATAAGTTCCATGATAATGCATTCCATGCCCTTGCAGATCAGGCTTGTCAGACTGATGGGATGGTAGTTCCCGGGATCCAAGGTGGATCCCCCCTTGTGGAGTGGGATAACTGTAGCTGTGCACCACTCAGTGGGCACAAAGCCTGAGGTGAGGCTATGATTAAACATGACACTTAGGTGAGGTGCCATTTCATTTTGTAGTTCATGTAGTACACAGCCTGGGATGTCATCTGGTCCCATGGATGCTGTATTCTTAGCTTTGGAGAGTGCGGTTTCTACCTGTGTGGCCATGATTACCGGAATTTGGCAATCTTTTTGTATTGAGATGGGCCCTTTAGGGGGTGACAGGGGGGTGAAGTTGGCACTAAATTGATCTGCCAGGATATTGGCAATATCCTTGAGATCAGTATATTTAATGCCATTCTGTTGAAGCTCAGAGCACATCTGAGCATTGCCATTTAGATTCTTGACATAACTATAGAATGCCTTGTGGTTGTCTTTGGAATCCTTGGCAATTTTATTTTCGTAACTAGCTTTTGAGGATTTTATGAGGGATCTCAGCTTCTTATTGAGGCTGGTGAGGGAGTTTTTTGCATCCTGGGATTTTCCTCTTTTCTGCAACAGTTTCTTCCTTTTGTTGTATAGTTTGTTTATAGCAGGGGATCACCAGATTGGCTTCCTTTTTTTGGAGGAGAGCATCTTGGTTCATTTTTGGGATGGCATGATTCATGTATGAGTGGATGTGCTCGTACAGTGCCTTAATGTAGGATTCTGCAGTCGAACTTTCAGATCCCGTCTGCATGGGTGTCATGAAGTTTGTCACTTCTGACTTCAGTAGCATGAAGTTGGCTTTGGAGAAGTTTTCTAAGGAGGTTTCCTTACTGGGGGGTGGGGATGGGATGTGGATGTCAAGGGTGATTTGCTTATGGTCAGACCTGACCAATGAGGGGGTGACCACTGGCGTGGAGCACCTATCTCCCATGTTGGTAATGATCAGGTCTAGGATATTGGAGCCCCTGGTGGGACAATGGATTAGTTGATCCAGGGCATTGGAATTTATGAATTCCAAGAACTGTTGGGAAAAAGAGCTGGTACCCAAGTAGTTTTTCCAGTTAATGGCAGGGTAGTAGAAATCACCCAGTATTAGGGTGTTTGGTTGTATCTTAATATTTTCCAGTATGTTTAGAAATGTGTAGTGAGAATCTTGGGGCATGGCGGGGGATCTGTAGCAAGCTACAATTTCAAAACAACTAGTTTGGAAAAGAAATAGTGGTAGAAGCCAAGAACTGTCTCTGTTAGATGATATGGCTAAAAAAGTACAAAAAGAACATAAGGAGACAGGATGTACAGATAGATTATGGCATTTGAATAATATCAAAAGACAGGATCAAAATGTATGCTAACAAAAGCTGTGATAAATAGGGGCAAATTTTAAACATTTTTATTGGATTCAGGATGCAACATCCCAAAAATATATTGCTCAAAGTCTTATAAAAAGGAATAGGGACATGGCTATCCTTGCTCTGTATGATAATGAGAATAACTTTAGATATGAACCAGAAAGAATTATTACAATTCTGACCAGGAAATATATTATACCTAGGCCACCACTTCACATAAGCAAGCAGTCAAAATCACCTTCTTGGAAGGAAGGAATTTGACAAAGGTTCCCGAAGAAAGGAAATTTGTGCCAAAAGAAGGTATCAGGGATGCAGAAATTCATAGACTGAAAGTCTTTGTTTTGAGAAAGCCCTCTGACTTGATGGACTCACTCCTGATTTTTTCAAAACTTTCAAGAAATGGTTGTTATGGACATTAAGTAGATTCTTCGAGGTAGTTGCTAAACTTATGTTTACCAAACCTTATAAAGACAAATCAGTTTCAAGCAATTACAGGCCAGCCTTACTCTTAAAGTTGGAGTTTAGACATTTTACTAAAGTGTTACCCAACAGATTTAATCATATTCTCCTATAAGTCATCTCTCCAATGCAGCAGGGATTGTGAAAAACAGAATAGGAAGTCCAGATCTCACAAGTCTGTTGCTAAACATTCAGTGTTGGTGTTGGCAAATAAATGCATATGGGAATAGTCATCTTTCCAATCCAGCAGGTGTTCATGAAAACCAGAACAGGAAGTCCAGATCTGACAAGAGCATGGCTAAACATTCAGTGTTGGTGTTCGCAAATAAATGCATATGGGATGGATAGATAGATTTCAGGAAATTGTTTGGCTCAGTAGAATGTAATTTTGAATGAGAACTACAGTATTTTTTAATTTCCCTTAAGAATTCATTAGGAAATGTCAGCTTTGTGCAACATGCCCATACCATACTCTGTGCCAATGTAATCACATCCATAACCCATCAAAGGGGTATGAAACATGGGTGTCCCTTTCCCCCATTGCTGTTTCTACTGGTAACTGAAGTCTATCACTTCTTAGATAAAAAAAGTGGGCATAAACCCCCCACATATAGTACACTAGTATCATCTTGATTTGCTGGCGATTGTATGGTATGGATCTTTCAGCCCTGTCATAATTATGACAAAGTAGTAAAATGTTTTAAAAAAAACTAGAATACTGCATAGGGTTGTCAATAAATGAGGAAACACCAAAAAGCACTGTAGGAAGAGAAACAATGCACCAGACAGCTCAAGATAAAATTCAACAGTTTATTGAAAAAACAGTATGTAAAATGGATAACAACACAACGCGTTTTTCGTCTATTACACAGACTTCTTCAGACAACAAAAATGAGGTCAAGACCAATTATATATAGTGACAATGAATAGGCAATTAATTCAAATCTTCCAATGAAAGCATCTCATAAATATGTAATATATCATGCCTAATTCAATAATCAAATGTAAATAACTAACTTCCACCTCCGTAGTGATAGAAAATTGGTACACGAACTTCACTTTTACAAAAATATGTAAATTAAAACCTGTAGAAAACACTCTTGAAACGTATTTATATAAATATATAAATATAGCATAAGAACTCGGAGAGAAATAAATTCTCAGACAACTTTAAGCTCAAACTTCATCCAACACTCCCCTCCAGTGGCCAAAATAATAATAGCAAATGAACTTGTGAATACGCCTGCATACATTCAGTATATAAATGTAAGATATAAGTAAAAAGATGTGCAAACGGATGAGAATTCATAAATAACTACTGAATAAATAATTTCTACGAATAAATAGTAATATTAATAAATATATGTCCCTTAAAATCTCTTAATGTGATGAATATCTCAGATATTCTAAAACTCCCTAAAAACTGCAATGAACAATATGAAATAATATTGCAAATGTGTAACTAAAACATCTCCATAATTCTCAGTTTGTACACAACTTTCTGGACACCTAAGCATGAGAGCATAAAATGCAAAGCTGACCAGGTGTCCTTGACATTTCTTGAAATATTTTTTGAAAGAAGTTTGCTTCTGAGTTGTAAAGGCAATGGCCTTTGACAAAGAACAGCGCTTAAGCAGAGTGGGAACTTGTTTTATTGAACCCCCTTTACAGAAGTTATTAAAGAAAATGCACATACATGTACATATATGTGTATTTTTCTTATGTGCATTATCACATATCATACCTAATATTACCCCTATAAAAAATACTTGGTCTTTGCATGCATTTGATGCGACTTTGCATAACAAGATGTATAATTTCAGACTCCTAAGTAATATGCTTTGTATATAAAAAACAGAGAAATGCCCAGTAATGGCCTGAGCTTGATACCAAATGTAACTCTAACCTCAAGAAAACAAAGAGCACTGCCGAGCAGCAAAAACCGAGACTAGTAAGTAATTAAAATCACAAAAGCTTTATTGGGCAAAACTAGAAAACTAAAAATAGAAAATAAAATGCATTAACTAAATCACCTCATTTTTCATGCTAAAATCTTGCACTTCTTCAAATGCAAAAACACAAATCACCCAATAACTTTAATGCATACATATTCCCTCCAAAATTCAAATTGAGCCACCGATTATGTTATAAAAATAATTAAGAAATAATTAAACAATTTATTGAACTAAAAACACAAACAGGTACTGCAGGTGTTTATTAGAAATATTGTGATAAACAGCAGAATACATAAAATGCATACAACTTGTACACCTCTCACAGTGAAGAAATAACAGCTATCAACACATAACTAAAATCCAATGTTTATGCAATGTTAGGGTTATTAATGTTTAAATTAAATAAACATGTCTGTGTACTTGTTTATGAAGTATAAGTGAGTTATATACATGTTCATTCTCCAAGTTGTAATAGTTCAATAGGTGATACAGTGGGACTATGAACAAAAACTATAAACTGTGCAGTCATCCATGGCCTAGGCACTGTCTTCTTCTTCTGGCTTTTCCCAGTTAGGGGTCACCACAGCAGATCACCTGTCCACTCATGATTGGCAGTGGAGTTTTACATTGTTGAGTTGCCAGCTTGGTACCCAACTTTCCACAGAAGGCACACACATGCACGCACTCACACCTAGGGCCAGTTTAGAGTGTCCAATACACCTACAGCATGACTTTGGGATATGGGAGGAAACCGGAGCACCTGGAGAAAACCCACGTGACCACAGGGAGGACATGCAGACTCCACACAGAAGGCTCCCCACCCACCAAAGATCAAACCAGAGAACCTATTGCTGTGAGGCGACAATGCTAACCGCTGCACCACCGCAGTGGCCTAAGCACTGTATGCATCTATAATTTATGAGATTAGATGCTATGTAAATTTACATACTTAGATGTAAAACATTTGTACAACTACAAAGGACATAACAACATGGGTACTGAACACATAGTTAAAAGGGTAGTATGTACAAAGTCCACAGAATGCCCACACAGAAATGTTGAAAACAGCGAAAGTTCATAATCGTGAATTTGAATATCTCGAATTCGCGGTTATGGCTTTACGCTACTTTATGTCCAGGTCTGCGTGTTGATGGTGAGCGGTGCCGTGTGTGGATGTAGGTGTTATGTCAGGAAAGTGAGTGTTTTGTAAGGTTTTTGAGTGGGAGTTAGAGTGTATGTGAGTGTGCTGATATGTTTGATGTGTGTGTGAGGGACTGGAGAATGTCTGTGGGTGAGTTTGCTTTTGTTTCTTGTTTGTGCAATCTTGGAGTTAGTATATATAAGTTGGGGGGTATGGGGGGGTGCAGGGTGGCTTGCTCCCCTGCTTATGTGTGTATGAGTTGTGTATTTGTGTAGTTTTGTTTGTTTATTTTGTGATGTGGGTGCTTTGGTGTATGTATGCTGTGGTGTGTGCAGTTTGATGGTGCTATGCTTTTTGTAATTTTTGCAGTTTGATGGTGCTATGCTATGCTAATTACTGCTGTGATGGTGTAGTGGTTAACTATTGTGACTATAGTGTACAGTGTCCTGGGTTCAAAACCTGCAAAGGCTATATCCCAGAGAATTCCCATACTCTGGAACAGGCTACCCATCTATGTCAAACAAAGTTCTTCATTAGCACTCTTTAAGAAAAATCTTGATGAGTGGATGGGAAATAACAAATACACCCCAGGGATCACTTCTGTGTCTCTGCTTGACAGTGGCACAGGAAAATAACTTTCTTGGGTGGCGTAAGCCAAGGAACCTTGTTGGCTAGGCTTACATAGGCCCTTGGGCTGATAGCCTAGTATCTACCTATGAACCTATGTGCCTGTGATCGGGTTTTTGAATGTCAGAGTTTTGTAGTTTCGGTGTTTTGTGGATTCGCTGTCATGGTCTTGAGATACTGAAATTCGATGTTTCAGTATTTGGAGATTATGAAGTGAATCCATATATACATACATATATATATATATATATATATATATATATATATATATAAAATGTGTGTGTGTGTGTGTGTGTGGGTTTACTATCAAAATACGGCTATGAAATAGTCGAACAACATATGTTCGAACACTTCATAGTTCGGCAGGTGATGTGAGCGAACGTTATCATTGCAAATGGACTGTGCATTCACAATTATAACCTTCGCTCATGTAAGGGGATCACGGTACAGTGCAGTTAGGGAAATACATCCCTTTCCTCATTGTAGTGCGATCTCGGAGTTGGAATATTAAGTTAGGGAGGGTGTGGGGGGTGCAGCCCCCCACAGGGGAGTGTAGGAGGACTTGCCCCCTGCATAGATGTGAGTTTAGGCTAGTTAGGTAGGGAGTTAAGGGAAGGGTGGGAATGCTGTTAATTGTTGAAACTGTCACAAGCGACATTTTTGACAATTAACAGCTGTTTTCAACATTAGGGATATACGAAAATATTCATTTCCGATGTTAAAATTCGAACATTCATACACTTTTTATTTTAATTTTCGATTTTTTTGATAATAAACCATGTGTGTGCGTGTGTGTGTGTGTGTGTGTGTGTGTGTGTGTGTGTGTGTGTGTGTGTGTGCGTGTGTGTGTGTTTTCGTGTGGGTCTACTTTCTTTGATAGAAAATACATTTCACTGAAACTCATTTGATAGGAGTCTCATTTCATTGAAAATGAATTCCCTGTGCTCAATTCACTGAAAGCTCACTTCACTGAAAACTCATTTGACTGAAACTCATTTCGCCTAAACAGGTATATACCCTTTCCCCACTGTAGTGTGATCCTGGAGTTAGTATATATAGTTAGGAGTGAGGGGGCATAGCCCCCCCCACCTATTCTAAATATTGTAAAGCATAGACATGGATTCTTACATGTCAAACGAAAAACTCTTTCCAGACAATAATATATATCCAAACTATGTGTGTGTGTGTGTGTGTGTCTTTCGGCTTTTCCCGGTTAGGGGTCGCCACAGCGCAACTCCGGTCCGCTAATGATTGGCAGTAGAGTTTTACATGCTGGCTTGCCGGGCCTAACGCACAACCTTCGAAGGAACGCCCATTCACGCATGTCGTCACACAGTAGACGCTTTAACTGAGAATCGAACGGGCAACGTCTAACTGTGAGGCGACAACGCTACCTATATATATATATATATATATATATATATATATATATATATATAGTTCAAATAAATATCTGTACAATCTGTAGGAAAGCTTGGGTATATGAAAAATGTTGTTACTTACTCTAGGGATCTGTGGGCTGCCTCTATACCTTATTGATCCTCCTTGGAAGCTCCTTTGTGTCCCTCAGATACAGGTCATCACAACAGTGATGAACCTGCACTCCAGTGCAGTAGATCCCCATCCTGCATCTATGCTCCGTTGTCATCCAGCCCTAAATTTAAATCTTTTTTAAGAGTTGCTATACAGTGTTTCTTTAAGTACAGACCTCCCAACCGTTCTGAATTACTCGGATTTTACCGAGTTTTGGGGTCCAAATGAAGAGGTGCCACGATTCTTGAGTGGCATCCCTTCATTTCTGATTTTTCTTAGCTTTTTTAAAATTTTCGCGCTGTTGGAGCTAACGTCATCACATGCACAATGTCAGCTCCGTCAGGCTACCAGCCAGTTGGAATTGAGCTCAAGGAGCTCACATCATCATTTCCGGCTGGCTGACTTAAATTTTAAAACAGCGGGAATTGCAAGCTGGCGGGCTGCGCTTGTGCAGGATTACTGAACAGGAAAGCTGAAACGCTTGTGCAGAGCAGTTCGGGGGATATGGCAGGGAAACAGATTAATGGCAGATGTTGTGCAGAGCAGTATGACAGAAGCGGGGATATGGCAGCAACAACGGCAGGGATTAATGGCAGCAAAGAGCAGTTCACCGAGCCAGGAAGCTGAAGCGCTTGTGCAGAGCAGTGGATTAATGGCAGCAACTGAAACGGGTAAGAAACATTTTGTGTGTGTGTGTGTGTGTGTGTGTGTGTGTGTGTGTGTGTGTGTGTGTGTGTGTGTGTGTGTGTGTGTGTGTTTGTGTAAATGAATGCATGTTAATGTTTGTGTGCTTTTTTTGGAATACTATTTTCAAAACGAAAATGATAGCACATGTACACGTGAAACTAAACTTGGTTAAAGCTTATTTTCATACCAAGAAGTAATGTACAGCAGGTTTCTGTTGCTGTCATTGACAGAAGAGCCATTACAAAATATAGAAATAAGCTGAAAGTAACGTGAAAAATTTGCTTTCCAATACAAAAAAAATAATGCTTTTCTCATTAGTGAACCACTGTAGAGACAGTAACAAAAAATAACACACAAAATGCTTTAATCTGTGTAGAGAAGTTCGTATCTTGGTATTCATAAGAGATGGTTGCCAAAATACAACAAGCATCAATCTGTTTTCTTACCAAAACAAAAAATAATATTTGCCTCACAGTCTGCAAGCAGTTACACAAGACCTTCAAAAAATCAGGAACTCAAAGAATTTATAAAAGCCACAAATCTCAAATGGAAAGGTTTTGAGGAACATCTTAGTCTGATATGTCTAATTTGTAGAATACCACAAAAATATAAGTATGAGAATTATTAAATGTTGAATGGCATTCTGCTATCACATACTAACTCTAACAAAATATTCATAAACAGAAAAAAGTTGTAGTACTACCGAGTGCAGTACGTACAGCTGGCATACTGCCCAGTTTTGTCAATGATATATATGTATGTATTGGGGACTTACTGAGCAGACAAGACACTCCGACTATTAGCCCATATGAGTCATTGTATGCCGTCTAATTCTACTGTCTTTTTACGTAATTTACATTTGTCTATTTCTTCCAGTTTTTCAGTGGATTTTGTCAGCCAACATATATGCAGCCCACCATCGTGGGCTCCCACTATTAGCCTTTCATCTTAGCCATTCTTGCATTAAGTCTTGGTCAACATGAAGTTGTTCTAGAAGATGTTTATATTTTCCACCATATTTAGGGACTTCCAATATTATTTTATTTTATTCTAATCCTTTTCTTCACATTCTTCATATCTACTTCTGGTTTTATTTCCATTCCCACTACTCTTGGAAATGCTTCGTGTAAGTTAAATAAGGAAATCAGCTCAGACTTCTCTTCATGCTTAGAAATCTCGCTATGTTGGAATCTGATGAGGTCCACAAATATGTTTGCAGTCCCACAATTGCAGACTTACACATGTAATAATTTTCCAGTAGGCCCATACCATCTTTAGATCAAGGGATACATAGTCCTGATAAGCATGAAGAATTGTTCTTGTTTTCTTGTTCAAGTAATTCAATGCTATTTGGGGGCCAGTCAATCAAACCAAAGATGTAAGTTAGAACAGGAAGAGCAAATTGGTTTATAGCTTGGACTTTTACTAGATGTCAGTGAAGCTTTCAATATTAGCGTAAGTCTTCTGAAGTATTCCATGCTAAACTTTGTTCTTATTTGTTCATATTTTATTGCCAACCCTTCACCAGTTCCCATATATTTATACACCCCCTCCTGCTCAAGTTTCTTTATATCACACTCCTGTCCCAGGTTGATATTTTCTTGGTGCTGCAGCTTTCTTTTTGTAAACATTGCTTTTGCACATTTATCAAGACCAAATGTAATTCTTACCCCATCTGAGAAAGTTTTATCCATTCTAGTTGTGCTTTCAGATCCTCATCTGATAAACTACAAATTTAAATCGTCCACAAAAAGTACATGAGATGTCTTTAAACAAGGTTTGGTTCTAGAAGTTAAGCTGTAGCCACAACGTAATCTATTAAGTAAAAAGCATAACGGGTTAAGGGCCAGACAAACCAGCAGCAGTAACAAAGAATAGCCATAAGCATCCCTCTTTGAATTTTTATCTCTGGGATAATAATTTGCCCTTGGTTGTGGCTTAGCTGCAACGTGGTTTGTGACTGTTTATTGGTCACTGTAACATAACTGATCAATTTAAGATGTATCTTGTACATATGAAAGCATTCCAGTATCCATGAATATGGGATTCTACTGATTTTTTTTAATAATCTGTACATCTCATATTTAGATTCTTCACATTTTACATCTCTCGGTTATGGCTCAGTTTAACAACAGATGACCCTTTGACGTGACATTATTTTAGTACCTTTTTGTTCAATTGCCATGAATGATTTTTTTTTTCTAAATAGCTATTGTCTCTGTCTGTTCCAATCAGACCTCCCAACCATTCCGAATTATTCGGTTTTTACCGAGTTTTGGGGTCCAAATGAAGAGGTGCCACGATTCTTGAGTGGCATCCCTTCATTTCCGATTTTTCTTAGCTTTTTTAAAATTTTCACGCTGTCGGAGCTGACGTCATCACGTGAGCAATGACATCAGCTCCGTCAGGCTACCAGCCAGTCGGAATTGAGCTCAAGGAGCTCACATCATCATTTCCGGCTGGCTGACTTAAATTTTAAAACAGCGGGAATTCCAAGCTGGCGGGCCGCGCTTGTGCAGGATTACTGAACAGGGTAGCTGAAATGCTTGTTCAGAGCAGTTCGGGGGATATGGCAGGGAAACAGGGATTAATGGCAGACGCTTGTGCAGAGCAGTTCGACAGAAGCGGGGATATGGCAGCAACAACGGCAGGGATTAATGGCAACAAAGAACAGTTCACTGAGCCAGGAAGCTGAAGCGCTTGTGCAGAGCAGTGGATTAATGGCAGCAACTGAAACGGGTAAGGAACATTTTGTGTGTGTGTTTGAAAATGCCCCCATATAATACACTTGGTGGCTAGAGGTATTCAGGCTCAAACCCTGTACCTTTAGTACAGGGTAAAAAAGAGCCTACTATCCCTAGCCACCACCATTTCTGAGTGAGTTGAGAGTTATGATGAGAAGTGAGAACATGTTTTTTTTGTGCTAAGAGTTTAGAGCTATGATAAGAAGTGAGCACACAATTTGAATTCCCCTATTATTGTTTTTGTGCTAACAGTTCAGAGATATGGTGAGTGAGAGGTGAGAACTGAATTTGTATTCCCCTATTGGCTTTGTTGTTTGTCCATGTTTTTTGTGTTGAGGTTAAGAGCTATGTTGAGAAGTGAGAAATTAATTCACTAAATGATGGCTATTAAGTTTCAGTCTTCCTATTTTTCAGGCAGCTGCTGATTTGGGATAGTGGTATGTTGTTCTGAATGTAGTGCATAGAGTCCTGGGTTCAAAACCTGCCAGTGAAATGCATGATGTAGCACAACATTTTATTCTAGCAACTTTACAAAATTATACAAGCAATGTTTAAAATGTGTCCCTGGTTGACACTTTGTCCCCCTCCCCAAAAAAAAAAAATGAAATTGAAAATAAGTGAAAGAAGCTGTGCAAGATGCCTATGGCTTATACTACTGTCATTCTATTTATAGTGTGGGTGTGGAAGCAGACTTTTATGATGGAAAGTACTGAATTGTGCAGTTTTGTCATTATTGGTTCATGTGTTTTGTTTCATTGCCTACAGTACAGATTACTGGTGATGTTCAAACAATAAATTTAAAATGCGCTCTAACATGTGTGTTGTATTATACAAGTAATATAATTTAATAAAGTCAGGAAGGTGTATAAAGAAAAGAACTCATGTATGTTTCTTGTTTTGTGTGCAAGGGGCCAATGATTTGAAAACAGCCCAAAGGCAATCTTTATCCACCACTGGCCAGATGTATTTTCTTTGGATGTGGTGTGGATTTCAATGCTGTTTCAATGAATGTGAGTTTCAAGGGCAAAGTTTAATGTCAAGCCTATTTTCATTGTGAAACAGTATTGCTTTGTTTACCAGATGATGTCTTTTAGTGTTTCTGCATTGTTGTGCTGTAAAATGTAAAAATAAAATCCAAATAATCATTGTAGAAGTAAAGCAGTATACATACATTAGTGTTTATGGTAAATGGGGCAAATAGCCAGGTAACAGGACACTGGAATGGCTGTAGGGGGACTCTGGTGCCATATTTTGGTTGTCTGTTCTTCAATTTGCATTCAAAAGTTCGTATCCCACAATTACATTGGAGTGGGTGGGGTTACATAATTATGTATGCAAATTAGATGTTAATCAGCGTACAGATTTGTACCTATTTTTCATGGGCCTTGTCCAGATTTTTGATGTTTCCAGGTTGAGAGGTATGTTTAAGTAAGTTAGGTTCTAATTGTATGATGTCATAATTAGTTTGATTGTTTTAGCATTTAAATGTGATGTTTGTTTGATTGTAGACTGAAGAAGCGGTGTATCCGTGAAAGCGCTTACTCCATTAAATGCTTTTGTTTTTAGCCTTTTACAACCAGTGTTATTGTTTTTTCTTCCACAGGAAATAGTATGTGTAGGAGGATTTACAGATCATCTGCAAGTCTTACTGGAAATTCCCTTGCCTCTTTGATCTAACTACAGAAACCTACAGATTGCAACAGGTGTTAGACCTCTCTTTAACACTGAAAAAACTTGCAAACCTTGTACCTTGCAGATGCTGACAGCAATATAACCAAAAGCTGCAGTGAACATATAATATTCCTTGAACTGTTTTATTTAATTGAGTATGTGATGTTGAACATATGGATATTTTTTAAATCACGTTTCCTAAAACGGTGATAAAACTTGCCATTGCTGTTAGAGATATTTCTTCAATGGTGCCTCTTAAAAAAGCTGTTATCACTGCAGCTGTATTGCTTACAGATCCTACGTTATTCTGATACATTCTGTAAGTTGTTTAATTGTTAATTGATATAGTATTTTAATGAAAGCTACTAGCAGACTGGTGGCATGATGCTGCTGTCTTTAGACCTCTTTTTAACAAAAATATGTAGTGTTGGAGGTTCTAATCCCAATCATGAACTATACAGATATTACAAGTCATATTGTATGAAGGTATTGTTTATACCTTTTGCATGTCATGTTAGTATCTGTCACAGGCCGTGATACAGATCCTTTTATTGCACAGAAATGCATAGGGTTTATTTTGACATGCTGCTCACAGAATCAAATGCATAAATGCGCTCAACTATGAATATTATCATGTGCATATCAATACTGCAGCCTTGCTCTGACTCTAGCTGGCTGCCATCTAGGACGCGCAGCCACAGCCTCATTTATAGCTTGTATCACTGCAACCTGTTGCCATATATTAACACCAGGTTGCATGTTTCTTTCACTTTGCTACAGATTTCATTGTAATCCAGAGTATTCACTTGAATTCCTTAGGGTCCATAATGTATGTGCAGGGGATTTCAAAAATGGAGTCAGTCTGGCTGTTGGTCGCACTTGAATTGTGTTGTGTGCACACTATGTGTTTTGGAACCACACTGGCATGCATGGAATACCTAATTATCCTATGCTGAATACTTAAGTATTCAATCTGCCTTCAGCGTGTCTTCTGGAATTACATCTGCAACAGGTGAGGTGAAGTTTTCCTTTGGCATTCTGCTCTGTCCAAAACAGCTTCCACGATCTTTATGGATCCGACCGATTATCGAGTACAATAATGAAAAAAAAATGTATTTGTGGAGACTAAGTCAGTATCATGTCAGTAATATGTCAGTCAAGTTTGCCCTTACCATAGCTGAAACAAAAAGCATTAATGGCCACCTTGGTCAGACTCAGTGAATATTATACTCCAGTATGAATTGTCACAAGCAGCATCCCCATTCAACAGGGTTGAATTCGAGTAGGCACTCATAGTTATAATAGTGACTGGAAAATTACTATTCTAGTCCATACAAGAATCATTATGAGGTAAAGTTCCATGCCTAAATTAACAAAATGATAGAACAGTCTCAAAAAATATAAGACTGATTTTAAGCATCTTAATTATAGATATATAATTAGGCAAAACCTGCTTCATTAGAACCTCTAATTATTCATATATTGGCATGTGACCCTCATTAAAAAAACAGAGAGAGAGAGAGAGAGACTTCCTCAGGATGTTCTATAATTATAGAAAAGCTGAATTTCATGATTAAGGGGGCAAGCTTTTAATGATTTAGTGCTTGTATTTAAAGGTTGATGGTTTGATTCTTTACATCTCCATTTACCTGCTTTGTGACTCTAAGGATATCATTTAACTAAACCATGCTCTCCGGAAGAGCCTGAAAAATGTCCATAAAGTTAGATACTCCTCTGGTTTACAAATAAATAATGATATATAGCAAAAGTGGTAAGGGCTAAATATACAAAATCTGATACAGTTTTAAAGTTTCAAATCCTTATTCAGATGTACTGCATTTCATAAAATTATGATGAGCTTTTTACGTGCACAGAAGACCATCAAGTTTATAATTGTGTATGGCTAATAGCTTCACAATATAAGTCGCATTGGCACATTTACTCTTATCCAGAGTCGTCACTCTAATTACCACCAAGGACAGCATGAAAATCCCAGTTAATTGCTTAGTGTGGCAGTATCAGTTCTGGGCTTACCTTTGTCATAGTGACCAACAAAGTCAGTCAGTCAAAGTTGCATTAACAGACAATATAAATAAAATTAAATTCATATAACAGTCATTATTCAGTGCAGATTAGAAATGCAGTACATGGAAAGGAGACGTACAGTGGATATGAAAAGTTTACATACCTCTATTAAAATGCCAGGTTTTTGTGATATAAAAAATGAGACCACAATAAGTCATTTCAAAACTTTTTCCACTTTTAAAGTGACCTATAACCTGTACAATTCAATTGAGAAACAAATCTGTTAGGGCAAAAATATAAAAAATAAAAAACATACAATATGCTGGTTGCATAAGTTTGCACACCCTTAAACTAATATTTTGTTGAAGCACCTTTTGATTTAATTACAACATTCAGTCTCTTGGGTAGGAGTCTGTCAGCATAACACATCTTGACTTGGCAATATTTGTCCACTCTTCCTTGCAAAAGTGCTCCAAATCTGTCAGATTGTAAGGGCATCTCTTGTGCACAGCCCTCTTCAGGTCACCCCACATATTTTCTATTGGATTTAGGTCTGGGCTCTGGCTGGGTCATTCCAAAACTTTAATTTTCTTCTGGTGAAGCCATTCTTTTGTTGAATTAGATATATGCTTAGGGTCATTGTCGTATTAAAGGTGAAATTCCTCTTCATCTTCAGCTTTCTAGCAGATGCCTGAAGGTTTTGGGACAAAAGTGACTAGTAACTGAAACTGTTAATAATTCCTTCTACCTTGACTAAAGCCCCAGTTCCAGCTGAAGAAAAGCAACCCTAAAGCATGATGCCACCACTATGCTTCACTGTGGGGATGGTTCTCTTTTGGTGATGCGAAGTGTTGTTTTTGCACCAAACGTACCTTTTGAAATTGTGGCCAAAATGTTCAAGCCTGGTCTCATCAGGCCATAACACATTTTCCCATATACTTTTGGGAGACTTGATGTATTATTTTGTAAATTTTAGTTGGGCCTGGATGTTTTTCTGTGTAAGAAAAGGCTTCCATCTTGCAACCCTAACCCATAGCCCAGACATATGGAGAATACAGGAGATTGTTGTCAAATGTAGTACACAACCAGCACTTGCCAGAAATTCCTGCAGCTCCTTCAGTGTTGCTGTAGGTCTCTTGGCAGCCTCCCTGACCAGTTTTCATATGGTCTTTTCATCAATTTTGGAGGTACGTTCACCTCTTTGCAACATCACTGTTGTCCCATATTTTCTCCACTTTTTGATGACCGTCTTCACTGTGTTCCATGGTATAGCCAATGCTGTGGAAACCTTTTTTTTACCCTTCTCCTGACTGATACCTTTCAACAATGACATCCCTTTGATGCTTTTAAGCTCTCTGTGAACCATGGCTTTTGCTGTAGCAGGCAATGGAGTAAATGTCAGGAAAATCCTACTAGGACAGCTGAACTTTATTTGGGGTTAATCAGAGTCTCTTTAATTGATGGCAGGTGTGTACCCAAGAAGACTGAATGCTGTAATTATTTATTTTTTATTTATTTATTGACATTTGTTAACCGAGTTATTCCAGCTGGGCCAGGGACCCTTTTTCAATGGAGACCCGAGGAGAAAAGCTCCAGTTCCAGACAGTTTAAGTATACATAACAGTTTAGTTTACAATTAAAAAAACAATTACTAATAGCAGTACAATTTAAAGCAATTCACAGTGATAAGTTAAGAGGCATAACAGGGCAAGATCAGTAACACAAAAAGAACAAATAAGTACTGTACTTCAATATATGTTTTTTTTTTACACATAGCTGATGTATAACTGATGTGGTAAGGTATACAGCAAGTTGTAGTATTTAAGAAATAGTACAAATTATGAGGCGTGAGAGATGAGAGTGCATGAATGGGGTGGAAGGGACATCTAGAGGTGTTATGTGACGTTAGAGAAAAATATGTGGGAAATAATATGCTGAGAAGCTGTATGAGACTGTGGAATACAGAATAGTATTGGTGTTAGGTAGGGTCATGACAAATCAAAAGGTGCTTCAACAAAGTATTAGTTTAAGGGTGTGCACACTTATGCAACCAGCTTATTGCATGTTTTTTTATTTTTTATATTGCTCCCCTAACAGATTTGTTTGTTTTTCAATTCAATTGTACAGGTTATAGGTCA
Source organism: Protopterus annectens (assembly GCF_019279795.1). Classification (NCBI taxonomy): domain Eukaryota; kingdom Metazoa; phylum Chordata; order Ceratodontiformes; family Protopteridae; genus Protopterus; species Protopterus annectens. The sequence goes on from NC_056745.1 coordinate 33,882,797, forward strand.
CATTAAAGGTGGGAAAAGTTTTGAAATTATTTAATGTGGTCTCATTTTTTTATATCACAAAAACCTGGCATTTTAACAGCGGTGTGTAAACTTTTTATATCCACTATATTTCCTCTGTAAATACATACCACCTTATTATTCTATTCGAGCAAATCTACCCAGCTAATATAGATCCATTTCAAACATATCACAACATGCACAATTTTTTTTTACCTAGAAGCTTCCTTGTCGATGACATATGAAGACATCCAACTTACTTACAGTCTTTCCATGTTGTAAAATATGGGACGAAAGTGACATGAGGACAACTGTTTAACATAGCAACTCCAAGATCTATTACACATTGAAGTACAAATCTGAATTAGGAATGTTGCATTGTTTCATGTTTAACACATTCTGAGAGCAGATGGACAATGCACCTTAAACATTGTGACCTCATGTGATCAGGACAGGCTACTCTCCATTATACACACCAGAAGGAGCAATGCTGACCAGTCAATCAGCTGCACCTGACCCTCTGAAAGGCCACGTGGCCATGCTCATAACAACATGGACTATTTAGATTTATAAAACAAATGTTCAAATAGCATTAGCCATGAGTAGGACCAAGAGACAGTGAGAACCTGTAAGTATGTAAAAGACTTCTGTATTTCAATTCTAAAATTCCACATGCCATCAATCCTGTATTGGTATATATTCACCAAAAATCATTTATATAGGAAACAAACAGGAAACCTGAAAAGGGAAAGCATCTGTGGTTGAAAGGTAACACGAATAAGAATTTTAATGAGGGGACTGCATGAAGTTTGTACTTGTGTAACCTTAAAAGGGTAGCCTCCTGAAAATAAAATTTACAGCTTTAGTTTCTGCGACAAGCAGTTCCATGGCATAGAGGGAGGAAATGTTGTTTACATCACAGGTGACCTAACTTTGGTTTACAGGTAGCAGTGTGGGCATCTGTAGCAGGGCAGAATGAAGTGCTTGGCCACTGCTAGCTCAGGCATCCAGATAGGATGGAATGAAGGGGGTTATCACACAGGGTGACACCACGCAGGAGCACTAGGTGTTACCAGTGGAGAGTGACCAGCTCAGTATACACAAGCAATAGGCTCCTGACATGTTCAAATATCTATACAGGTTTACAGATGGTGACCATTATTTAATCATCTCTACTAGTTTACTAAGGTGAAAATTATTTAATGAGATCTTTTAAATCTGTATGTAGCTAATTCATCCAGATTAGTCATTGAAAAACACCTTGTTTGCTATCCTTTGTAATGTTCTACATAAAATGCTGCATTTAATTAAGTCATCTTCTGAAAATGTTAGTAAGCAACTAATACAACAGAGAAACAGAGCAAATCCTTAAATGATTACAGATGAGGAGTTAAATCAACTGCTATACTTTTCAGGACAAAACAACCACTTGTAATTTACTGCGTAAAACAACATGTTGATGTCAATTAAATAAAACAGTTCAAAGAATATTGTATGTTCACTGCAGCTTTTGGTTATATTGCTGTCAGCATCTGCAAGGTACAGGTCCTACAATTTTTTTCAGCGTAAAGTGATAAGGGTGTGACACTCTAAGGTATAAAAACAAACTTAAACAAATGAAGCCTGTTCTGAATGAGTCATAAAACCAGCTTTCTGTTTAGTGTTCTGATTTATAAGAAAGCAGTACTTAACAATGCCTATATCACATGGGCACAACAAACACACGACAACTCACATACATAAGTCTTCTAAATAATAGCATCTGAGTTTGTACACATCTTTCTGGACACCTAAGCATGAGAGCATAAAATGAAAAGCTGACCAGGTGTCCTTGACATTTCTTGAAATATTTTTTGAAAGGAGTTTGCTTCTGAGTTGTAAAGGCGAACAGCACTTAAGCAAAGTGGAATTTTTTTTTTATTGAACCCCTTTACAGAAGTTATTAAAGAAAATGCACATACATGTACATATATGTGTATTTTTCTTATGTGCATTATCACATATCATACCTAACATAACCCCTATAATAACTACTTGGTCTTTGCATGCATTTGATGCGACTTTGCATCACAAGATGTATAATTTCAGACTACTAAATAATATGCTTTGTATAAAAAAAAAAACAGAGAAATGCCGGTAATTGTTTGAGCTTGATACCAAATGTAACTCTAACCTCAAGAAAACAAAGAGTACTGCCGAGTAGCAAAAACCGAGAGTAGTAAGTAAAATCACAAAGACTTTATTGGACAAAACTAGAAAACTAAAAATAGAACATAAAATGCATTAACTAAATCACCTCATTTTTCATGCTAAAATCTTGCACTTCTTCAAATGCAGAAACATAAATCACCCAGTACCTTTAATGCATACAAATTCCCTCCAAAATTCAAATTGAGCCACCGATTATGTTATAAAAATAATTAAGAAATAATTAAATAATTTATTGAACTAAAAACACAATTACATATAAGAAAATCCTCTGATAAATACTAGTCACACTAATAAAATTCACCTTACAGTAGGTTGTAAAGCAAAATCTATGAAAATCTCAATAATGATAAAGTCTAGCTAACTAAATTAAACTTACTATTAAATTAAAAAAATCTGACCCCAGGATTTAATAAAATCCATGTAGGCACCGTGTTGAGGATACATGGAATGTATCCATGTAAATGGCCACTGTTCCCCCTCGGCAGCATGCCATGCATACTAATGATGGTGTGCTGCTGAGGGAGAACATAGGAACAGGGATATTGAATCCATGTAGGGAGAAGCGTAGAGGCTACCCATGGTTGTAGATGCCTGGTCAGATGTTATGTACAGGACGAGGCTCCCTGTAATGCTCTCCACTACTTTTGAAATGCTGTGTTTTTTTTTAAATGTGTAATATTTTATTTTTATGATTTTTTTTTTGGTCTCTATATGTTTGCACAGCGCGGTGTGGAGCACAGCAATGCCAAGTTGTGCTCACATATAGACAGCTGACATCTGCTACACAACTAAAAATAGCAACTGGATCTAACTAATTATCATAAGTACATTTTTTTAATTACCATTTGCATGGGGTAGCGCTGAGTGCCGCAGAGCCAAGCAGCCCTTATATATACATAGCCAACTGCTGCCAGACATCTAAAAATAGAAACCAGATGTAATTATTTATTTATTTCTGGGTCTATTTAAGCATATTTGCATGGCACAGTGCGGTGCTGAGGAACGCTAGCTGGCAGCCTAGTAGCATATGTGAAAGTATACTACTTTTCATAATATCCAAGTAGTTAAATGGGTAGAGTTACAACCTAATGCTTAGTAGGCTCTGGGTTCAAGTCCGTGGTAGTCATAAGATGTCTGTAATTTAATTTCATATACTTGTTTAATTTAAAAACAAATGTATGACATATGGCACTGCTACACTGTGCTGAGCACTGCTTAAACATGCTAATGGCTACTAATGTTTATACTGTTTGTGCATGTTTTCATGCTGCTTAGCCCTACATAGCTGGTTTGTGCGCTCCTAAGCTACACAGAGTTTTTTTGAATGCTGCTCAATGACATGTAAGGGCAGAAAACAGCCTATATTAGGTGCAATAGGCAGGAATTCTGCACCATTCTTTGGAGTCTGCTTATCTGCTATATGCTAGGCAGTGTTGGAGAGGGTGCACGCTTTTGGGTGCTGAGATGGGGTGTGCAGGAGTCCAGGCTCTTTGTTCATCTCCTGGTAATAAATTATGAACCCAGGCTGATGCAGGGTGGTTTTCAGGGCATGGAATGTAAAGTGGAGGCCTGGCACCAGTTGGCCAGGAAACTTACCAGTGCTACTGGTTTCCCCTGCACTGGTGAGCAGTGGTGTCACCATTATGATGACCTGAAGAGGAGAAAGAGGGGAACCTTGGACATCTGGGTCCAAGAAGCTCAGACTGGGAATGCCCCACAAACATGTAAGTATGATGTCCACTGTTTTACCAAAATGCAAGCTGAATGTCTGCAAAACTGATATGCATAATGGTGTGCTTCTCTCCCAACAGCTGCAGCTGAGAGGGCTCACAATGTTGAGTCCCATGCCAGGTGCCTGGCCAGGTTGTGCCGTGAGTGTGGTAAGTATGGATTTACTATGCCAACTGTAGTGCAATAAGCAAGAATGAGTAAAGCATTTACTGCAATAAATTATACACAATAAAAACTGTAGTGCAATAAATGGGAAATTAGAGTTGTAGTGCAATAAATGAACAATAAAATCTGTAGTTCAATAAACAATAAATACCAATAACAGTAAGCAAAATGGTATACAGCAGGATTGTGTTGTCATAACCATTGTAGTAGAGCTGTATGCATTGCTTGTCTATGGTTACTGTAATAGCTGTAGAATGCAAAATTAATGGCCTGCAAACTGTATTACTCAACTCATAGTATGGTCCAAGGTTGTCTCTAGGCCAGTATCAGTCACATAATGCTCTCTGTTCCTCCTACTCAAGGTAATAAAAGTATATGGGTGAGGTAGCCCACTCTATGGGCAGATATTGTTCTTGGACTTCACAGACATTTATCAGCAGTTCCAATAAAGTGTTAAGCAGCATTGTTGATTCCTAAAGAAATCTGTATTAATATATGCAGTACAGCTGTATTGCATGCATGTGTGTTCTACCATCACTGCAGTCAAGTATAACACTGTAATAGTTCTAGAATGTAAAATGAATGTGCAGTAACATATATTGCTCACCTCATAGTATGATCCAAGGTTACCTTCAGGCCAATATCAGGCACATAATGCTCTCATTTTCTGCCACTCCAGAAACAAAAGGTATATGGTTGAGGTAGCCTGTGTTATGAGCAGATATTGTCTTTACATTTCACAGACATTTATCAGCAAAACCAATATAGTGTTAAGCAGCATTGCTGATTCCTAAATAAATCTAAATATTTCCAACACACAAGTAATTTAATGTTCAAACAGCAAAAGAAACACACATCCACATCCTTTTGCTGTGTTTGAACATTAAATTACTTGTGTGTTGGAACTGCTGGTCTCCGGTGCCTAAGTTTGGATTACTAGTTACATTTTGGGCACTTTTACCACATCTTTGCTGTTAAATCTAAGTATTTCCACTACAGCTGTATTCCTTGCATGTCTGTACTAAGTTGCTGCAGTCAGTTGTTACATTATTTGCAGATGCCCCCTGCAGTCATAGCTATTGGGTTCTATTCCCATGCCTGCCAACTAAGGCATGACAGCTGTCTAGTTTATTTACTGTACACAAACCTGCCTCTCGAGTGTCACAGTTTCTTGTAATTAAAACTATCTAATCTTTCTGTCACAGTATTACCAGAAAAATGATTACCTGGAATGTGATGTATTACCAAATCCACTTACAGAACACCTTGGTAGTTATATAAGCCTACATGATGTGAAACTGTTCTGTGTAGTTGTGTACCTTCATATGTTATTGCTTGGCCCATACTGACCCAAGCTAACAGCTTGAGAGGTATGTAAGTGCTACATCAGCTATAGGAGAATTGTAGTCACTGTACTGAAAACTGACCCTACACCTGTAGAGTATTTATTATCAGTGTTTCCAGGGATATAGTCTGCCTTGTCAGTAATGGAATGTTTTTCCTCTCTCTCCTCATCCCTAATCTTCATTTATTTCTTATTGTTATTTATTATTATGATTTAATATTAACATATTTTGTTAAATTAACTATAGTTTGGTAAAATGTGATTTATTATTGTTATGTTTTATTATGATTTGATATTAGCATATTTTGTTAAACTGTTTTGTTGGCCTTATGCTTTAATTCTTACTGACATGCTGTTACCCTACTGACTGTTATGTTACTTAATGTTGTGTTGCACATAATATACATTAATGTGTATTTGGACTAATAAATATGAAGTTCCATTCTGGTAATACTAACAAAGGTTTGGTTATTACTAACCATAACTTATTGCTATACCTCACCACAGTACGTCAAAGTAGACCATTTTTGGCTAATCCACCTACCTTGCCTACTCCGTCCATGGCACTGGGGCCCAGCATGTCTGGGACCCTGACCAGTGGTGCCCCCTCTGCTACCCCTGCACTACCTCCAGCATCAGGTAATACCACTCCACAGGACAGGGATGGGCCACACTCTGGGAGCAGTGATGGAAGGGGAGTTGTCACTTGGGCTGAGCTGCCATTTTTGGTGCACAGGATAGTCTTCTGTGGTTTTGACCAACGTCTGTGTTGGATTGAGGACATACTGGCCAACCTGGTGGGGCAGCCTCATCCTGGTGCTCAGCCTCTGCCACCGTCACCCCTGGGGCAATGATGGAGCATTGCTGACAGTCCCATAGGTGGAGATGTGAGTCACACTTCTGCCTTGTACCTATGTCCCTTCCCCAACATTCCACTCTCACCTTAAAAATGGGTACCTGTCCCCCCCTAAAATATTGTCCCATACATAGCTCTCCATTTAACATTCATAACCACTGGACACACATAATTTGGTCCAATTGGCTTGACAACACAGTTATGTTGTCCTCACCCCTCTCTCTGGTGATGAGAGTTCAAAGTCATGTACAAATTTTGTCAAAGTGCACAGTTGTTGCTGTATAATAAATGTATAGTGTAGAACCATGTGTGTGTGTTGTAACTTTAAGAAACATTTCCAAGTGATGCATGTGCAGTATAAATACTGACCACATGCAGTATAAATGCCGAACATGTTCAGGCAGCAGTGCCATTTTGAGAGAACAGCCAGAGTGTGGATGAATGTGGCAGTCAGTTTATATAAGTTTATTTAATTTTAAGTTACAAAGCCTCAGTCCTGATGTGTTTGTGTACCATAAAGCTACTTGAGCAGAATCCACAACTGTTTGTCTGTTTTGTCCTGACCAGATGAGTGGCATGGTGTCAGAACCGGGATGTCTAGAAAAAAAAGAAAAGGGTCAGAAATGAACTACAGGTAAAAAAAACTTGCACAAACAATTTATCTTACAAAAGAAAATGAAATGAGACATTTGCAAGGCACAAGATGTATTATTAATTGAACAAGTAACACAAAAATTATTAAGGAAACAATGGGGACCAAACACATTAATAATTAAATTAAATCTTCAGAACCAGAGTATCTGATAAAATAATCATCAGGGAAGTTAATAAGGGGTTCAGAATTACATCGGGTTGTAAAACGAGGATATTTAAGGCAAAACAATTATGTTTAAGGTAAAAATAAATATGTTCAAAGTAAAATGAGCACAGGAAAGTGTAATGGGCATGAAAGATGAAATGAGTGTAACGAGTATGATAAAAGGGCAAAATAAGCATAAATGAGTAAGGAGACTGCATGTGTTTGAGTAAAACAACCGTATTTTGGGCATGAGCTGTTATTTTGTATTAACCAAAGCTATTCAAGGCTTAACTAGAGTTGTTGGAAGTATCTGTGAGTGTGCAAAGTATTTGCAGTGTGTCCTTTATTATGGTACATTTATTTCAAAGAGTTTATGTGTGTAAAGTCCAACTATTTCACAAAAATGCAGCCAAAATGCAGTCATTTTGAAAAAGTTTCTTGCGCTGTGTACGTTTATTCACAGAGTGTCGCAATTTCAAAGTGTTTCCTACACTGTACAGAGTTATTGCAAAGTACAGCCATTATGAAGTTTACTTTGTGCTGTATAGAGTTCATTAACATGTGCAATCAGTTTGAAGTGTTTCTTACTCTGAGCTTCTTCTACCGTATATAGTTGTGTACATGCAAAGTGCAGTTATTTCTGAGTGTTTCTTACACTAATAAGGAATGATTTCATAGGTTACAGTGATTTCAAGAGTGTTCTTGTGCTATGGAGATTTATTTTGCAAAGTACAAGTTTTTCAGAGGCTTATTGTGCTGTTGGGCATAGTTACAAGTCTTGGCATACATTTTTGGCATATATATATATATATATATATATATATATATATATATATATATATATATATATATATATATATATATATATATGTGTGTGTGTGTGTGTATGTGTGTCTGTGTGTCTGTGTGTACATGTGTGTGCATGTTTGTGCGTAAATTTAAGAGCCTTCAGTAGTGTGTGTTGGTATGGCAGAGGCATTTTGCAGACTTGGTCCGCTTGTATTTGACCATAATATTGGAGAGAATTGGAGAGTATTAAAGCAGCAATATGACATTTTTATACAAGCAGCTCTTTCAGATAAAGATGCACATACAGGGGTGTTAAGTTTGCTTAATGTAGCAGGGTCTAAAGCTATTGAAAAGGAGCATTCATTTGTGTATAAACCAGCAGTATATACTGGAAAAGAGGAAAACCACCAAATTTTTGTACCGGCTGAATCAAGAGAGAATACTCAGTGTCTGAAGCATAAATTCAGAAAAATGTGCAACCCCCAGACAAATGTTACATTACAGAGGCATTTATTTTACACAACAGACCAAAATCCAGGGGAAACTTTTGCAGCTTATATCACTGACCTGAGAAATAAAGATAAAAGTTAATAAAGGACAGGGTTGTGTGTGGTGTTAATTATGCTGCACAGGGGCGGCTCGTGCTGTTGAACTGCAGGACTGCAGCCCCCCCAGCTGTAAAACAAGAAAAATAAACAAAAGAAAAATAAAATAAAATAAAAGCAACTGCGAGTCCTAGAACATCGTGCATGCACACTCACAGCATTTCCCGATATTTGGACTGCTGGTGATCCAGTCTGGAGCATGCGCACAGAATCCAGACTGTCTCCACCAGCAGTCTGGATTATGGAGACAACATGCAAGTCCAAATTTTCCCAGCAGTCTATGCAGTTAGAACTGCATAGACTGGAAGGGGATCAGACTGCAATTTCCGCAGGCAGGCTAGTAGTCTTGCAGGAAGGATAGGATGAGCCTCATGGTGCTCTCACGGGAAGGGCTTGCCTACTGCAGGAATGGATTTAGTGCAGAGACGATGGAGTTTGCTGCTGCTTTTATATGGACTTTGCAGGTAGGGTGTGTGTGTTTGTGTGTGTGTGTGTGTGTGCGTGTGTGTGCGTGTGTGTGTGTGTGTGTGTGTGTGTGTGTGTGTGTGTGTGTGTGTGTGTGTGTGTGTGTGTGTGTGATCCAGAAGGCTATGGGTTCTACTCCCACAGTAGGTAGATGCATTGCTGATATTGTACTGTATTGAAAAGGGGTGGATGCTGCAGTCCTTTTTGGTGAAAATACCTAGTAACTATGAACCTGTTATCAGTTTTCCATCCATTCCCTGTTGCAATATTACAAGCTTATCATTTTTTTAATGCAACATAGGCAATTTATTCCCCAAGGGCAACAGATACTTTATTTGTAGATGAAACAATGTAATATAAAGTTGTTTGCTAGCAGCAACCTCTTCATTAGTTACAGATTTATTTAATGTGAATTATTTAGATGACTTTTACTTCTTCAGAGATTGTGCATATTTACTGATACTGGTGGACTGTAGAAGATAGAGTAGACTTTTATGATAGAAATGTTCTGAATTGGGCAGTTTTGTCGTTATTAGTGCATGCATTTTGTTTCATTGTTTACTGTAAAAATGTTCTGAATTGGGCAGTTTTGTCATTATTGGTGCATGCATTTTGTTTCATTTTTTACTAGAAAAATGTTCAAAACAATTTAAAATGCCCTCTACAACTGCACTATATTGTACAAGGAATATAATTTAATACAATCAGAAAGGTGTATTAAAGACCACTTGTATATTTCGTGTGCAAGGGGCCTATGATTTGAAAACAGCCCAAAGTTAATCTTTATCTGCCACTGGCAAAAATGTATTTTCTTTGAATGTGGGTTTCAATGCTGTTTCAATGAATGTGAGTTTCAAGGGGGAGAAGTTTTAATGCTAAGTCTGTTTTCATTGTGAGATTGCATTGCTTTGTTTAGCAGATGTCTTAGTGTTTGTGCTGTAAAATGCAAAATAAAACTTTCAAATGAAGTCCAAATCATTGCAGAAGTAAAGCAGTATGCACATTAGTGTTTATGGTAAATGGGGTGAAATAGCCAAGTAATGGTTCATTGGAATGGCTGCAGGTGGGAGGGCTCCATTTGACCATGATTTTGTGAGGGAGAAGGATGGCAAACTCAGAGACAGCCCTGGCTGAACTATACCTCTCAACTGCCCAGATTTTCACAGAATGAATAGATTTTTGCTTCTTATTTTTGGTTTGTTCTTCATAAAATGTGTGGTTTTCTGGCAAATAATTTAGGAATTAAGTCACTAAATAATGATAGACACTGAGTTTCAGACTTCATAACCTTCAGAAAAATGCATGCTAAAACAAGACCTGTTATTCTATCAACTGTCTCAGTTTATACAACAATTTATAGTACTGTTTATATGTTCCCCCAGTATATTTGGCCTTGTCCAGATTTCCTGCATTAACAGGTTGAGAGGTACATGCAAATAAATTGCTTTATAGAATTAGGCATATCCAAACCTCTCAACTGTCCCCAATTTTGGCTCAAAATGCTGCTCTTCCCTAATAATCCTGCCACAATAATAGCAATTTTGGAAGAAAACATGGAGGGTTTACAATTGAGAAATAACTGTAATAATCAGAGTTATAGATTACTTTTATTTCAGAAATGCATGTAGATTATTTTATTTTGTCAGCTGATCAAGTTAGCAGTACTAATATTAAAGTATCCATTCTTTGACAGGTTCCCAGCTGTATTGTGTTGCTATTTTAAATTTTTACATCACATTTTTGGTCCATTTTTCATAAAATTGTGTTTTTTTGGCAAATTAGTGGCAAATCATTAAAGACTGAAGTTAGAAAATAATGACAGACATTTGAGTTTCAGATTTCGTATCTTTCAGAAAATTCATACTAATGCAAGTCCTATTCTATTATCTTTCTAAGTTTATAAGAGCAATGTTTAAAAATTGTCCTTATTTTTGGGCCTTTGTCCCACTTCTATGTATGGCTTTGTCCAGATTTCTTGCTCTGAGGTTGAGAGGTATGACAAATGTGTCAGGACCATTTCAAATTGTGACATACTTGTTGCACCCCACTCCCCCATGTAGTGACTCTGGATATGTCCAAGCAAGCCAAGGAGCAGTTATGCAGTGTAAATGTGCAGAGTATCCTCCCATCCAAAGTAGTCACAAGTACTACTTTTATTGTGTCCTTGATTTTGCAGAATGTTCTGCTTTTCTGTCATATTTTTATACTGTTGATTTATGCTTATTATTACTCAGAAAGTGCCTGTTGCTCTGTGTTTAATGACCATCAGGTAAGCTTTTCTGAGATTGTAAGATGCAAGTAAGCTTTAATAAGCATACTGTTAAAGAATTACCAACATTGAAAGCCTTTCTGCCTTTGCCATGCAGAGAATACTTTCATAACTAGATAATGTATAAGCCTTGGGTATTGAAATGCATATGACAGTATTTGTAATAAAGGACAGGATTACATTATTTTAAGAAGCTCATTACATTTGTTGGACACTTGTAGTTATCTTTGCAGGCTTTACCTGTAAACCAAACAGAATGCCAATCTATCATGTGTGGTCCATTACCTGTACAGTAATCCTTTAAGCAATGTATCTTGAGCTTGTTTCTTGTTTGCTTTTCATTTTTTACTTTGATCATGTTTTATGAAACAAGTAGATAGTTGTTGTCAGGCAGCAGGTCTTTTTTGGATAAGAAACATTTTTATAAGTGGGGGTATCACAGAGATTGCTACTTTCAGCATGTTACTTGGTACTTTAATAAAACTGAATATAAATTATAATTAGAACTGCAGTGCAAGGAGAAGTGGTTTGAGTTGAGTGCTGCTTGTTTTCTTATACTTGATTTTGACTGGCATTCCAGTAATGTATTTAAAAAGTAATTTATTTTTTCATGCCTCACAATCTTTTGTTTCCATCTAGATATTAAGTAAGCTGTCATGCAGCCAATGCATTGAAATATTTTTTTCTTCTTCTACACTTCATTTTGTCTTGATTGGACTTGCATAATGATGGTTTGGCACCCAGGGCAGCGTAGTTAATTAAAGCTACAGTTTTTGTAGTTTTGAGCATAGCTACTCCCCTTTCTAATTGGCTGCACCCCTTCCCATTGACCCCACCCATTAATTTGTCCCTTGCAGCCCCCCTTTGATTTGAAGTCACCCGCTGCCACTGGTGCTGCAGTGAGAAAGATTTTGCTTTGTGCTAGTGATTTAATGTTGAGCAAGGCGATAGAGATTTGTCAAATTCATGAGCTTACAGAAAAGCACACAAATATGCCTGCAAGTGATAAAAGCATGGTATCAATGAGTCCTAGAGTAAACATAGAGAGCATGCAACATGTGGCTAGCAGAAGCAGGCCTAAGCACATGGCAACTCCAGCAGGCTTTTCCAGAAAGGCACACGATTTTCTAGCGAATTCCAAGACTAGCTCAGTGGAACAGACATGCTCAGTGCATTACAAGGGCGAGTCAGCAAAACCCTCATCAAGCTTTATTGTTAACAGTCGCAATTGTTGTGCCTGTCATGAGTCTAAAAGAGAAAAGTGCTTAGCATTTGGTCAGCAATGTCACAAGTGTAAAAAATAAAATCATTTTCATAAGTTTTGCAAATCAAGAAAGCTTCATTCTGTTACAAAGAAAGGTCACTCAAAAGAGCAAGTTGATCATATAGAGAGCTGCAACCCTACTTTTTATGTAGATGGTGTATCACTGGTTGGTTTATGTAGATGGTGTATCACTGGTTGGTTAAAAGGTTGATGCAGTAGATTTGTTGGCAAAAAAATGAAGTGCTCTGCACTGTTCTGATTAATGGTAAGCCCACAGAGCTCAAAATAAACACTGGTTCAAAGTGTAATGTTATGCCAGCGGAAACATTTGCTAAGGTGAGAGCTGGTGAGCAACTCAATCTTAGCAACAGTGCAAAACGTATTACTTATGGAGGTGAAGAGATTCAAACTGAAGGTTCAGTAATACTTTCATGCTTTTCAGCTGTGAACAAGTATTGATTGCAATTCTACATAGTTCGAAGACCTGTGCAGTCATTGTTAGGTCTTAGAAACAGTTTGAGAATGAAACTGCTTTCTTTTACCAAGGAAGTCCATTATATAAGCACATGTTGTACTTCCAGTTTCACCGATACCATTTTCTCACAGTATGCGGATGTTTTCGATAATAAGCTGGGCAAGCTTCCAGTTGAGTACTCCATGAAAACAGACACAGAAGTCAATCCAGTGGTCAGACCAGCAAGGAGAATTATGATAGCAGAATAAACTCAAGGTCCAGTTAGATAAAAGGGTGCAGCAAGGTGTCATTTGTCCAGTCACAGAACCAAACGAGTGGGTGTCTTCTATAGTAGCTGCTCATAAAAAGAGTTTGCATGAAATCAGAATATGCATTGATCCAAGAAACTTAATAAAGCATTAAAGAGACCTCACCATCCTATGTGTATAGTAGAAGAGGTCACTGCCCTGATGCCAAATGCCACTGCTTTTTCTGTTTTGAATGCAAAGAGTTCATTTTGGCAAGTGATGCTTGATCGCAAATCTTCACTACTGACAACATTCAGTACCCCATTTGGCAGATACAAATTTCTTAGGATGCCTTTTGGTATAAATTCTGCAGGTGAAGTCTTTCAGCATACAATGGAGCAAATTTGTTCACGTTATCGCTGTCCCATAATTGTTGATGATTTATTGGTCGGAGGCAATGGTGAAGCAGAGCAGGACCAAACCTCAGGAAAGTTCTGGACAGAGTACATGAAATGAACCTGAAGCTTAATCCTCTAAGGTACAAATTCAGGCTTCCAGAAGTCACACATGTAGGTCATTTATTTACCTGTACTGGCATACAACCTGATCCATCCAAACAAACAGCCATTCTAGAGATGCAGACTCCAGATAATGTCCAAGCACTACAGCGTTTTCTTGATATGGTTAACTACTTGGGCAAGTTTATTCCTGATTTTAGTGAGATTTCAGTGCCTTTAAGAGAGCTAACACAAAAACATGTTGCCTGGTCATGGTTGGAACAGCACCAGAGAGCATTCGACAACCTTAAGCAGAGAATGTCCAGTCCACCTTCATTGTGATATTATGATGTCAGTAAACCAGTTATTCTTTCTTGTGATGCTTCAAAATTTATTTTAGGTGCAGTTATTCTCCAAGAAGGCAGACCTGTTGCCTATGCATCTCGAACTCTTACCCAAACTGAAATGCAGTATTCTCAGATTGAGAAGGAACTTTTGACAATTGTCTCTGCATGTTCTAAGTTCCATGAATATATTTATGGTCATGCTGTTTAGACTGAAACAGACCATCACCTATCTGGATTGAAACAGACCATCAGCCTCTAGTTACTATTCTAAAGGAACCTATGCATACGGCTCCAGCTAGACTGCAAAGAATGATGCTCAGATTACAAAAGTACAACTTCAAAATGGTCTACACTAAAGGCAGACTTCTTTATCTGGCTGATTCCTTATCTAGATCATCCAGAAATACTACAGAACAGCATGATGCAGAGAATTTTTACTTTGATGTCATGGAGGTGCATAATTTTTCTTCTACAAGATTAGATGACTTGAGAGATCATACAAAGACTGATCCGGTTTTGCAAAAGCTCAACCACTTCATTGATGTCAGCTGGTCGTCAAAGCAATCTAGTGTACAGTACAACTTTCCTTTCCTTATCAAGATGAGATGTTGATGGAAGAAGGTATCATTTTCGAAGGTCCTAAAATATTTGTTCCTACATCCTTAAAACATGAGTATATCTAGATTTTACATTGTGGCCACCCAGGTTCCAATTCTACCAAAAGAAGGGTAAGGGGTCTAGTATCTTGGCTTTCTCTGTCAAAGGACATGTATAAAGTGCCTTCCTCTTGTTCTGTGTGTAATAGTACCAAACTGCATTTACAAAGAGAGCCACTTCAGCTAAGCCAAATTCCTACTGTAGCTACTGACATATTTGAGTTTAACAACTAGCATTATTTAGTGGTGGTAGACTCTTACTCAAACTGGTTTGAAATTGATTTGTCACCTAACCTAGTGTCTAGTACTGTTATCACAAAGCTGAACCTTCACTTCTCAGTACATGGTAGTCCAAATAGAGCTATATCTGACAACTGTACCCAGATTACCAGTCAGTTGTTTCAGAGATTTGCTAAAGTGAGGGATTCTGTCCATGTTACTAGCAGTCCTGAATATACACAGTCAAATGGTCTAGCTGAATATGCTGTACAGAGTGCAAAGCAATTACTTCAGAGGTCAAAACATGTACTGATATCTTTTTGACTCTACTAAATCTCAGAAACATAATCATGACAGCTATCTTGGCTCACCTGCTCAGAGGCGTCTAGCTAGGCAAACTAGAACAACCCTACCTATAAGTTCCAGTTTGCTAGTGCCACATGCTGAAAACAACAGAGCTGTTAAAGCCCAGTTGTTTAAAAAGAGATCTTTGCAAAAGTCCAGTCATGGCAAGAAGAGCAGATTTTTTGTCTGTTGGAGAAAGGAGAGACTGTGAGAATAAAAACAGCCAAAGGGTTCAACCGGATTGGTCAAGTGACAGGTGTTTGTGCCGAGCCAAGATCCTACCTAATAAAGGCAGAGGGTGTGGATTACAGGAGAAACTGCAGACATCTTCTTCCTGTAACAGAACTGATATCACAGCATCATACCTGTGATACAGACTCTAGATCTCAGAACAATACAGACAATGTTCTGATGGCAGTATGTGTCTTGACAACTCCCATTCCTAATAATGTCCCTGATGTCCCCAAACATGAACATTCTGTAGAAACAGTCCCTGTTGCTAAACTTACTTCCAATTTTTATATCACATGATTTGGTTGTATCTCTAATCCCAGACATACCTCTCAACTGTTCCGAATTACTCAGTTTTTACTGAGTTTTGGGGTCCAAAAATGGGGTGCCATGATTCCAGAGTGGCACCCCTTCATTTACGATTTTTTTTCTTTATGTTTTTTATTTTTCCCCACTTTGTCAGCTGACGTCATCACGCACGCGATGACATCAGCTCTGACAAGGCTATCAGCCTGTCAGAATTGAGCTTGGGTGTGTAGGCTCAAATCAAATGGTTTTGCGAGTGGGAAAGGCTTGTTTGCTTCGCTCGCGCCTGGATTTTATTTATTTTAGAAGCTCCTGCCTGCTTTATTTTTACAGAGATGTATTATCGCTCGTCGATCTGCAAATGGAGAAGTAAGTACAGAGTGTGTGTGTGTGTGTGTGTGGCTCTAATTCAACAGTTGCTGCATTTCTAAGTCCACCGGTCCACGGCATTCAATTAAGTTTTAGTTCACTGTTGTGCATTTTAAGTCCACTGTCTGCTGGTAGAGCAAGAGATACTGTGTGCAGAACCGTGTATTTGACCTGCATTTACCGTACTGTTTCTTTCACTGTGTGTGTAATATGAAATAACAGTTACAGAACACAGCTGCTGAGTTTTGTTTGGCATCAGCGTGCTCTGCTGCTTACTCTTAATGTGGTAAAAATATATGTTGTTTAAAACATTATATCGTGCTTTCTAATGTCATTATGTCTGCCATTATGACCCACTTCTTTGGGGCATTTTTTCTTCCCCTTTTCTGACTTGTTGAAAAGCGACGAAAGAAACTGGCTTGTTTATTGTTGCTTGTTGGGATTAAGTAATAGTTTTATTTCGCAAGTTATCTACAGGAGGGGTGGGCAGATGAGAACTAAAGCCTGAACATTAATACTGAGCTTCTAGCCTGAACATGAATACTAAGCTGCTAGCCTGCTATACATTCCTATTTTTGCAGGCAAAACAAACTTATTTTCCATACTGCTGCTGCATTCTATATGTGCTGCCAAAGCAAGCACTAAACTGGGGATGGGCTGTGGCCCTTTTATTTGTGTGTCCTTAAATTGCTTCTATGCAAGTTTCAGGAAGGGAGTTATACACAAAGAGTTTGGAAACTTTGTTTTTAGCTTGTGTGCTGCTCGCATTTTCAATGTTGTGTTCTGTGGTTACATATACACATTTCTGTTGTATGATTTGCACTGGTTTTAAAGCAGTTACTTCAATAAACAAGCTGGCACTTTATGATGGCTTCTGTTTGTAATATTCAGTGGTGGGTTACTTGCTGGCTATTAGAAATGCAAGCATAATTAGTCTTGATACATAAGGGGTTTTATTGGCAGTTAAATTATTTTTGTTTTTATTGTAATCATTTGAAGTGGAGGAAGTGTTGGTACTTGGTTGAAGGTTCTCTTCTATGTGGATTTAGTTCATGAGGTGAATGACATGGAGGGTTAGTGTGCTCCCTTGTGTGGAGATTTTGTTTTTTATTATTATTATTATTAACAGCAGCTGGATTATAACATGTATATCCTGTAGATGTTTTATGTGCTGCCAGTTTGCCATTCAGAAGTGGAACACACATGCAATTTGAACTGTGTTCTGAAGTACTGTCTGCTGCATTAATGACAATTTATTTTATTTGAAGTAGTTGAGCTGTATAACCTTTTATTTGAAGTAATAACTTGAGATGCATAGCGTCTTACTCACACAGACTGTAGATGGATTGCTGATACTGTACTGTTATACTTTTAAAGGGGGTGGACACTGCAGTCCTGAGAATGTCCTCCTTTGGCGGAGATACCTAGTAACTATGAACCTGTTATCAGTTTGCCATCCATTCCCTATTGAAATATTACTAGCTTATGTGAAACATAGGCAATTTATTCTTCAAGGGCAACAGGCACTTTACTTGTAGATGAAACAATGAAATATAAAGATGTTTGCTAGGAGCAACCTAGTGACAGATCTCTAATATGAAATTTAGATAAATTTTACTTCTGCAGAGATTGTGCATATTTACTGATACTGGTGGATTGTAGAGGTTTGAGTAGACTTTTATGATAGAAATATTCTGAACTGGGCAGTTTTCTCATTACTGGTTTATGCATTTGTTTTATTGCTTACTGGAAAAATGTTCAATGAATTTAAAAGGCGCTCCAAAAAGGGTGCTGTATTATACAAGGAATATAATTTAATAAAGTCAGGAAGGTGCATCAAAGAACACATGTATGTATGTTGTTTTGTGTGCAAGGGGCCTATGATTTGAAAACAGCCCAAGGCAATCTTTCTCCATTACTGGCCAGATGCATTTTCTTTGGATGTGGGTTTCAATGCTGTTTCAATGAATGTGAGTTTCAAGGACAGAGAAGTTTTTATTTTCATTGTGAGACCATATTGCTTTGTTTGGCAGATGTCTAGTACTGTTTGTGCTATAAAATGCAAAAAATCCAAGTCACTGTAGAAGTAAAGCAGTATGCACATTAGTGTTTATGGTAAATAGGGCAAAATTGCCAGGTAATGGGACACTGGAATGGCTGCAGAGGGACTCTGAGCCTTGGGGTCATATTTTGGTTGTCTGTTCTTCAGTTTGCATTTGAAAGTTGCTATTCCACAATTCCATCGGAGTGGGTGGGGTTACATTATTATGTATGTACATTTTATGTTAATCAGTGTACAGATTTGTAACTATTTTTCATAGCCTTTGTCCAGATTTTTGATGTTTCCAGGTTGAGAGGTATGCTCCATATAGATATGATATATAAAAATGTAAAAATAAAATTAAATTGATAAAAAATCCCCTAGCTAAATATATGTTTGTTATTATAGAAGAAGTCCATAAAGATGAGAGGGGTGACTTATGAGAAACTAAGATAGAATACCGGGAACTATACTGGCAGATTATTTTAGAAGCAAATAGGTCCCCAGGTCTAAATGACTATGTTTCCCTAGCCCCAGTCCTAAAAATGAGGGCTGCTAGATTATAATATAATAAAATTTGGTCTATCTAGTGCATCCATTTTTAGTGTATTTTATTAAAGGATTTTTTTTTTTATTTTTACATTTTTATATATCATATCTATATGGAGATTTTTTAGTTACACATTTGCAATATTATTTCATATTGTTCATTGCAGTTTTTAGGGAGTTTTAGAATATCTGAGATATTCATCACATTAAGAGATATTTATATATTTATATAAATACGTTTCAAGAGTGTTTTCTACAGGTTTTAATTTACATATTTTTGTAAAAGTGAAGTTCGTGTACCAATTTTCTATCACTACGGAGGTGGAAGTTAGTTATTTACATTTGATTATTGAATTAGGC
The DNA here is from genome assembly GCF_019279795.1 of Protopterus annectens. Lineage (NCBI taxonomy): Eukaryota > Metazoa > Chordata > Ceratodontiformes > Protopteridae > Protopterus > Protopterus annectens. The sequence continues at coordinate 33,901,915 of NC_056745.1, forward strand.
ATGATATATTACATATTTATGAGATGCTTTCATTGGAAGATTTGAATTAATTGCCTATTCATTGTCACTATATATAATTGGTCTTGACCTCATTTTTGTTGTCTGAAGAAGTCTGTGTAATAGACGAAAAATGCGTTGTGTTGTTATCCGTTTTACGTACTGTTTTTTCAATAAACCGTTGGATTTTATCTCGAGCTGTCCGGTGCATTGTTTCTCCTCCTACAGTGCTTTTTGGTGTTTATTTGGTTTTGGACTTGCACTGTTCTTCCTTGCTTTTGAATAAATGAGGAAAAAAACAGGATTATTCCTCTTATCAAAATCTGTAAAAGATGCATTATGCTCTAATCCCGCAAGTAAACACTGGTGAATCACAATGGAGTGTAGATTTTTGGGAATTCTGATGACACATGACCCACCTAAAATTGTATCAGCCAGTTATTATCCATTTCATGTCCAGATCAGCAATAAAATAAACTGCTGGAAGAAAACCTTCTTCCCGTTTCTCTCTAGAATCCAAATGATTCAAATGGTAGTGTTTCCTTGGATCCTTTTACTTATGAGACACCTTCACCACCTTTATAAATTTTCCCACATAGACACATTACAGAAGGTGATAGATGATTTTTGTGGGAACGGTCGAACCCTAAAATGAGTAGACAGAAGGCAAAACCCCCTCCCATTAAGTTAGGAGGAGTAGGTCTTCGCAGCAAACACTATTACAACACAGCCATGGCTGAATGTGCATATATCTGAGACAGACTGAATCGCAGACCCCTGTGGCTCTACATGGAGGTGAGTATTATTAGACTCACATGTAATGATACAGCTACAACTACTTCATCGAAAATGTGGGATCCAGGATGGGGGAGGCCAGGATATAAAGCAAGATGTTTAACAAGTGATCAAAGGGTGAAGGACTTTACTGGAGGGGATTCTGGGATTCCAATGCATTCCTCATCAAAGGGAACCCCTATACACTGGAAGAAATGGATGAAGACAGGACTGTTGTAACTCCTTTACTGGAAGGGAATATGGGATTCCAATGCGTTTCTCATCAAAGGGAACCCCCATACACTGTAAGAAATGGATGAAGACAGGACTGTTGTAACTCCTTTACTGGAAGGGAATATGGGATTCCAATGCGTTTCTCATCAAAGGGAACCCCATACACTGGAAGAAATGGATGAAGACAGACTGTTGTAACTCCTTTACTGGAAGGGAATATGGGATTCCAATGCGTTTCTCATCAAAGGGAACCTCCATACACTGTAAGAAATGGATGAAGACAGGACTGTTGTAACTCCTTTACTGGAAGGGAATATGGGATTCCAATGAGTTTCTCATCAAAGGGAACCCCCATACACTGGAAGAAATGGATGAAGACAGGACTGTTGTAACTCCTTTACTGGAGGGGAATATGGGATTCCAATGCGTTTCTCATCAAAGGGAACCCCATACACTGGAAGAAATGGATGAAGACAGGACTGTTGTAACTCCTTTACTGGAAGGGAATATGGGATTCCAATGCGTTTCTCATCAAAGGGAACCCCCATACACTGTAAGAAATGGATGAAGACAGGACTGTTGTAACTCCTTTACTGGAAGGGAATATAGGATTCCAATGTGTTTCTCATCAAAGGGAACCCCCATACACTGTAAGAAATGGATGAAGACAGGACTGTTGTAACTCCTTTACTGGAAGGGAATATGGGATTCCAATGCGTTTCTCATCAAAGGGAACCCCATACACTGTAAGAAATGGATGAAGACAGGACTGTTGTAACTCCTTTACTGGAAAGGAATATGGGATTCCAATGCATTTCTCATCAAAGGGAACCCCCATACACTGTAAGAAATGGATGAAGACAGACCGTTGTAACTCCTTTACTGGAAGGGAATATGGGATTCCAATGCATTTCTTATCAAAGGGAACCCCCATACACTGTAAGAAATGGATGAAGACAGACTGTTGTAACTCCATTACTGGAAGGGAATATGGGATTCCAATGCGTTTCTCATCAAAGGGAACCCCCATACACTGTAAGAAATGGATGAAGACAGACTGTTGTAACTCCTTTACTGGAAGGGAATATGGAATTCCAATGTGTTTCTCATCAAAGGGAACCCCATACACTGTAAGAAATGGATGAAGACAGGACTGTTGTAACTCCTTTACTGGAAGGGAATATGGGATTCCAATGTGTTTCTCATCAAAGGGAACCCCATACACTGTAAGAAATGGATGAAGACAGGACTGTTGTAACTCCTTTACTGGAAGGGAATATGGGATTCCAATGCGTTTCTCATCAAAGGGAACCCCATACACTGTAAGAAATGGATGAAGACAGGACTGTTGTAACTCCTTTACTGGAAGGGAATGTGGGATTCCAATGCGTTTCTCATCAAAGGGAACCCCATACACTGTAAGAAATGGATGAAGACAGACTGTTGTAACTCCTTTACTGGAAGGGAATATGGGATTCCAATGCGTTTCTCATCAAAGGGAACCCCATACACTGTAAGAAATGGATGAAAACAGACTGTTGTAACTCCTTTACTGGAAGGGAATATGGGATTCCAATGCGTTTCTCATCAAAGGGAACCCCCATACACTGTAAGAAATGGATGAAGACAGACTGTTGTAACTCCTTTACTGGAAGGGAATATGGGATTCCAATCTGTTTCTCATCAAAGGGAACCCCATACACTGTAAGAAATGGATGAAGACAGGACTGTTGTAACTCCTTTACTGGAAGGGAATATGGGATTCCAATGTGTTTCTCATCAAAGGGAACCCCCATACACTGTAAGAAATGGATGAAGACAGGACTGTTGTAACTCCTTTACTGGAAGGGAATATGGGATTCCAATGTGTTTCTCATCAAAGGGAACCCCATACACTGTAAGAAATGGATGAAGACAGGACTGTTGTAACTCCTTTACTGGAAGGGAATATGGGATTCCAATGCGTTTCTCATCAAAGGGAACCCCATACACTGTAAGAAATGGATGAAGACAGGACTGTTGTAACTCCTTTACTGGAAGGGAATATGGGATTCCAATGTGTTTCTCATGAAAGGGAACCCCATACACTGTAAGAAATGGATGAAGACAGGACTGTTGTAACTCCTTTACTGGAAGGGAATATGGGATTCCAATGTGTTTCTCATCAAAGGGAACCCCATACACTGTAAGAAATGGATGAAGACAGGACTGTTGTAACTCCTTTACTGGAAGGGAATATGGGATTCCAATGCGTTTCTCATCAAAGGGAACCCCCATACACTGTAAGAAATGGATGAAGACAGACTGTTGTAACTCCTTTACTGGAAGGGAATATGGGATTCCAATGCGTTTCTCATCAAAGGGAACCCCATACACTGGAAGAAATGGATGAAGACAGACTGTTGTAACTCCTTTACTGGAAGGGAATATGGGATTCCAATGCGTTTCTCATCAAAGGGAACCCCCATACACTGTAAGAAATGGATGAAGACAGGGACTGTTGTAACTCCTTTACTGGAAGGGAATATAGGATTCCAATGCGTTTCTCATCAAAGGGAACCCCCATACACTGGAAGAAATGGATGAAGACAGGACTGTTGTAACTCCTTTACTGGAAGGGAATTTGGGATTCCAATGCGTTCCTCATCAAAGGGAACCCCAATACACTGGAAGAAATGGATGAAGACAGGACTGTTGTAACTCCTTTACTGGAAGGGAATATGGGATTCCAATGCGTTTCTCATCAAAGGGAACCACATACACTGGAAGAAATGGATGAAGACAGGACTGTTGTAACTCCTTTACTGGAAGGGAATATGGGATTCCAATGCGTTTCTCATCAAAGGGAACCCCCATACACTGGAAGAAATGGCTGAAGACAGGACTGTTGTAACTCCTTTACTGGAAGGGAATATGGGATTCCAATGCGTTTCTCATCAAAGGGAACCCCCATACACTGGAAGAAATGGATGAAGACAGGACTGTTGTAACTCCTTTACTGGAAGGGAATATGGGATTCCAATGCGTTTCTCATCAAAGGGAACCCCATACACTGTAAGAAATGGATGAAGACAGACTGTTGTAACTCCTTTACTGGAAGGGAATATGGGATTCCAATGCGTTTCTCATCAAAGGGAACCCCCATACACTGTAAGAAATGGATGAAGACAGGGACTGTTGTAACTCCTTTACTGGAAGGGAATATGGGATTCCAATGCGTTTCTCATCAAAGGGAACCCCCATACACTGTAAGAAATGGATGAAGACAGGACTGTTGTAACTCCTTTACTGGAAGGGAATATGGGATTCCAATGCGTTTCTCATCAAAGGGAATCCCCATACACTGGAAGAAATGGATGAAGACAGGACTGTTGTAACTCCTTTACTGGAAGGGACTGGAAGGGAATATGGGATTCCAATGCATTTCTCATCAAAGGGAACCCCCATACACTGTAAGAAATGGATGAAGACAGGACTGTTGTAACTCCTTTACTGGAAGGGAATATGGGATTCCAATGCGTTTCTCATCAAAGGGAACCCCCATACACTGGAAGAAATGGATGAAGACAGGACTGTTGTAACTCCTTTACTGGAAGGGAATATGGGATTCCAATGCGTTTCTCATCAAAGGGAACCCCATACACTGGAAGAAATTGATGAAGACAGGACTGTTGTAACTCCTTTACTGGAAGGGAATATGGGATTCAATGCATTTCTCATCAAAGGAACCCCATACACTGGAAGAAATGGATAAGGGGGATTAAAAGGCGCTCCAGAAAGGGTGCTGTATTATACAAGGAATATAATTTAATAAAGTCAGGAAGGTGCATCAAAGAACACATGTATGTATGTTGTTTGTGTGCAAGGGGCCTATGATTTGAAAACAGCCAAAAGGCAATCTTTCTCCATTACTGGCCAGATGCATTTTCTTTGGATGTGGGTTTCAATGCTGTTTCAATGAATGTGAGTTTCAAGGACAGAGAAGTTTTAATGCTAAGCATATTTTCATTGTGAGGCCGTATTGCTTTGCTTGGCAGATGTCTAGTACTGTTTGTGCTATAAAATGCAAAAAATCCAAGTCACTGTAGAAGTAAAGCAGTATGCACATTAGTGTTTATGGTAAATGGGGCAAAATTGCCAGGTAATGGGACACTGGAATGGTTGCAGAGGGACTCTGAGCCTTGGGGTCATATTTTGTTTGTCTGTTCTTCAGTTTGCATTTGAAAGTTGCTATCCCACAATTCCATCGGAGTGGGTGGGGTTACATTATTATGTATGTAAATTTTATGTTAATCAGTGTACAGATTTGCACCTATTTTTCATAGCCTTTGTCCAGATTTTTGATGTTTCCAGGTTGAGAGGTATGCTCCATATAGATATGATATATAAAAATGTAAAAATAAAATTAAATTGATAAAAAATCCCCTAGCTAAATATGTTTGTTATTATAGAAGAAGTCCATAAAGATGAGAGGGGTGACTTATGAGAAACTAAGATAGAATACCGGGAACTATACTGGCAGATTATTTTAGAAGCAAATAGGTCCCCAGGTCTAAATGACTATGTTTCCCTAGCCCCAGTCCTAAAAATGAGGGCTGCTAGATTATAATATAATAAAATTTGGTCTATCTAGTGCATTCATTTTTAGTGTATTTTATTAAAGTAATTTTTTTTATTTTTACATTTTTTATATATCATATCTATATGGAGATTTTTTAGTTACACATTTGCAATATTATTTCATATTGTTCATTGCAGTTTTTAGGGAGTTTTAGAATATCTTAGATATTCATCACATTAAGAGATATTTATATATTTATATAAATACGTTTCAAAAGTGTTTTCTACAGGTTTTAATTTACATATTTTTGTAAAAGTGAAGTTCATGTACCAATTTTCTATCACTACGGAGGTGGAAGTTAGTTATTTACATTTGATTATTGAATTAGGCATGATATATTACATATTTATGAGATGCTTTCATTGGAAGATTTGAATTAATTGCCTATTCATTGTCACTATATATAATTGGTCTTGACCTCATTTTTGTTGTCTGAAGAAGTCTGTGTAATAGACGAAAAACGCATTGTGTTGTTATCCGTTTTACGTACTGTTTTTTCAATAAACCGTTGGATTTTATCTCGAGCTGTCCGGTGCATTGTTTCTCCTCCTACAGTGCTTTTTGGTGTTTATTTGGTTTTGGACTTGCACTGTTCTTCCTTGCTTTTGAATAAATGAGGAAAAAAACAGGATTATTCCTCTTATCAAAATCTGTAAAAGATGCATTATGCTCTAATCCCGCAAGTAAACACTGGTGAATCACAATGGAGTGTAGATATTTGGAAATTCTGATGACACATGACCCACCTAAAATTGTGTCAGCCAGTCATCATCCACTTCATGGGCGAATCAACAACAAAATAAACTGCTGGAAGGAAATCTTCTTCCTGCTTTCTCTAGAATCCAAATGATTCAAATGGTAGTGTTTCCTTGGATCCTTTTACTTATGAGACACCTTCACCACCTTTATAAATGTTCCCACATAGACACATTGCAGAAGCTGATTTTTTTGTGTAGGAATGGTCAAATCCTAAAATGAATAGACAGAAGGTAAACCCCCCATTAAATTAGGAGGAGTAGGTCTTCCCAGTCACACTATTACAACACAGCCATGGCTGAATGTGCATATATGTGAACCAGACTGACTCGCAGACCACATGGCTCTACATGGAGGTGAGTATTATTAGAGTCACATGTAGTGATACAGCTACAACTGCTTCATCAAAAATGTGGAACCCAGGATGATGGGTAGCCTGGATATAAAGCAAGATGTTTAACAACAAGTGACCAAAGGGCAAAGGACTTTACTGGAAGGGAATATGGGATTCCAATGCGTTTCTCATCAAAGGGAAACCCCATACACTGGAAGAAATGGATTAAGACAGGACTGTTGTAACTCCTAGATATTTGGCATCCCAGCAAGGCTAGAATTTTAGACTTTACCTGTCTGAAAGAAAGTTGGCAAGGGAAAAGTTGGTGTTGGTGGCACTATTTACAATTTAGTAATATAATTAGCAAATTGACACCAAATAAGTTAATATGTAAGAACAGAATTATCCAGCTACTTAGGAAAAGTAATATGAAGAATATTGATCATCCCTAACCTGTCCAAGACTGAGACATTTATACAAAGATGTGGGACCTGGGCAGATTTTAGTAATATGGGGATATCTGGGACAAATTAAATAATATTTTTAAACTAAATTTAGACTTCAGGACATTACCAGGACAATGTACCTTAACTCTCCCACTCACTTTCACAGGGTACATCAGTCTAGCTTTTTCAAAGTTGTTCATCACTGCAGCTTTAGGTAGGTGTTGGCACTGTGAGGCATGGTAAGCAGATTACCTTCATGTAATCTGAGAGTGCCACAAAATTAAATCCAAGTGGTTAGACCTCACTGAATCTATGATTTGGGCTTCTAGTGAATAACTGCCAGATAGCAACTCCCCTAGTTTTTGGTATTTAGGTATCCTTAAAAGGGGCTGGACTTCAAGCAACTCTCTTTACAAATGGAACGGATTAATTGCTGTCCCATTTATAGTATTTATTTTTTAAGCACTGGAAGTCTTTGAATTATGGTACCAAAAATATGTATTTGCCATAAACTGATTTATCACCTGGTACCCCCTAAAAAGTAAATTCTGTAGATTGGAATGCATTGTGGTTTTTACACGGATTCTGTTGAATAATGTGTTAGCTTATTTCTAGTAATTTGTGTAGGGAAAATGTGGTCCCTTGGGATGTTACTCCAGTTGCACATAAGTATAAGTATTTCTATTGAAAGTATAGCTGCAGAGTTGTATTCATTGTTCTTGATGAAGTCATGAAACCTGTATTATAGATACTTAAGTAATACAGTTAGCTGTTAGGTTATATTCAGAACTGACACATCAAGCATACAGCCTTATTCATGTTTTTTTTTTTTGTATTTTTATAGAGTTAAATCAGTTATATGTTCTTATATGAAGAAAATGAAAAAAATGTTACTAGTTGCTCACTTCAAGATGTATGTTACACAATGGCAATAAAGACATTATTGTTAAAAAAATAGAAATTCAACAATGAAATGCAAACATTAAAACAATCTATTTTAATGTCAGATGTGCACGAGTTATTAAAATTATATAATGCACTTCCTTCGATCATAGCATAGGTTAATACAATAACATTGTGTGTTTTCAATAAATGACTAGGGAAAGACTTTATGATCCCCTTACATTACTGGATGCAGATACTACAATATACTCCTGGGAATTGTGTCTATTACTGCAAACACACTGCAGCATTTAATAAGATTTTTTTTTATTAATCCTTTTCTGACCAAGTCAGTCCCCCTAGACCACTAGCCCCTTTTCAGGGGAGACCCACTGTGGTATTTATACTTGTAGAGGAAATGTGGCAGGACACCCAGGAACTTCCTCTACTCATTACAGTAGGATCTTTTACATCAACCTCTGCTGCCAACAACTCAAGCAGATAGAGCTCAGTTTAATTTCTCATACCCAGGATGAGGAGTGCAGAACTGCAGTGTCAGCTATTAACCTACCAGTTAGGAGAATTGAACCCACAGCCTTCTGCACCAAAAGTGAGTCTGCTACCCACTGTGCCATTGACATCATTACACTGTTACATGTGTTTTGTTGTGTATCCATTTGGCTCCATTTTATTATGAAGTTGCTTGACATACAAGGCTGTAATATGTGTACTAGGGTCTTTGTCCCACTCACACACAACAAAAGCATTGCTTCTGTGGCAAAATCAGCAGTTGCATTTTACTGGAGCCATGTCAAACTCAAAGCCAGTCACAAGTGGTGTCCCACAGGGCTCTGTCCTGGGACCCCTCTTGTTCAGCATTTATTTCTCAGATGTGAAAGCAAACATGGGAGGGTTGTGGCTGACAAAGTTCACAGATGACTGCAAACTAGGCGCCATAGTCGATAGACCAGCTGACACATACATCCTACAGAAAGGCCTCACTGAAACGGACAACTGGTGCCGGAGTCATGGCCTCAAACTAAATGCCAAAAAATGTATAGTCATCCCCTTTGGGAAAAACAAAGTACCCACAAATTATCACATAGACAGTAACCCACTGAGTACTGAAAGTAATCAGAGACCTGGGGACCCAAGTTGATAGTGACCTCTCATTTGACACCTACGTTGCCAAAGTGGTTAGAAAGACTTTCTACCTTGCCCACCTTATCATGAAGGGATTCACATCCAGATCAAAGGAGGTCATTGTACCCCTATACTCCTCCCTTATCAGGCCCATGATTGAGTACAATGCCCCATTTGGTATGTACCTCACCCGGCACTTGCAACAGCTGGAGAGACCCCAACAGTACCTCACCAAGAGGATCAAGGGTCTCCAACATATGTCATATGCTGCCAGACTAAAGAAACTCCAGCTCTATTCAGTAGCATACCACCTACTCAGAGGTGATCTGTGCCTGACGTACAAGGCCATGTCCAATCAGGAATTGATAGACATGCTCCACCTCAAAAAATCCAAATCCATCAGAACCACGAGATCTAAAGATTTAAACCTCAGTACAAATATGAATAGGACATGCTGGAGGGACAGATTCATAACTCAGAGGCTTCCCATACTCTGGAACAGAATCCCAGTTCATGTTAGGCAGGGCCCCTCACTGACTCTCTTCAAGAAAAATCTTGACGAGTGGATGGGAGATCATAGGTTTACCCTGGGGGTCATCTCTGTGTCACTACTAGACAGAGGCACAGTAAACTAATTCTATTATGTAACGGGGTCTTCACTGTGTCACTACTAGACAGAGGCACAGTAGTCTAAATCTATTCTGTACACTTTTGTACCATTATATGGGGTGGCGAAAGCCACATCACTATGGCTAGGCTTATAAATGCCCCAGGGCAGATATCCTAGTACTAAACTATGAAACTATGAAACTATGAACTGTCTTTCCCCCACAGACATACATGCAACTTTAAAACATTGGCTGCGTGTTTTAGAATATATCACATTCATATAACATGGTGTTTAAACATCAGCAGTGTGCACATCTGAGTGATAGACTCAGAATTGCAGTTTCAGAAAAAAGTCAAACCAAATATACTGCTGAAGACAGCAAATAAGCAAGACATGGGTGATTGCACCTTACCTCATACAATGTACACCAGTGAATAACTAATTCTATTTAAGAAACACACACACACGCGTGTGCACACACACACACACACACACACACACACACACACACATACACACACACACACACACACACACACACACACACACTAGTTAGTACCACTAAATATGTTTTAACCAAACAAGAACAGGGTGATATTCATACACATTTGCATACTATGCAAAGCCACCTTGCATGATATAGTACATAAAGGGAAACAAACTCTTAAAACATCACTGCTTACAAGCACACCAAGTTGCAAATGAGTAGTGTGCTGTTCTCCAAGTGAGCTGCATGTGGAAGTCTGTGGACATGGCCTATGTAAATTAGACCACTGCATGCCATGGATGCCCTCTGTGTTACAGAATTTGCATAACACACCGATGCCCTTACTGGGCAACATCCACACATGATACCTGTGAGCTGTTAACCATGTTGTCCTGATTCAGTTCAGTAAGGAATGCAGATTCCCTGATGGAGCAGAGTGTAGTTGAGCAGTTTAGTGCAGTGCAGCTACAATCTGCTGAATGGGGCACCTACCTACCTGTGGTTGTACTAATGGCACAGTAACTGATTTAGGGATATTTGTTGTCAATATTTAATGGAATTCAGAGGTATGGTAAGGTCCTGATTAGCTGGATCATTTATAGCCTAGCAAAAATGTCCCAGTTTGTAAGTATCCATCAACATGAATAATTAATACCAAGGATCAAAGTATCCATCAACATGAATAATTAATACCAAGGATCAAACCTATGTTTGCTCAAAGCTGCAGTGAGTTAGGCCTTCTGCCCTTGCTCTACTGTTTTACAAAAACTGCTGTGAGACTACAAAAGATAAGTGCTTATTTTCGACTGTTTTCTGCACTTCTGATTAACCAAAACAATATTTGCTGCATATGTGTTTAAACTGTGAAACTGTTTTTTAGGCTTAGTGAACTCAGTCCTTACCTCTGTTCTGATCTTGTATCGCCACCCACCTATCCAATTGTTGTTGTGGTTTTATAGCCTAGTAGCTTTTGAGATGCCCGTTTCTACTATAAATTTGATATTAGACACTCCCCCCAGTCCCATTACATCAGCTCATTTTACTGAGTACAATGTAATCAGTTGTGAAGGTCCACCCCTTTAGCTTCTTAAACTTGAATTATCTTCTGTCTCCTCACTTTCTACAAAAAAAAAATAAAATAAAAAACATGTCTAAATATATATATATATATATATATATATATATATATATATATATATATATATATATATATATATAGTGCCTCTTCCTACTTTATTTTGCTTCTTGTGCTTAGGTGTTTAACTGCATTTAGTTTGCCGCATTTGTTACTGCTTGTCAATAGCCTTATTAAATTAATCCTTTGTGAGGTATTCTAGCTACAAATTTTCCCTTAGTAGCACTTGTGTGATCACCTAGTAGTACTACTCTTAGACCTTCCACCCTTTACCCCCTTAGCTCTCTCTTGCCTCTCTCCCTCAGATTCTGACAAATATGGATGGACAATTTCCTATGCTTTATCTTGCCAGTCTGGTTGATATGGGCATCCTGAGACAGTGTAGCAACTGCTCATGTACACGGACAACCCTCTACTACTACGACTTAGGAACACAATTTGTGAGAGATGCAATTACATTAAGAACCTAAAGTCTATGCTCTGTCCCTCACAAGCCAGTATATTTGGCACTGAGAAGGGTGACAACACAAACATTACTGACACCTACACAACACACACTCATGATGACAAACACCATACCTCAAACACCACCTACACCCACATAACACACACGCACACATGCGGAGGTCCTCAACAAAAACATATCCAAACAAAAGAGACCTCGGAGGCAACAACACACACAAACTCCACTGCCCACCACACCACACACCACACATAGTCCACACACCTGTATCTCACAGCCACTATGGCCTAAACCTAAACCCAACATACTAGTGATAGAAGACTCCATTGTGAGACACACAGATGTGCCCCTCACCAGACTGGATAAGGAGAAAGTCAGTTAGTTGTTTGTCAGGTACCAGAATCCATCATATCACCCATGCACTCAAGTCTCTCATTAACAGTTACTGTTATAACTCTGTCATAGTCCATGTTGGCGTGAATGATTTGAGACATACCTCCCTGGACTATATGAAGAGAGACATGATCGAGCTCACTGAATATGTGTCCCAAGCAGGTATGTTTGTAGCCTTAAGCAGCATTCTACTGTCACCCAGAATGATGCCTCAATATAAACAGCAAATGATTGACTTTAACAATTGGCTTAGTTTCTGGTGTCATTCCAAGGTGATCCAGTACCTGACAGCCTGGGAAGACATGGTTAACAAACCATGAGGCTTTGCCAGACATGGCCTGCATCTGTCTCCCGTAGGCTTCAAGCTTCTGGCAAAGGCTCTTGCCTCCCCCACAGTGCTCTTTTAAGGAAATGCCATGAGGTCAAAACTACCAACATGAAAATGTCATCAAAACACTAATTAAAGGTCATGCTGCTTAACGCTAGGAGTCTAAACATGAAACTGCACTCATTGCAAGTATTCTTAACCCTGGAAGATGCTAATATTTGTGCAGTCATAGAAACCTGGTTCAAAGCTGCAAAGAGCACCCCAGCCATACCAGGTTACTCATCCTATCATACATTCAGACCACAAACCGTAGGCAGCAAAGCCAAAGGAGGTGGAGTTGCAATATATATAAGACACACACACTTCTAGGCTGGTCAAACAGTATGATGCTCAGGAGACACTCCAGGTGCAGTTAACCATTGACAAGACCCCTATTTGAAGTATAGCTTGCTACAGGCCCCCAACTTTGACTCAGGATGTCCACTCCACCTATCTGGACCATTTCAAATTTATCAAGACTCAACCCTTTACCCCGATCTTGGGTGACTTTAACTATCCAACCATAGACTGGAAGCACTACTGATGCCAAAACACAAATGCCCAGACATTCCTTGGTTTCATCAATGCAAATGCCTTGGACCAGCTGTTCGACACACCCCCACAAGAGGTGAAACTATCTTGGACTTGGTATTAACCAGCATGAGTAACCACTGCAGCATCCCTACAGTGTCATCATCCCTGATAAGATCCGATCACAAAGCGGTCACTTTCAAAGTCACCATCTCCTCCAACCCCCCCCTCCACCCAGCTAGGGTAATAGGGTAATAAAAAATATTCCAAAGCTGATTGCAGCCTCCTGAGGGATGATATAAACAGCTTCACAGCACCCTCCATAGGAACTGGCACATATGTCTAAACCTACACCAAAGTACCATATGAGCATTTATATAGTTGCATGGAATCAGGACTACCCAACAGGACAAAATCCTCCTCCTCAAGGAAGAGTACCCCTGTCTGGTGGACATCTGCAATAAATAAACTCTATAATAAAAGGAAAAGAATTGCTGTCAAGGACCAAGAAGGAGCAAGTCCCTAATTGGAAGCAATCGCTTCTTAGACTGAACAAGCAAATAAGAGCACTAGTGATATGCTCCAAAAGTAAATTTCGAGTCCAAACTGGCCACATCAACTAAAGACGATCATAAGGCCTTCTTCACATATGTCCACAATCTCAAAGGAAGCACTCAGATCTGCTCAGAACTGATGGCCAAGGACACCACATACAAAAATACCATAGATATAGCCAACATGCTGGCAGACAGATTCAGTGAAAATTTCACCCCTTTGTTCCCCCATCAGTAAATTAGGACATCCCCAGCACCTGCCCCCTACTTTTATCTCTAGGAAGCAAGTCATCCCTGAACTCTCAAAGGCAAAAAAATACACCCTCCATGGGACCCAATAACATCTCAGGCTGCATCCTACATGAACTTAGGCAGGAACTTGCTGCACCATTAGGCACCCTGTTCAACCAAAGCCTGAGTACTGGCTTCATCTCAGCTGAATGGAGGATAGCCACTGTCATCCTTTTGCACAAAGGTGGAGTGTCCACTGATACAAGAAATTATAAACCCATCAGCCTAACTAGCCTGATCTGCAAGGCCATGGAGCGGGTTACCATGGACATCATTAACAAGGACATTGGCAACCTCCACTCATTCCCACACAGTTTGGTTTTGTCAAGGGGAGTTCATGCCTGTTAAATTTGGTAAATTTCTTTCAGACAGTCACCAAAGCCATGGATGAGGGGAAGACGGAGCACACTGCCTACCTTGTCCTGGCCAAAGCCTTTAATACTATTCCTCATTCAGGTATAATAGATAAACTCTTTCAACTAGGCATCAATCCATATGTTACCAGATGGGTAGCAAACTGAGTCACTGATAGAACCCACCTAATCAAAATAGGGGAAGCCACCTGAAGCAGTAGACCTGTAACAAGCGGTGTACCCCAGGGATCTGTCTTGGGGCCTCTGCTGTTTGGGATATACTTTTATGAGGTGCAGGCCAAACCTAGTGGGCTATGGATGACCAAGTTTGCAGATGACTGCAAGCTGGGAATTGTCATCAATTCCCCTAGTGATGTGGACATCCTCCAAAAAGGTCTCACCCAAAAAAAATGACTGGTGCCAGAATCACGGCCTCAGACTGAATGCCAAAAAATGCATTATCATCCCTTTTGGGGAGAGTGACATCCCCACAAATTATAACATTAATAACAAGGTCCTAAGCATGCAATCAGTCGTGAGGGACTTGGGCACCCAGGTTGATAGGAAACTGACTTTTGACAACCATATTGCCTCCGTTGTATGGAACGCTTTCTACATGGCCCACCTCATTAGTAAGGGTATCTTATCCTGGGACAAGGAGGTCATAACATGCCTGCATATTTCCCTTATAAGATCCATTATTGAGTACAATGCCCCTTTCGGCATGTACCTCACAAAGCACATGCAGCAGCTGGAGAGACCAAAGAGGTTCCTCACCAGGAGAATCCAGGGCCTCAAAAATCTACCCTACACAGTTAGGCTAAAGGCTGTGTACCTCTACTCAGTCTCATACAGACTTCTCAGAGGTGACCTCTGTCTGGCATATAAAGCAATCTCAGACCCCATCTTGATGGGACTGCTGCATATCCGCAAATCAATCTCCACTCTATTAGCCCACACGCACAACATCAACCTGGTCTGTGACATCAATAGGACTTGTTGGCGAGACGGATTTGTGTGCCAGAAACTCCTCCTCCTGTGGAAAAGTCTCCCTCTCCACATCAAGCAGAGTGTGTTATTAACACTTTTTAAGCACAACCTGGATAACTAGATGTGGAACAGAAAATACACCCCTGGGATTCCATCTGTGTCCCTGCTGGACTGGGGCATTGGGTGCTGACTTGTTGGAACATGGGCTTAATTCTTGGCTAGGCTTGTAAGGGCCTCAGGGCCAATAACCTGGTAACTTCCTATAATCCTATGATCCTTTCCAGAAAGGCCTGGGGGACCAGACCTAGGGTGTATTTATCATCATCCATCCATTTAGCCAGGCTATGCTTTAAGATGGTCAGGAATTTACTTTGAATTATATCTAAAGGAAGTTTATTCCACAAGCAAGTCAAATTAATGTGATAGTACAGGTTCTGTTCTCTTGAATGGGTGTTCAGGATGTAATTTGTCTTGCAGATGTGAAGGAGCTCACATGGCTCTATAGGCAAGATACAGGCCCCTCTCAAGAGACTGTAGAAAACAGAAAAGAGAGAGTGATTTTAAACAGTCTGTTTCATCACCATCATCTTCATCATTAATCCCCCTTTTCCCACTTTCTGCATGGGGTTGTGTGTCTCATCAGCTATCTCTATCTCTCGCGATTTAATGCCCGTTTCCTACCTTCTTTGACTTTCATGTATGACTGTTGCAGGTTTTCTGTCAAATAATCCATCCATCTCTTTGCCAGTCACCCTTATTTCTTCTTTCTTTTTCCTGTCTGCCCCAAATCTTCCTCATCAGATCATCTTCTGCTTTCCTGTACATGTGCTCAGAGTACCATAACCTATTCTCTTTGACCTTGTCTAAAATTGGAGCTACTTGGGCTTCTGCTTTGTTGACCTCATTTCTTTGTCTGTCTCACAGTGTGCACCCTGCCACCCATCTCGGTAGTTCATTTCCATCACCTCTAGCTTCCTGAACTGCTCTGCCTTTACTGCACACATGTATGTATCATACGGTAGTACTGGATGTGCCACTGTCTTGTCCACCTTACTTTTCAGCTTCTTTGGCATTCTTCTGTCATATACTATCCCTGACACCCTGACACTCTATGCCATTTGGCTGCAGCCCTCTAATTCATTTAGCTTTGACCTCTTCATTTAGGCATCCCTTCTTCTCATTCTTCCCTCCTAGATATTTGAAGCTGTTAACTTCTTCCACTATTTTCTGTTCTGAGTTCTCAGCTTCTTCTGATTTCCCCATTTGCTGCCATGAGAAATGTCTTATCTCTACTCAGTTTCAGGCTGCATGCCTTCAGTTTTGCATTCCAGTCTCCATCATGTGCTGAAGCTCTTGTTCTGAGTCTGACTGCAATGCCTCATTGTTTGCATACAACAGGTTTATTTGTTTGCCCCCTCTAACTTTTTTTGTGAATGTAGACCATCAGCAGTATGAATAGCAGTGGGCTCAGAGATAAACCCTGATACACACCCACTCCTACTTAGAAGCTCTCTGCAAGCCCGGACAGTGTTTGCACTTGTGTCATTGGATCCTTGTACATAACCTGCACTAATTCTACCAGTGTGTCAGGGACTACAGACCATTGCAATACTGTCCAGATTAGCCTTCTTGGGACTTTCTCATATGCTTTATCCAAGTTTATGAATGCCCAGTTGGAGTCTTTTCTCATCTCTAGCTTCTTCTCATCTGTATGTCTCACTGCGTACATCACGTCAGTTGTGCTGCATCCTGATCTGAATCCAAACAATTCATCTCCCACCTTACTTTCTACTGTGTGCATTCATTTATCAGTCATCCTCTACAGGAGTTTAATGCAGTGTGGTAGGAGTGGACACCTCTGTATTGCCCACTGTTGTGGATATCCTCTTTGCTCTTCTTTAACAAGAAACATTATTATTGAATTATCAGTTATGACATATGCAATTATACATTTCTATAAATGAAAACAAACCATATTAACATATTTTCCAGTTGCAAACATTATACATCACATAAAATCTGCTATACAGTCATTGTCAATCCAACATTACATAACTCATTCAATTCCTGCCTTTCCTTAAACCTTATGCCTCTTCTAAAATATTATTCTGCATGTATTAGTCCCACAATTCCAATTTGTAATATGTAATTTGCTCCTCCCCTTTTCTAAAGATCCCAGTTCCAGTTCTTTTACCTCTGTTGCTATAGTCACTAATTGTACCACAGGTGGCTTAGACTTTGATTTCCATTTTCTAGTAATTGTATTTTTTTGGCAGCCACCAACAAGGTCTTATTATGTCTAGGCAGTTCCGATTCTGTATCACAGCTCAAAAAAAATAATTTTCTTAGTTACACCAATTTTCTCACCCAGTATTTCTGACAGTGGTCTGCAGGGAAGTTGTAAACTCTGCCAACTCATTACACTCCCCAAAAATATGTTCCCAATTACCTCTTTGTTCCCCTTCACACCCGAAGCAAAAATCCTAACTCTTCTAGACTTTGTTACATTTTTGTGAGTCATAATTGTTTATCCAGTGTCTCTGCCCAACCCTTTCTAACCTGCTCTGATTGATTCCTATAGTTATCATGCAAGATTGCATATACCCTACTAATTATCCCTTGTATAACTGCAGCATCTGTCCCAGATTCTATTAAAAACTCCACCGGTGTTGGTCTTTCACTTAGGACCCCCTATTCCTTTCTCTTTGCTATCAGTCATTAACAGGGAAGGCAATCTCTAGCCTGCAGTCGAAATGTATTCCAATGTCTTGTACGTTGACACTAGAATATCTATTCTCCAGTCATCTGGGATGTGCTTTTTATCTCCACACTGCTGTGAGGACCCTTTGAAGCTGTTTCACCCAAACTCACTCAGCGTCTTCCTATTATCTGCTGTGACCTCATCTAAGTCTGCTGCTTTTCCTGACTTTATTTTCCTTAGTACTGTACCTACATCTAACTGGGGTGGGCTGCTGTTCTTTTTTATTGTGGGCAGTTTCTGGGGAAGTACAGTTTCTGTGGGGTTTTCTTCATTCAGATGTTTCTAAATGTACTCCTTCCATCTACCTGTGATGTCCTTGGCACTGCTGACCAGGTTGTTGTTGTATTCCTTATAAAGATTGTCTGTCGATATCTTCTTTATTATTCATTCTGTCTTCACCTTGGAACCTGTTGGAGTTTATTTGTGTCGTCTGCCGTATCACTTTTCAGAAGCTGCTATAGTGCTTTGATGCCTCTTTCCTTGCTATTACAACTGATCAATTATCCTGTTTGTTAACCAGCTCATATTCCTTCTTAACCTAGTCCATCTTTATTATCTCACATTTTCCTACACTCCTTCTTTTTGATAACTTCTAGATCTTACGCATTCTGCCACCAGCTTTCCTCGGGTACCTTATTTCCATACCTGGGTCAGTGGAATAGCTTTTCATTGTTTCCATGAATGCTATTATAAGACTCTGCCATTCTTCTTCTATTGCACACATTTCCTCTTCCTCCTGAGGTGTTTGAGTCCTGAGTAATTCCTTAAACTCCATTTAACTTCTAGGTCTTCACCTTCATCTCTGTAAATCTTAGTGCTTTTTCTGACCACTGCTTGCAGATGATCATGGCTACCAGTAGTTTACGCTGATGGCTGACTGTTATACTGGGTAGTCCATTATAGACTTTGGCTTGATCATTGCTGGACAGGCAGAGAGAGGTTAGCATATTGGTTCATGTCTTTAACTCACAGATACAAGGTATAGAGTTTGATTCTAACTTCTGGTTATTGTCTGGACTTGTAATAGTCTGCAGACTAATAGCCTGGTATTTAACTATAAACACCCCCAAACTCTGACTTTAACCTAATGCCCTTCCTTTACTAACAGGAGGACTACCTTCTGGGCATATTGGTCACTCTTGTACTTGATCTTGTTATTGTCTGTCTTAATGAACATTGACAATCATCAAGCTATTTGCCAAGCTGAAGTCTAGAATGGTCTCTGCTCCTTTTATGCTAGTGTGCAACCCATGTCAACCCAGGAAGTTCTCATATCTTGTTCTGCCTGCCATGATATAAGCGTAAAGGTCCCCATTATCAACATCAATACATGTTGTTTTGCTTTATCTAGAAGGTCCAGCAACTGCTGCCTAAATGCACTGTTTCCTCACTATCACAACCCTGCTTGGGGTATAGCCTAAGAATATTAATGCTGCTCTATCTTTACTTCCAGCGTTCACTCAACAGAAGTATCCCAGGCTTGGGGACTGGATATACACTGGCCAACAGAGGCAAATAGATCCATTTCACCATTAACATGGTTCCCAGGTGTAGCTGAAGTATGCCAGGTTCTCAACCTACTTATCACCAGCAAATGCCCATGCTAAGGGCATGATCACAGTCATAACACAGGAAATCATACATGTTTTCAATGACTCTTTTCATATATGTAGGCAGTAAAACTTTTAATAAGATATTTTTGAAGAAAATAATTTCTCATCTCAAAAGCACAGGAAA
The DNA here is from genome assembly GCF_019279795.1 of Protopterus annectens. Classification (NCBI taxonomy): domain Eukaryota; kingdom Metazoa; phylum Chordata; order Ceratodontiformes; family Protopteridae; genus Protopterus; species Protopterus annectens. The sequence continues at coordinate 33,921,774 of NC_056745.1, forward strand.
ATGTCCATCCAGCTATCATTTTATAAACCGCTTGTCATGGTAGGGATTATGGCAGTAACAATCTGAGCAGGAAATGTCAAATAAAACAGCTTCCAACTTATCTTGTAGCATCCCCAGACATTTCTCAGCAAACTGAGAAATGTAATCCCTACCATATGTAGGGCACCCACCCTGTGGGACACACTTGGCACGATTCCTGTTTGGACATACTGAGAAGGTACCCAAATGACCTTTGTTGCCTCCACCCAACCCAGAAGTGCAGTAAATGTACTCTGAGATAAGTAAGTAAATAAATAAATATGTTATCCAGGGTTGTCAACTGATTCACACTGACCCATTTGAGGCACTTTGTGGGATTAATGTCTGGTTAAATTACTTACTTAGAATCACTGCAGAAGGCAAATAGAGACTGAGTTAATCAAACCCTGCAGTAGTAAAAAATGAAGCACCAGGTACCAGTACGTGTAGGTGAGGTCAGAGAGAAAGACTGAAAACAAATTGATAGCTTCATTGTATAGCATCTCAGTTCATCACCACAACTGGGTAAAAATTTTGCACATAAAATACTGTGGATTGTGTAGTGAATACATCCACAAGCAATTTCCATCTCAAAAAAAAAATCCTCAAAATACTTAAAATGTTCTCCCTAAATTAACTGATCTCTGCAGTCTTCATGTCTTCTCTACTTTCCATTATAAACAAAATTGTAAAATACTTAAAATCCTTTCCCTAAATTAGCCATTCTATGCATTTTCCATGTCTTCTTTAACTTCCATTATAAACAAAATCCAAAGATACTTAAAATCTTCTCCCTAAGTAAGCAGATTCCTCCATCACTTACAGAAAGTGTCACTGTTACGTAAAAGAACCATTCCATATGATTTGGAGGTGCTAAGTTTCATCATAGCTGCTTCAGATTCAGCAGGGAACAATTCCTGTGCACAGCAAGGATAAAGTAAGCAGATTCCTCCATCACTTGCAGAAAGTGTCGCTGTTATGTAAAAGAATCATGCTGTCTGATTTGGAGGTGCTGAGTTTCATCATAGCTGCTTCAGATTCAGCAGGGAACAATTCCCGTGCACAGAAACGATAACATATAACTGTGGGGAAAAAGACAAATCATCTAAAAAAATATCACAAATGATAATGGATGTAATAGATAGCTTGGGCAGAGTTCTCTTCCCACCACAAATATATCTGAAGTAATACAGAGAATGTCACACCACTCCCCTCAAATACAAAGACAAAATTACATAGAGCATCACTCTGGGACCCTGTCCTGTTATAAAAAACCTCCCACAGTGCATGGTAATCTGCCTTCCCCTGCTTCACAACACATATACAGTACTGGCAAGCTTCTATGACCGTTTTAGTATCTGTGCAAGGACAAACAGTTGACCCAATGTTCCTTAAATAGAACAGACTCTACATCACCCCCCTTGAATCAGAGGCCCAGCTATATGGTGAAGCCTAATGTCCAACAACCTGGTGTAAATATTCCATGGAGGTTGAGGATCAGCATAGCAATTCCCAAGGAGGCTAAAGATCATGCCCATTTTATAACAGGAGCTCATCTCCGTATCCTCCTCTTTGAAAATGGGGATTGTTGTCCTAGTTTGCCTAGTCTGTCAGTCCGTGGTACTGTTCCACTATACTATACCATGTAGTACTGGTACTGTTCCACTATACTATACTATACCGTGCAGCACTGGTACTGTTTCACTATACTATACCATGCAGCACTGGTACTGTTCCACTATACTATACTGTGCAGCACTGGTAAGGTTCCACTATACTATATCATGCAGCGCTGGTACTGTTCCACTATACTATACCGTGCAGCACTGGTACTGTTCCACTATACTATACCATACAGCACTGGTACTGTTCCACTATACTATAATGTGCAGCACTGGTACTGTTCCACTGTACTATACCATGCATCACTGGTACTGTTCCACTATACTAACTGTACAGTACTGGTACTGTTCCACTATACTGTACTGTGCAGCACTGGTAAAGTTCCATTATACTATACTGTGCAACACCGGTACTGTTCCACTGTACTACACCATGCAGCACTGGCATGTTCCACTATACTATACCATGCAACACTGGTACTGTTCCACTATACTGTACTGTGCAGCACTGGTAAGATTACATTACACTGTACTGTGCAGAACTGGTACTGTTCCACTATACTATACCATGCAGAAGTGGTACGTTCCACTATACTATACTATGCAACAGTGGTATTGTTCCACTATACTATGCTGTGCAGCACTGGTACTGTTCTACTATACTATACCATGCAGTACTGGTACTGTTCCACTATACTATACTGTGCAGCACTGGTACTGTTCCACTATACTATACCATGCAGTACTGGTACTGTTCCACTATACTATACTGTGCAGCACTGGTACTGTTCCACTATACTATACCATGCAGTGCTGGTACTGTTCCACTATACTATACCATGCAGCACTGGTACTGTTCCACTATACTATACCATGCAGCACTGGTACTGTTCCACTATACTAACTGTGCAGCACTGGTACTGTTCCACTATACTATACCATGCAGCACTAGTACTGTTCCACTGTACTGTACTGTGCAGCACTGCTACTGTTCCACTATACTATACCGTGCAGCAGTGGTATTATGCCGCTATACTATGCTGTGCAGCACTGGTACTGTTCCACTATACTGTACTGTGCAGCACTGGTAAGGTTTCATTATACTATACCATGCAGCACTGGTACTGTTCAACTATATTATACCATGCAGCACTGGTACTGTTCCACTATACTAACTGTGCAGCACTGGTACTGTTCCACTATACTATACTGTGCAGCACTGGTAAGGTTCCATTATACTATACCATGCAGCACTGATACTGTTCCACTATATTATACCATGCAGCACTGGTACTGTTCCACTATACTATACCATGCAGCACTGGTACTGTTCCACTATACTATACCATGCAGCACTGGTACTGTTCCAGTATACAATGCCATGCAGCACTGGTACTGTTCCACTATACTGTACTGTGCAGCACTGGTACTGTTCCACTATACTATACCATGCAGCACTGGTACTGTTCCACTATACTATACTGTGCAGCACTGGTACTGTTCCACTATACTATACCGTGCAGCACTGGTACTGTTCCACTATACTATACCATGCAGCGCTGGTACTGTTCCACTATACTATACTGTGCAGTGCTGGTACTGTTCCACTATACTATACCATGCAGTACTGGTACTGTTCCACTATACTATACCATGCAGCACTGGTACTGTTCAACTATACTATACCGTACAGCACTGGAACTGTTCCACTATGCCGCAGAACCCAGTACTTTGAATATTGCAGTGGTTGGTGAGACGGGGGCTGGTAAGTCGTGTCTTGTCAATATACTGTGCAGCACCGAAAAAGATGTATTAACTACAATCCCCAGTTATGTCCATTGCCTTCAACATTTTAAGCCAGACGCATTTCTGCAGCCTTACCCTGTGAAGCTGTTTACTTGTTGCAGTGACCTCTAGAAAAATGGGTCAAAATCCACCAGCTGCTTTTGGCAAGGGAGTATGTCCGTTATATTTACAAGCATCTCAAAGTGCTTCTTTATCCTCTTGACATTAACCTCTGTTAAGGTCAGCAGTTTTCCATGTTTGCTAAGAGCTTCTTGAGAAAATAATTTTTGGTCAATCTACCAGGTTAACAATTCAGATGGAAAGAACAAATCACAGTTCATAATAATGAGAAGACAGAGTTAGTTAAACCCATCAGAGAAGAGTGGTTTACCCCAGTCATTCAAAAATAATATATGAGAGCCCTGTTTATGCACCATGTAGACACACTGCTTCCACTGCTTGGTCATTCCATGTTGTAGATAAGCTGGACAAGCTGATGTTACAGGCTTCAGCTTAAGCAGTGGAATCTGCTTTTCAGTGTCACTGACCTCTCAGTCCATAGAGAGCAAAGCCCAAGAAACAGATCCTCTGTTACATGGTCACTATCATGTTTCATTAAAGAACGTTGCTTTTTGATCAATATTTGACTCTGACAGACTTATGGAAAGCATCCCGACTATGTCAATTATAGTACGTAGAAGGACTCTTACAGTCATATGTCAGGTAAGTCATATTTAATGAATATATTATAAATAAATACTTGAAACGCATTTTGCTTGGCATCTCTGTGTCAGTTACTGCTTTATATATTTTACTAGAATCAGACTTTCACAGAGTTAGTTACCACTACGAATTTAGAGATAGATCTTACTAGACTCCAAATAACGATTATTCTTCTTACTTAGAAACTGGATGCCGCAGAACCCAGTACTTTGAATATTGCCGTGGTTGGTGAGGCGGGGGCTGGTAAGTCTTGTCTTGTCAATATGCTGAGGGATTTGTCTAACGAAGAAAATGCTGCTGCCACTAGAAGTATAGAAATGACAATGGCACGTGCATGGTATCCCCATCCAAGTATTCCTGATGTCTTTTTCTGGGATCTCCCAGGAACAGGCAGGCGTAACTTTCATGCTAAAAACTATGTTAAAGAAATGCATTTCAAAAGCTATGACATCTTTATTATTGTTTCCTGTTGTCGATTCTCAGAGAATGATGTTGACCTTATCAAAGAAATAAACAAACTGAATAAACCATTTTACTTTGTGAGAAGCAAAATCGACAACGATATATATGCAGAAGAACAAAAGTATGGGAATGTTGATCCACAGAAAGTCATGAATAAGATTAGACGTGACTGTACTTGTAAACTTTTGAGCCTGGGAGAAGAGTTTCTGGAAATATTCTTGATATCAGGATTTCATCAAGACATGTATGACTTTCCCAAACTAATAAGCACTCTTGCAAGAGATGAGAAGATTCTTGAATTTATTTCTAAGCAAAAATCCAAAGAAAAGGTAAGAATATAATTGCAAACAATGTTTTCGCTCACTGCTTTTCATACTTTATTAATCAGCTAGAGCTTTTTGTTTTGGTATTTTGTAAACCTTTATACAAATTAAATTGGTATGTCTTTTGCTACGTAACAATATTTTAAATACTTAAAGAAAAATAAAAAGAATATTAGCGCACTGTCAAAGCATATTGTTCTGAAATTTAAAATTAGTTCATTAAACTAAATTAATAAATTTAAATAATTAAACTAGTTAAACTAAGTTAAATTTTAATTAAATTAAGTGCATTTTAAGTGAATTTGTCAAACTAAAGATAATTGTTCTAACACTTACCAATGCCATTTCTGGAAACAAATGTTTTTAAATAGTTTAATGTTTACTGTTAGATGCTTCACTTGCAAAACAAAATTTAATTTGTGCAAACTGTCAGTAGGTGGAATACCAACTGCCTTAATCTTAGGTGAATAGATGTGTGTATATATATGCAGAATCCTTTATAAACGCATTCTATGAACACCTTCAGGAATGCATGGATCATGCGATCCCAAATAAAACCAAGACCCAATCCTCCAAAGGCAGACGTCCTGTCTGGTGGACCCCAGCCATAAGCAAACTATACAATAGAAGGAGGAAGCTACTAAATGATAGAGCAAAATCCCAAAAAGGGAAGGCATCACTGATCAGTATTAGCAAAAAACTACAGGCACACATAAAATTGTCTAAGGCCAGCTTCGAGAGAAAAATTGCACAGGACACTAAGGATAATCACAAGGCTTTCTTTAGTTATGTTAGGAACCTGGGTGGTAATTCCCAGATATGCTCAGAATTAGTACAAAATGACAAAAAACACACCGAACCCACAGACATTGCCAACATCCTAGCTGACAGGTTCAGCGCAAACTCCCCTCCCCCTCCCCACCAAAAGGGCAAATATCTATCCCAGCAGAGTGCTGCCCCCCTGACATCTCAGATGCTCAGGTAAGAGCCACCCTCTCCAAAGCAAAAAACACAGCATCAATGTGACCAGATGGTATCCCGGGCTGCTTCCTACATGAACTCCAAGAAGAGCTAAACCCAAACATAAAACTACTGTTCAATTTCAGCCTTACTACAGGATATGTGCCCAAAGAGTGGCGTACAGCAACAGTGGTCCCTCTCCATAAAGGTGGTGCCTCAACGGATCCTGGAAACTATCGCCCCATAAGCCTGACTAGCTTGGTCTGCAAAGCTATGGAAAGGATCATCATGGACCTCATAAATAAAAATATTGGGGACCTACAAACACTGGATCCTACCCAGTTCGGCTTTGTTAAGGGCAGATCCTGCCTCTTAAACCTGGTTGATTTCTTTGAAACAGTCACCAAGGCCATTGACGAGGGGAAGGTGGTCCACACAGCCTACCTGGACCTCGCAAAAGCCTTCGATACAATACCCCACTCAGGCATTATAGATAAGCTCACCAGCTTAAATATAAACCCCTATGTTACTAGATGGATTGCAAACTGGCTCAAGGACAGAACCCATATGGTTAGAATTGCTGGAGCCATGTCAGACTCCAAACCAGTTACAAGTGGTGTCCCACAAGGCTCAGTCCTGGGACCTCTCTTGTTCGGTATATATTTCTCGGAGGTACAGGCCAACACGGAAGGACTGTGGCTGACCAAGTTCGCAGATGACTGCAAACTGGGCATCATAATCAACTCTCCAGCCGACACAAGCATCCTCCAAAAGGGCCTCATAGAAACAGACAACTGGTGCCAGAGCCATGGCCTCAAGCTAAATGCCAAAAGTGTATAGTCATCCCCTTTGGCAAAAACAAAGTTCCCACAAATTACCACATAGGTGGTAATCCATTAAGTACAGAAGAAGTAATTAGGGACCTGGGGACCCAAGTTGATAGCAATCTCTCATTTGACAACCACGTGGCCAAAGTGGTTAGAAAAACATTTTATATAGCCCACCTAATCATGAAGGAATTCACATCTAGATCAGGGGAGGTCATCGTGCCTCTTTACTCATCCCTCATCAGGCCCATAATTGAGTACAATGCCCCTTTTGGGATGTACCTTACCAGACACCTGCAGCAACTGGAAAGACCCCAAAAGTACCTCACCAAGATGATCAAAGGGCTCAAACAGATGCCATATGCTGCCCGGTTAAAGAAACTCCAGCTCTACTCAGTGGCATACCGCCTGTTCAGAGGCGATCTGTGCCTGACAAATAAAGCCATGTCCAACCCGGAATTAATGGACATGCTGCACCTCAGAAAATCCAAATCCCATCGAGCTACGCGCTCGAGAGACTTGAACCTCAGCACTGAAATAAATAGGACATGCTGGAGGGACAGATTCATAACCCAGAGGCTCCCTTCACTCTGGAATAAAATCCCAGTCCAGGTTAGGCAGAGTCCCTCATTGACTCTCTTCAAGAGGAATCTTGATGAGTGAATGGGAGATCGTAGGTTTACCCCGGGTGTCACTTCTGTGTCACTGTTAGACAGAGGCACAGTATACTAACCTCGAACAAGGGCATAGCAAAATAAATTTAAAATGGGTGGTGAAAGCCAAACACATTCTGGCTAGGCTTATAAATGCCCTAGGGCAGATAGCCTAGTATGAACCTATGATATATATATATATATATATATATATATATATATATATATATATATATATACATATATATATATATATATATATATATATATATATATATATATATATATATATATATATATATATATATATATGGGTCTACTGTATAAGTTTGAAAATACACTTCTTCGAACTCACACAGTAGACCCTGGGTTACGTGAAAGTGCACTTAATCTAAAGTGCACTTTCGCGAAACCCGCTTCCGAGAACGGGCTACTACTAATGTTTATTGCAGTAGTTACGGACCTTAGGATTAGGGCACGGGTCATGGTAAGGGGATAGCTATTAGGGTTATCCCCTTATTGTGACCTGCACCCTAACCCTAAGGTCCGTGACTACCGCACCACAGTGGAGGATAGCCTGTCCTCCACTGTGGTGCGGTAGTCACGGACCTTAGGGTATGGGCACAGGTCATGGTAAGGGGATAGCTATTAGGGCTAACATGACCTGTGCCCTAACCCTAAGGTCCGTAACTACCTCACCACAGTGGAGGACATAGACGTTTTCCTGCTGTCCTCCACTGTGGTGTGATCCGTTCGTAGAAGCTGAGTTCGCAAAAGTGCACTTTCAAATAAGTGCACTTTCGCGTAACTGAGTGGTCTGCTGCTCTTTTTCGAATACATGGTATTCGATGAAAAGCTATAGACCCATATATATATATATATATATATATATATATATATATATATATATATATATATATATATGTATATATATATATATATATATATATATATATATATATGTATATATATATATATATATATATATATATATATATATATATATATATATATATATATATATATATATATATATATATATATATATATATATATATATATATAGGTCCCCTACTAAATCCCAAACGCTCAGAATCCCAACACCCAAAATACCGAGACTAAAACCCTGAAATCCCACATTACTGAAATGTTTAAAGTGTGAAATTCAAAATCACAAAACTAATACATACATACAGCACACACACAAACATACACACAGCCTCCCCTCACAAACAAACAAACCACCCTACACTAAAGATAATGCAGGGGGCTGTGCCCCCCCCGCGCCCCCACAAACCCCCTACTTTAATATTCTAACTCCGAGATCGCACAAACATACACACAAGGTAAACTCGCACCCACACATTACATTCCCTCACACACACACACACACACACACACACACACACACACACACACACACACACACACACAAACACACCACAGTCACAACACACACTTACACACATTAAAGTCCCTCACAAACACACTTACACACACATACTTACCTGAACCGCAACATCAGAAGCTCTCACTCAAAATCCCTTAACATCGGGATTTTGAATTTCGCACTTCTGGTCTTTCGGTAATGTGGGGTTTCGGCTACATGGTCTTGAGCTTTTGAAATTCGAGATTTTCAAAAGTTCGAGATTCTGCAGTGATCCTATATATATATATATATATATATATATATATATATATATATATATATATAGTTTACATACATTTGTGTTAACAACATTCTGTCAGCTGCATTGTGGCGAACTTCAGAATGTCAAGGGTACAAATGTTTTTACACCAGATAGTCGAAGACACTTATGTGAGTGCACTATTGCATTCGCATTTAGTATAGTTCGACTATCTGCACGGAAATCGTGGTGCAGTGCTGATTGGAAATTCATCCATATCCCCACTGTAGTGCGATCTCGGAGTTAGAATATATAAGTAGAGGGGGTGTGGGGGTGGTGCAGCGGGGCTTGCCCCCCTGCAAAAACATGATATGTCGTATAGGAGTCTAATTTACATCAGCTCCTATATGGCTATCACATGGTGGTTTCGGCAACAATGTTGAACCAAATGTGTCGAGCATACTATTCGTTTTTTTGAACAGAAAATTTTTTTCCATTCGAACAAACAATAGTAAACCATATATATATATATATATATATATATATATATATATATATATATATATATATATATATATATATATATTCATTTCATAATCTCAAAATACTGAAACATCAAATTTCAGTATCTCGAGATCATGAAACCGAATCCACAAAACACCGAAACTACAAAACCCCAAGCCCAAAACCGCAAAATACAAAAATGCGAACAAACCACACACACCACACCATGGATACACCAAAACACCCACATCACAAAATAAACAAACAAAACTACACAGATACACAACTCATACACACATAAGCAGAGGGGCAAGCCTCCCCTGAAACCCCCATGTGGGGGGCTGTGGCCCTACACCCCCCTACGTATATATACTAACTCCAAGACCACACAAACAAGAAACAAAAGCAAACTCACACACGCACATTCTCCAGTCCCTCACACACACATCAAACATATCAGCACACTCACATACACTCTAACTCCCACCCAAAACCCTAGCAAAACACTCAATTACCTGACATAACACCTATATCCACACACAACACCGCGCACCATCAACACACAAACCCGGACATTACATAGTGTAAGGCCATAACCGCGAATTTCAGATATTCAAATTCATGATTATGAACTTTCGCTATTTTCAACATTCGGCTTTATCGTCTCGAGATACTGAAATTCTACATTTCAGTATTTTGAGATTATAAAGTGTTCGTATATATATATATATACATATATATATATATATATATATATATATATATATATATATATATATATATATATATATATCTAGGACTTTTGCTCGAGTGAGAAAAAGTCCGAATCCATATCTACAGAACATGCTTTAACGAAAGTGCTTTTATCAAAAAAGCGCTTTCTTTAAAGCGCGTTCATAAAAAAATATATATATATACTAATGTTTTAGCAGGGGGGGCTTTGTCCCCTGCACCTCCCATTTGGGGGGCTGTGCCCCCCACACACCCCCTACTTTATTATTCTATGTCTGAGACCACACTACAGTAAGGAAAATGGAATTTTCCCTTATCCGCACCATATTATAGCCTCAGCAAAAGGCATACTTATTCAGAAGTGCTTTTAGATGAATGTCCAGCCATCTGGGTTTCGGACTTTTGCTCATTCGAGCAAAAGTCCTAGACCATATATATATATATATATATATATATATATATATATATATCTCTCTATATATATATATATATATATATATATATATATATGTATGTATATATATATATATATATATATATATATATATATATATGTATATATATATATATATATATATATATATATATATATATATATATATATATATATATAGATTTATGTATATGGATATGTATATGTATATGTATATATATATATGTATATGTATTTATATATATACACATTTCAGAATACAACAATGTATCTGATTATTATTTTCTCTGGTTTATATCAGTATTGGAATAGAATTAGCTTTTCAAGACTGCAGACAGGTTTTTATTAACTCACTTAGGCAAATCTTCTGTTTGTCATTAAATTCTAAAGCATTTATTAAAAACTCAACATGTTCTTTTCATGCTTTTATGTAGCCTTTTCTATGTTCATGAAATGTTCAAGTATCACAGACATACTCTGTACAACACATCCCAGTAGGTGGTGAGTAACGATGTTGCATGCAGCACTGGGTGAACATTTCAACCTTTGAGACAAAGCCTTCATCTGCAGTCTCTCTTAAAAAGCTGTCAGATCATAGCATTTAGAAAAGGTTTATGGACATCAGGCTTTGTTTTAAGCTCTGTGTTTCTAATGTCTAGCCAAACAATCCACTTATGCTGTATTGTTGAGGTCAGTAAAAGGCTAAAACAATTCATGTCTACAGCTAGTGGGGTATGGCTGAATGTTCCCACTGAAACATAACTTAAAAGAGTAAAAATTCCAAAGTCGTGGACTAGAGAGAAGCCATGTAGCTGAAGCACTGATATATCCTTAACTCATTACATCCAAGTGACCCCTCCCGGTGTATCTGCAGTTAACACCTACTGACATCTCAAGGTGTCAACTACTGCTTGTTCATATTTACATCAATAATTCCAAAACCATGCTATGTACAAGGTTTGAAAAGATTTCATGTTAAAGCTTACACAATACCAAACTCAACTGCATTAATATTTGACCTCTGTCTAGTGCAGACAAATATATATTAAATGTTATTTTTAGGATATTAATTTATATAGATATATTTTTCACATTTTTCTAAATACCTCAACAACAAAGTAACAGACAGAACTTCTTAGCCTTATATGAAAGCTCTCAGATGAATAAAATGCTGCTAACAGTTTACATGTAACTCGAGTGGTTGCTGAGATATTGCAAGTTGTTTACAAAATATTACAATGTAATAGTTATTGTGTTTACTGTGACTTATAAAATTCAGTTTAAGACCTAGAATGTAAAGAATATTACCTCACTAAAAATAGTTTGTGCTGAAGAGTTTGCCATTTATACTTCTTTCATAATCCATATGATTCCAGAGAAATTAATATTTGTTTGAAATGTGGGGACATAATTTGATTCTGTCAAAAGGTTTAGACTCCACCCATTGGGAATTACAGTGCAAACTTCCTGAGCTCCATTGGAGGGAATGAGTCGAGTGATTTACATATATCCCATGGGCTAGGACTACAGGTGTAGAAGATTGGTTAGGTCTTTCTTGCAGCTTTTACTGAATAGTGTGTCTTTGTCACCTTATTACCCTTTGGTTTGGATGCACATTTAAAAGATTTAGTCAGCTTCTTAGAGATTTAAGTCAAGAAAAATAATCTAGAAGATGGGCAAAAAAAAAAAAAAAAAAGATATGTAGATAACGATGCAAGACTTCAAGAAAGCAATTTCACGTTTACTGGACTTCCTTAACAAACAGTTAACTAGTCATTAGATATTAAATAGTTGCTTTCTGATCTTATTTATGGTTTATCTTTTTAACAAAATAATCTGTACTTTGTAGGAATGGACAGTCTGAAAAGAGTAGGTATATATATATATATATATATATATATATATATATATATATATATATATATGTATGTAATGTTTTATGATGTCATTAAACTTCTGCAAAACAATGTAAAAGGACAGTATGGTAATCCTCTGTCTACCTGAAACTATTACGTTTGCTTTTATTGCTGATTAAGAAATATTTGCAGATATGCTATAATGAGTGGATTTTTTTTAAAGGATTCATAGCTCCTTTCATAATTGCTTTTCCCTCTTAGCTCCCCAAATTGATTTATGTCATTTTGCTGGTCTAACATGAATTAATCCATATAATAATATAATTCAAAAAGAAATATGATGATATCTACTGGTGCAGTAAGGGAAGATGTGCCCAGGAATCTCTGAATGAGTTGACACAGTAATACGGATTCTTGGTAAAATATACATAAGTTGTGATTAAGCACAATTTGCATTTATAAATGCACTGCCTGGTAATGTTTACCTTCATGAAAGATTTCATCTCAAACACTGTACACTCTGAGATCAACAAATTGTTGGAGCAGCTATTCTATAGCAACTGTGCTTGAATAAAAATGTTTATTGTTATTAATAGTGCATCCCTTTGTTCCTAAAATTCATTAAATTCATTTAGGAATGTGTTGGTCACTACTTTTGTATTCTAACCACTGTTGGGAGTGTTGGGATAGAATGGAATGGTTAGCTTGTTGTTTTTAAGTGAAGCAGTAAAATGATTTGTTTATTTATTTATTTGTCTTCACATATTTTTATTGTTTCTGGTCTGGAGGCAGGCAATCCAAACTGGTTTTATGACATATTTGGGGGGGGGGGGGATTCAATAAAGCCTACATGGTCATTTTTCACTGTGTGTGCATTGCACCATGATGTGTACATGGCTGTAGTAAGTTTTAGATGCAGTAAGCCCCATGTAGAGGTGCACATCCCCATGTAAACAAGGTAAACACCATGGGATGCTAATTACAACATAAGCAGCTGAACTGCATGCTAATCATCCAGTCCAACATGGTGGAGCTATTCAATAAGCTGTAAAGCAACTGTGTAGAGTCTGTGCTAATGTTCACTGTGAATTCAAAAACTTTTGGAATACAGCCATGGAAAGGAGTCTATACAGACAGAATAAAAAGTAAAAGGGGTAACATTTGTACAGAACTGAATTTAACATTTCACAGCATTGGGTCTACTTTGTTTCATTGAATCTAATTTCACTGAATTTCATTTCACCCTGACCACATTGCTGAAAACACAAATTACTGAAAACTCATTTCACTGAATCTCATTTCATTGAACTGAACTTAGTATATATGGCACTGTGTAGAGTACTGTAAGGCAAGTAAAAGGTATATGCCCTTTACCCCTCTGTAGTGTGATCTTGGAGTTAGTATATATACTTGGGGGGTGTGGGGGGCACAAACCCCCACCTTGTTTGTTTTATATTGTATTTTACCAGTATAAAAGGTATATGCCCTTTTCCCCACTGTAGTGCGATCCTGGAGTTAGTATATGTAGTTAGGGGTGTGTGGGGGGCATAGCCCCCCACTTAGTTTGAGTACATATTGTCTTCTGGAGAGAGTTAGTCATTGGTGTTGTAAATATGCATGTCTGTTGTTTAAAATGTATTGTTTTGAAGTTTTTGGTAAAATACAATATAGAACAAACAAGGTGGGGGCACCCAACTATATATACTAACTCCAAGATCAGTGGGGAAAAGGGCATATACTTTTTACTTGCCTTGCAGTACTCTACACAGTCCATATATACTAAGTTCAGTTCAGTGAAATGAATTTTCAGTAATTTGTGTTTTCAGAGATGTGGTCAGGATGAAATGAAATTCAGTGAAATGAGATTCAACGAAACAAAGTAGACCCAATGTCAGCATATGCAGTATGTAGCTGACAAAATGCAGGCATATCTCCTCAAAATCATACTGTTCTGGGCAGATATATTCCAAAGTAATATCCTTTCTTCTGTGTTCAACACACTAACAATGCAGCTCCCCTTCAGTTTCCCTAGCTACACAGTTGCTGTTTGGTGTAAATTCAGGGCTCTCAGCATGGTGAAGATTCAAATGAGGTCTGAACTTATTAGAATTGCTGGATCTCAAATCCTTAGCTCCATGTCACAGATGTAAACATCGTGCAGGCCCTACCTCAGTGTTTTAGTTTAATGGATGGCAACTGTGAATGTTTACATCAGGTGGGTGTGTCAGGTTACACTTACAAAGTGTTACATGTACATCTGTCAAAGTTGGAAATGCAAGTAAGCAGCACACAGTTCACAGGTTCTCTTTCATTAACATCCAACCTCTTCTTCATTTGTTGGTAAAATGTGTTTTCTCTTGTCAGTTTTTCATTATTTTATATTACTTTTTGGTCATTGTTTGCATGATGTGGTGCTTAGCGCAATCATTGGAACCGAGGAATGAATGGCAGGTTTGTCTGTGCTTATCTTGTTTGCATGGTGTTGCATGGCAGGTAAAACAGAGACCTTAAGAATGATTATTAAATAAGGGAATGCCATGTAACTATTCCTGTGGCAGCATGTGTATATGTAGGACTAGAGTACAGATGGTCCTGGGTTCTAGAACAGGGTGTGCAACCTTACTTATCAACCCCAGTTCACCACTGGAATCTGGTCAAAAAATAGAATCACACACATAAGTTGCTGGAAAAGCAATGGATCGCTTCACTTTTTGCGCACCATGTTTTTGCGATGTCATGGGAATGGAGGAAATGAATGGCAAGTTTGTTTGTGCTACCTTGTTTGCAAGGCGCTGCATGACAGGTGAAACAGATTTGTGCGTAGGTGTGCATCGCACACTAATAAACAGCAACAGTGCTGATACACAGTCAGTTAAGCAGCAGGTGTGTTTCATAGATGCTAACTACAGCATAAGCAGCTGAATTGCATGTTAATAGACCAATCCAACATGGTGGAGCTATTCAACAAGTTATAAAACATCCATGTAGACTCCATTCTGTTTTTTTTTTCTGGCAGATTTTCAAAACTTTTGTAATACAAACATGGAAAGACCACATGGACAAAATGTTAGAGGCTGCTGCTACTTTAATCCAGTTGTATGTGTTACAGGCTGGAGCCAATGCTGCTGCTGCCAATAGGCCTAGACCTAGAAAAAGAAGGGTTTTCAGGTACCATTTAACTTTTCACACACCAAATGACATGGAAATTGTAGAATGCTACAGGATGGACAGGGTCATACTACAGGAACTCTGCGACCTCTGCTGCCCCCAACTGAGGAAAACCCATCCCAGTGGAAATTAAGGTATGTGCATCCCTTAGAATCCTAGCTACAGGTTCCTTTTAGAGACCAACACGGGACATGCTGGGGGTGTCACAGACATCAGAATCCAGGATCTTCCACCATTTCCTGGATGCTATGTTCCAACATGCCAGTGAGCACATTTATTTTCCCTGTAGTTCTGAGGAGAGGGTTAGAAATATGCAACCGTTCTACATGGTAGTGCACTACCTTGAACTACTGAGTGCCATAGTTTGCACTCATGTACAAATTAAGGCACTACCTTGGGAACAGGGTAGGTTCTACACTAACTGAATGGGTTACCACTCTATCAACTACCAGGTCATGTGTAATACCAAGGGAATTATCTTGAATATGTGTGCTGGCAACCTTTGCAGTTACCATGACTCGCATATCTGGCACACCTCCCAACTTTACCAGGTGTTTGCTAGGGGGATGCAGGCTATGCACTGGAACCACGGCTGATGACTGCCATCAGGACTGCACACATAACCATGGAAGAATGCCATAAATAGTCAGATGCTTGAACCAGAAATGTCATAGAGTGTGTTTGGCCTGCTGAAGTCACAGTTCCATTGCGTAGATTCATCTGGGGGAACCCTGAAGTACAATCCATGGACATGTACAGAAATCGTCACAGTATGTGCCATGCTACACAACATAATCCTGAGGAAACAGCTGCAGCAGAATCAGCAAGGGGAAGGGGCACACATCCCACCACCAATGTCATGGTCACCACAGCCACAGGCAAATGAGGAGTTTGAGGAACCACCAGCTGCTGTGGATATAGGCAGATGTAGATATGCTCAGTATACTCTTCCATTGGTTGAGAGACAATGCTTAGCACACTCACTTACCACTTAGGGGCCTAAAACCTCCCTCCTACGCACATGCATAATAACATTGATGTCAGGCAACTCACCCAACCTTTATCTCCCTATGTATTGGCTGTGTACTGCTTACATCAGACAGAGTCAGCCATGAACTACATTTGCAAATTAAGTCCTGAACCTGGAGTGTATTGTTTAATAATATTATGGTATATCCTTGTATTTCATCACTTGAAAGTGGGAGATTTGTACAGAAATTACATTAACATGTGACAGTAGAGACTTATTTAACTTATATGTGCCCATTAGTAAGTAGTAGGCCTCAGACATGAAATATACATACAGTCATACCTCTCAAACGTACTGATGATCCCTGCATACTCTGAGTTTAACACCATATATAGTGATGGAAAAATCATTAGAGAAGCTATAAAGTAATGAGACTCATTGCAGTTTCTGACTTCACAACCATCACAAGAATAAACAACAAGCAGGATGCAAAACCAGGAAAGTAACAAGAGCAACCAGGAAAGTAACAAGAGCAACAACATAGCCTTGTTTCTGCTAGAACAGTAACTCAGCTTTGCTCCCCCCTAAAAAAGAGCAGTCTATGCTTGTTTGTGCCATCCAACCTAACCTTTAGTTGTTGGCAACTGCATGTCATATCATTCCCAGTTAATATCCACACACATTTTAAAGCCAATGATACAGAATGGCTTACACACTGCATGTTTCAGAGTAATATTGGTCAGATAATTGATGAATAACCAAGAAACACAGAAAGGTACTATGGATCTGTATATTTGCAAGCAATAATCGTAGCAGGTTCTGTGATCAGTAAGTGCACTACATCCAAATGTAGTAAATATAATAAATGTACAAATAACACTTTATGGTTGATATCAGTGTACATTCCTTTGCAGTTGGTTGTGTGAAGAATGACTTCAGTTCTTCACTGCAAAGCTGTTTCTGTGGTAAAGAGGTCTAAGGGTATCATTTTCTTGTGTTTGTATCATGCACTGATTTTACTCATTTCAAGTACTTGCCCCTTTCTTTTCCTTTATTACTTTTCTGTCTTTGTTTAATTTTTTTTTATTTTTTGGCGAGTATTTGCGTGATGTGGCATGTAGTGCCATCACATGAATGGAGGAACTGAGCGTAAGGTTTGGCTGCACTTATCTCATTTGTGTGAAGCACGGCAGTATACAAACTGGCTAACTTGGACTTCCCAGGTTGCAGGCAGGACCCAGGCTTCCAAAAATAGAAATTAGATAATTCAGTTAATGCTGTTGGGCATTGCACAAACCCAGTAAGTGGCACTGTGTGATGCTTAACAGCAAGACCTTAACAATGATTACAGTAAAATAGGGAATGCCATGTAACTAGTTGTGTAGCAGCAGGTGTAAGTGTAGGGCTGGATTATGGATGCTCCTCGGTTCTAGTACAGGGTGTGCTACTTATTTTTTTCAGTGTTGTGACATTCCAGTTTATTAAATGAAATGCAAAGAGCTGTTATTTCAGCCCTCTTGTGGCAATAGGTGCAAGGGCAGGACTGCCATACAGATGGCCCTGGGTTCAAATACAGGATATTCCATAACATTTTTTTTCCACTTCCTGTTATATTCACTCTCTCATTTTAACAGTTGACATGGTAGAGCTGATATTAATTGTATGTTTGAGGGCTGAGTCACTAATACTGTGTCAGTTATTTATTTATTTATCAAATGTATGACTGTGGGTATACTGTGAACTATATTCCTGTAAGTATATTTCTGCTATCTGGACTGCCATGGCCTTCACATTTGCCTAAGACACATACACAACTGCCTGTACATCCAATAACCTTGAAGTTGCACTGCTTGCCACTGTTGTGCTCTGCTTACCATCTTGCAAATGCAGTGCTCTGAGGTCCGCACTGCGAGAACTGTGTTTGTGCAATGGTAAGCATAGAAGAACATTTTCAAACAGTGTACACAGTCCCAGTAAACATAATAACTAGAATTGGTGGGAAACCATTATTCTCCATTGTTCTGATACATGGTAGACATAGCAGGCATTTCTGGAGATAATATTGGTCAGATAATTGATGAATAACCAAGAAACACAGAAAGGTACTATGGAGCTGTATATTTGCAAGCAATAATCGTTGCAGGTTCTGTGATCAGTAAGTGCACTACATCCAAATGTAGTAAATATAATAAATGTACAAATACTCTAACACTGTCAGATATAGGACACAGAGATGGGGTGTCCAGGAGTCCAAGATTCTTACTGGACTCGTAGATAAGAACCACAGTGCCAGACTTCTGCAGGGGGACCATTCTGGCTCCCAGTATAAGTTAGAAGCTTGGTATCATTTAGCTCAGGGTGTAACCAGTGTCACCAGTATGCCCTGCACTAGTAAACAATGTAGGCATCGCTACAATGACCACCAGAGGAGAAAGAGGGATACGCTCAACTGTTCGAGTGGGGAATTTAGGACTGTGGACATCTCACACCTGTGTAAGTATCAACTACAGAGAGTACTTGTAAGACTTAAAAGCTGAGTATAGACAAGTCTGGTATTTGTAATGGTATTCTCTTCTGTTCTTTCCACAAGTGCCATGGAAAGGGAGGTCAGTGTACAAACCCATAGGGCTAGAATGGCGAGGATGAGGGAAGCAAGTGGTATATATGCAGCAGAAGAGTAGTGTTATTAAAGCATTAAAAGTTAAAGATAGCTTTTTTGGTATTTTATAAGGGTCTACATTAGCTCACTGATATTCGTTTTCAGAGAACTCCAATTCATCAACCGCATTCAGTGAAATTCACTTCAGTGATTCGCTGACTATTCCAAGGGCAAAGAAGTAGTTGGCTGACTACACAACTTTGCCATTTTCCCCACTGTAGCATGATCTTAGAGTTGGTATATGTTGTGCAACCTTGGAGTTGATGTATATAGATATACATATATATATATATATATATATATATATATATATATATATATATATATATATATATATATATAGTTAGGGGGTGTATTTTCATTTAAAAGCATAAAAATACAAAAATACAAGAAAAAAACTACACATTTTAAACAAAAATAGGTGGGGGCTTTGACCCCACACCCCCTAACTATATATATCAACTCCAGGGTCGCACAACATTGGGGAGGGGGGCAAATCCCTGTTAAGTGTCTTGAATACTGGTTGTCGATCAAATGAGCTGTCGACCAAATGGTCTGTATATATATATATATATATATATATATATATATATATATATATATATATATATATAGCTAGGGGGAGTGTGGGGGGTAAGGGGTGAAGCTCCCCACTTGGGTGGGTTTCATTTAGTTTGATGTGGTCCATTGTGCTGTGGGGCAAGTATTTCATTGACCTTGGAATATTCAGCAAATCATGGAAGTGAATTTCACTGAATAATGGTCGATGAATTGAAGGTTACTGAAAATGAATTTCGGCAAACTAATACAGACCCTTTTATAGAGCTGTATCAAAATGATCATGCATATCTGAATTGTAAAAACAAGTATGCATGCATTAGTCTGTAGCAAAAACCAAGAGTACAATACTAGACTTTAGTCAGAGACTGTGAGTTTAAATACCACACTTCCCATATATATATAATACTGTTATTTCTTCAATTATGCGTAACTCAAAGGTTTAAAGTAAAATCTGTATAACAGGGGCACATATGACCAGCTGTAAACTGTAATCTGTATAATTGGAACATGCATATATGACTGCTTGCTACAATCTGTAGTATAGTTTTCATCTGTTAGAAGCTGGTAATCTTAAAAGTAACATTTATCTGTTAGGAGGATGTAGTCTTAAGAATAAAGGTTAAGATAATGGAGTCAAATAATTGTATTAATGCATTGCATGTCACATATGAAGATACTGATGTTATCTCTGTTTTTTTCTCTCACCTCAACCTTTTTTATTTTTTATTTTTTGTTTTATTATATTACATGTCACCAAAATGTGTCCATGTCATCCAGGTGTACTGCATCATAAAAATGTTCCACAGCAGAGTGAGATAGGCCTGCCCCACAGAATCCACCTGCCCCCCTTTCACCAGCTTTAGCATCATTGCCCAGCATGTCTGGGAGCCAATCTGGCAGCACCACCTCTGCTGTCCCTGCACTACCTGCCCCATCAGGTAGTCCTGTCCCAGAGGATAATCCAGTGGTTTCCTCTGGAAGTAGTGGCAGAGGTGGTGAGTTTATCACCCGCACTGAGTTGCCAGGGTGGTGCTTAAAGTTGTACGCCACACTGTTGGTGCACACCTTTGCTGGTTGGAGAGGCTGATCTCCCTCATTTTGTGCAGTAGCAGCAGGAGATGTCAGCTGCTCCAGCCAGTGGCAGAGTGAAGTGACAGTGATGACAGTCCAGTGGATGAGGACTCAATTCTCACTGTCACCCAGCTTGGCAACCATGGGTTCTGGATGTCTCTACCCTCACCCCAATTATGGTGCCCACCAATCTCTTGTGTCCATCACCATCCCTGTGTCTTGCCTTGTTTATCTTGTCTGTCTGCAACTGATTCCTCACCTACCCAACTTACCTGACCCAGACATATCTTTATCCCTTCCCCAACATTCCTCTCTCTCTCTCAAAAAAAAAATGGGCACCTGTCCCACCCAAAAAAAAAAAGAATTTTCCCATTCAGAGCTCTCCATTTCACACATGTCTTCTTGACATGCTTGATTTGGTCCAATTGGCTATACAACATAATTGTGTTGTGGTCACCCCTCTCTCTCTGGAGGTGACAGTCCATATTCATTTAATATTTTGCACATATGTTCACTTTCCACTTTTAAAGAAATGGATCACTATGGTTCTTTCTAACCTTCACATTCCTGGTCCACTTTCCCTTTGTTCTTCCTCCTACTTGCTCCCCATGTCACCACTGTCCTATCTTCCCCATTTCTTCTCTTTAATGCATGGTAATGCAAAAGTAGTTACACGTATTAGATACAGCTGTATTCAAACCCAGTACCATCTGGCCCAAAAAGGAATGTATCACTGCATTAACTGCAATAGCATGTGCTGCCACAGAGTCAGTTAAGTATTAGGTGTATTCCAGAGACTCAATACAAACTGCCACACTTCAGCAATGTGGCTCACATCTGTGCACTCCTTACGTATGTGCAAACATGTGCATCATGCATGTGTATGCACTTTGCTAACTGTCATACAAACCCACTGCTCAATGCACTACAGCAATGTGTACATTATGCTATAGTACTGCTGTTTACTGTCAGTTTCCTTTGTATGATATGAAGCTACATGTAGAAGCATTAAAAGCTGATGGCCCTGTCTAACTATATGGCATACTTTTACAATACATCCATGTGTTGGCAGCCCCCAAAGCACTATAACCCTGGGGTCTCAGTACTTTTTCCACACATACATTGTGTAGTGTGATTGATATAATATAATCAGTCTAATAACATGCAGAACTACAACTATTGATTCATATGCCTAAAAAGCCTTATCTGCAAGGCTAGTGCAGGAATCAGCATGTACCATATCCACAGAGATAGAGGTGACCTTCAGCACACTTGACCCTACCCATTTTGGTTTTGTACAGGGTAGATATTGCTTATTGACCCTTGTGGACTTATTGGACACTGACTCCAAAGACCTAGATGAGTGGGTTATCCAAGGCCTTTGACACTATCCCCCATTCATGTCTCATAGTGTGGCTCTCCCATCAGAGAATTAGGCCATACAGTACTAGATGGATAGCCAACTGGTTCAACGACATCACACACTTTCAAAGTTGGGCCCACTCACCATTGGAATACCACAAGGATATGTGCTGGACCCTCAACTGTTTGGAAAATACTTCCCTGAAGGACAGGCAACAGCATGTGGCCTCTGGTTTACCAAGTTTGCAGATGGCTGTTAACTGGATGCACTCATATAGATGATGGTGACATATTACAGAAGAGGCTGACACAGACTAGTAATTAGTATCAAAATTACACACTGAACCTTAAAACATACAATGACTCATTGTCCCCGTTGTCAATGAAATACCCCTGTTAATTATGATATACATAGCCCCTCCCCCAGCTCAAACACAGTGCTTTGAGATTTGGGAACACATTTTGATAGCAATGTACACTATCATCACTTGTGCCCATAGTGCTGACACACACAATCTGCATTGTGTACATCATACATATGGAAATTGCATCCAAGAATAGGATAGTCATACACCTGTTGTACTCTACCTTTATCACACTAATAATGGAGTACAATGCCCACACCTGTGTGTACCTCACCAGACACCTGCAGTAATTTGAGAAAACACAGGGTTGTGCCTGGGAGACTCCTGGGCCTTCAAACAGCACACACATGGAAAGACTGACATACCTGTCACTGTGCTCAATATCATGCAGGCTGCTGTGAGGTGACCTATGTATGCCCTGCAGAACAGTCTCAGAACCTGTCCTTTTGGAAATAATGGACATCTGGAATTTAAATCAGACAAGAATAATTTGTCCCAGGGTTCTCACCCTAGCCTGTGACATAAACAGAGCATGCTGGGGAGACAGATGTATTCCACAATGATTTACACTCCTCTGTAATAGGCTCCCACTGCTTGTGAAGCAATGCTCCTCAATTACCCTGTCCAAGCACATCCTTGAGTACTGGTTGGGTGACTGTAGAGTCAACTGTGGGCTGGCACCTCTTTCCCTCATGGACATGGCCATTTGGTGGTGCTCACAAACTCGATCTGCTAAAAACAAACATCCAACTATGCGCAGTAAGGTTACTTGTGTTGTTACACAGCTAGGCTTCTAAACAACCTAGTGTTATTAGACTAGTAGCTGCATATGAACCTATGAAGTTATGTGCCTAAGCAGGCCTCTCAACCTGTTGCCCCCCCACATGGCTTGCTGATATAATCTACTGTAAGTTCACCTGCACTATTGTATAAATCAGACTTGTGCCATGGTGCTTGCATAACATACTGTGTTCTGTAGTCTGTGTAGTTAGATAGTAGGGATTCTGTTTTCACTGAAGTTGACTGGGGGTGTGCATCTGTGTGTGTGTGTGTGTGTGTGTGTGTGTGTGTGTGTGTGTGTGTGTGTGTGTGTGTGTGTGTGTGTGTGTGTGTGTGTGTGTCAGATCTTGCTTGACATTACAGAAAGAGCCTTTTACACCACCATGTGGGACCCTGTTATTACCATATTCTCAACATACAATGTTGATGTCATCAGCTATATCAATATTAAAATCAGTGTAAATAGTAGCTGTAGCATAGTCCAGATACAGGTTTGCTGCATTTGGGTCTGTTTGTAGTGGCTGTTGTATTCTTAGTACTTTTTACCAAGTCATCTTTTATTGGAAGGGCCCTTCTGCATCCTTGTGAGAGAAGTGTGCTGATTGGAACATGTCTGGTGAAGTGGGACTGGTGTAGGGCTTAGTCATACTGACCAGGAAAGGAAAGAAAGAAAATAAGCAAAATACCCTGAAAGACTGACAAGGAAAGAGATAACAGCCATGTGGAACCAAAAAAAAAAAAAATAAGAAAAACACAGTTCTTATGCCAAAAAGGACTAAGGAAAAATTCAAACAGCAAAAAAAAAAAAAAAAAAAACAGAGCAAGTCCTACAAGACTGAAATGAGAAAGGAAAGGCAAAGAAAGTCTGGCAAGAACTCTGAAAAAGGGAAAGAAAACATGAAACAGTGCTACAGGATATAAAAACCTAGTAAAGATGAACATCTTTCTAATATCCAAATATACACCCTAAATAAATCAAACAGATAAAAGTAAGAAAAGAATGCTACACCAAATGCAAACAGTCCTGTAATGCTGTGAAAAGAGAGCAAAATAGAAGGTTGCAAGATGGGAAAAAGACTGGAGAAGCCCACAACAAAAAGGAGTGCAGTGGCTGCTGGAATACACTCCATAAAGCAAAACAGGAGATATATACACCTAAAATACAAAACACACTGATAAAAACAGCAGTGCAACACACTCATCAAAAAGGTAAATCTTCTGTTATGCAAAAAAGATTAAACAGACAGGGTTAGGCAACTTACCCCCCACATGCACACACCCTTTATGCCATAACCGCATTCTCAGCTGCTGCAGCAAATTTGGGACTGCAACAGTTTTTCCAGCAATTACCTTATTATAACGGGCAGCCCAAAGAAGGCATAAAGCTGACACTAAAAGAAAATCTGCCCTAAGAACAGCTGGAGTCTAAGTACAACAATATTCCCCATATAAACATTTCTCAATAGTGAAAGGAAACAAATGTGGCACTGACTGATTACACTGTATACCCTCCCAAAAGCAGCCACCCAGGGACACTGAAGAAAAACATGCTCTGCTGTCTCCATAACCTGGCACCCATCATGTGGACTTGATTGCAATCCCACAGGGCAAAAAACATAAGAAGATCTTATAGGCGGCTTATCAAGAGACCAGGGCAACAAAGTATTATACACTGACTCAAACCCAATAATCTCCCAGAAGAATAATGTTGATACCCATTAATGCCATAGAAATGGGTCAGAAGAGAATACCATTCTTTCCTAGTGGAAGAGAGGGAGTCTAAAGACACATGCTAAGCAAGCATTAAAGACTGTATTTCCTGCAGCTGCAATGAAGGTACCCTCCATGCACACTTCCCAGCCAAACAAGTCTGCCAAAACTGACAAGACAATGCTGGGAGCAGGCAACCAAGTATAGAGAGGTCTGCAGCCTGTAAATGCCACAATACAGGAAAAACAATTAGTGTACAAAAAAGGATTGGATGCAGTAAGTTAAAACCACCAGAAGTGCCCCACAAGAAAGCAAAAGACCTCAGATGAAAGGTGGGTGGACCAGGAACATAGAAATAAATAGTAAAAAACATACCTTAAGCGCCCAAAAATGTACCATTTAAGAAAAAGACCTTCTTTCAGAAAGAGAAAGGAAAAAAATGACAGAAAGTCAAGAAATGAACAGCTTTACCCAGAACAGCTTTACAAGACTCAGAGGCATAAGAAGGAGAACCAAAAGGCACACCCAAGATAGAGTTGCCAGTGCTAGCACAGGAAACATCCCCTACATGGGGAACTGTACCAAAAGCACAGGGTAGTGCTAGCAAAGGAAACATCCTCTACATGGGGAACTGCACCAAAAGCACAGGGTAGTGCTAGCAAAGGAAACATCCCCTACATGGGGAACTGCACCAAAAGCACAGGGTAGCGCTGGCAAAGGAAGCATCCCCTACATGGGGAACTGCACCAAAAGCACAGGGTAGTGCTAGCAAAGGAAACATCCCCTACTTGGGGAACTGCACCAAAAGCACAGGGTAGTGCTAGCAAAGGAAACATCCCCTACATGGGGAACTGCACCAAAAGCACAGGGTAGTGCTAGCAAAGGAAACATCCCCTACATGGGGAACTGCACCAAAAGCACAGGGTAGTGCTAGCAAAGAAAACATCCCCTACATGGGGAACTGCACCAAAACAAGATAGAGATACCAGTGGTAGCAAAAAAAACATCCCCTGCATGGGGAACTGCACCAAAAACACAGGGTTTCGTGAGATTAAGAGAAAGGCCCACTAATGAAAAATAAATAAAAAAAATAAAGCAAACGAACAAAAAGCAAGGCACGAAAACTCCTGAACATAAAAAAGAAAAAGGAGATAAGGAAAAGTGTGCCCTCACTTTAAAAATCGCAGCACCCACCACAACTGCTCAAGACACACCCTTGATGCATGCCATTCTTCTCAGCAACTTCAGTACTCATCCAGCCATTAACCACAGGAACAATAACTGAAGCTGAATAAATGGAAGCAATACATTGAAGAAAAAGACTAAACCCAAAAACCTTTAAGATGGCCAACATGGCTGAATGACTAACACTGCCAATTTTTTGGTCAGGTCACAAGAGAGCAGCAGAGCAGAATCGGAAGCATACAGAAAGGAGGCAAGAAACTTCAGAAAAAGCAACAAATCTTGCATAGGCCTACAAGAAATACCATAGACCCCAGGGTCCAACAGACAGATGTAATTGCAAGATCTTGCAAAACAACTTATAATTAGTATTACAAAGAGAGATCACGCACCAGTTAGACAAGACCCTGTGGTCACCCTTTTTCCAAATGAACTTAGTGGCTATCCATAACAAACCAGGATGGGAAAAACTAGAGGTAATTGTATTCTGAACACATTTTCCAAGCCAGCTTTGATTGGAAGAGGCCCTTCTACATCCTTGTGAGAGACCTGGGTTGATTGGAATCTGTCTGGTGAAGGGGGACTGGTCTAGGTCTTGGAGTAAGAACCCTCATAGTTTTTTTTCTTTGAATTTTTTAAAATGTTTTTGTTAAGTTCTTAACTTCTGGTATTTAAGCCCTGCATTTGAGCAAGTGTCTGCTTATTTGCACATCATGCACCACCTCACACTGCAGCACAGTTGTACACAATAGCCAGACAGATAATTTTGACAACTTTTCCCTTACATACAGCTGTAGAACATTAGAGTAGTCCTCATCTTCAGTTCATTTCTGGTCCAAGAAGTGCTACTAGTAAGCTGCTGACCAACCAAAACAACAGCCAAAACCCCATCAGAAATATCTGTCTACAGAGCACCTCCCATATCTATCCAGAAAGCAGCTTGTTTGGGACAACAGTTTCTTTAAACATAGCATTATAGACAGTTGGACTACCCTTGTTTCTCCTGTCAGCCTTGTCAATTTGGGTCTCCTGATGCAGTGTAGCAATTGCCTCATGTACACTGACAACCCTCTGCTAATAACTCACTCTAGTACAGAGTGTGAGAGATGTTGCTACACCAAGAATCTTGAATATCTGCTCTCTCAAACACAAAACAGTAACACAGAAGAGGTTGTCAACTCAATAAACAAAAAACAAAACTCGTATGCATAGTACCACTACTCATACACATAGTATGCATCGAATACATAAATCAACATAGGTTCATAGGTTCATAGGTAGGTACTAGGCTATCAGCCCAAGGGCCCAAGTAAGTCTAGCCAACAAGGTTCCCTGGCTTACACCACCCAAGAAAGTTAATTTCCTGTGCCTCTGTCAAGCAAAGCCACAGAAGTGATCCCCAGGGTGTATTTCCTATTTCCCATCCACTCATTAAGATTTTTCTCGAAGAGTGCTAATGAAGAACTTTGCTTGACATAGATGGGTAGCTTGTTCCAGAGTATAGAAAGTTTCTGGGACAGGAATCTATTCCAGCAGCATGTCCTGTTTATTGTGGTGGCAAGGTTTATGTCCCTAGAGCATGTAGCTGAGAGGGATTGAGATTTCTTTAGGTGTAGCATGTCCAACAGCTCTGGGATTAACATAGCTGTATATGTTAGGCAGAGATCTCCTCGGAGTAGGTGATATGCTACAGAGTAAAGCTGGAGTTTTTTGAGATGGTCAATGTAGGGCACCTGTTTGATGCCATTAATCCTCTTTGTGAGGTACTTCTGTGGCCTTTCCAGCTGCTGCAGATGTCTTGTGAGGTACATTCCAAAAGGGGCGTTGTACTCTATAATGGGTCTAATGAGTGCTAAGTAGAGGGGAACAATGACCTCTTTTTTCCTGGATGAGAACCCTTTTGTGATGAGGTGTGCCACATAGAAGGATTTCCTGACTGTTGTGGCGATGTGATTATCAAAGGAGAGACTACTGTCCACCTGGGTCCCAAGGTCTCTTATCACACATTCGACATTAAGTAGACTGCCATTTATATGGTAGTTCATGGGTACAGAGTTTTTACCAAAGGGGATGACAATGCACTTTCTGGCATTGAGCTTGAGTCCATGCCTCTGTCACCAGGCATCTGTCTCAGTGAGGCCCTTCTGTAGGATGTCCACATCATTTGGGGGCTTGACTATGGGTCCTAGTTTGCAGTCATCTGTGAACTTCATTAGCCAGAGGCCTTCTGCGTTAGCCTGTACTTAAGAGAAGTAGATACCAAACATGAGAGGTCCCAGGACTGAACCCTGTGGTACTCCACTTCTCACTGGTTTGAAGTCAGATTTGGAGTCTGCAACTTTTACAGTATGGGTTCTGTCAGTGAGCCAGTTGGCAACCCCTATGTGATGTAGGGATTTATACCTAGTTTAGTGAGTTTAGCTATAATTCCAGAATTGGGGATGGTGTCAAAAGCCTTGGCGAGGTCAAGATAGGCTGTGTGAACCACCTTACCCTCGTCTATGGCTTTGGTGACTGCCTCAAAGAAGTCAATCAGGTTCAAAAGACATGATCTGCCTTTCGCAAACCTGAACTGGGTGGGGTCCAGAGTTTGGAGGTTACCAATGTCTTTGTTTATGAGTTCCATGATGATACATTCCATGGCCTTGCAGACCAGGCTCGTCAGGCTAATAGGGAGATAATTCCCAGGATCAGTGGTGGCTCCCCCTTTGTGGAGTGGGATAACTGTTGCTGTGCACCATTCAGTGGGCACAAAGCCTGACATGAGACTATGATTGAACATGGTGCTTAGGTGGGTAGCCAGTTCATTGTGAAGTTCATGTAAAATGCAGCCTGGGATGTTCCAGTCCCATGGATGATGTGTTTTTGTTTTAGAGAGTGCAGCTTTTACCTGCATAGATGTGATTACAGGCACTCTGCATTCTTCCTGTATAGATATGGGCCCTTTAGGGGGTGAGAGAGGGGTAAAGTTAGCACTGAACCTATCTGCCAGGATGTTGGCAATATCAGTTGGTTCTGTAATTTTCATGCTGTTGTGCTGTAACTCAGAGCAGATCTGGGTGTTGCCATTGAAATTCTTGACAAAGCTATAGAATGCTTTGTGGTTGCCCTTAGAAGCAGTAGCAATTTTGTTTTCATAGCTGACTTCAGTGGATCTTGTAAGGGATCTCAGCTTCTTACTGAGGCTGACCAGGGAGCTCCTCCACTCATGGGATTTTACTCTCTTTTGAAACAGTTTCTTCCTTCTCTTGTAGAGTTTGTTTATGGCAAGGGACCACCAGATTTGCTTCCTTTTTTTTGGAGGATAGTGTCTTGGTTCTGTTTGGGATAGCACAATCCATGCACTCGTGTAAGTGCTTATAGAGTGCATTTGTGTAGGATTCAGCAGTTGTAACTGCATTGTCCATCTGCATGGGTGTCATGAAGTTCGCCACTTCTGTTTTAAGAAGCATGAAATTGGCTTTGGAGACATTTATTTCCATGGTTTCCTTAATGGTGGGTGGGGGTGGGATGTGGATATCTAGAGTGATTAGCTAATGGTCAGATCTGACCAACAAGGAGTTGACCTCAGGTGTGGAACACCAGTCACTCATGTTGTTAATGACTAGGTGTAGGATACTGTTGCCCCTGGTGGGGGTGTGGCTAAGTTGGTTCTCTCAAAAAACTTACTGAAACACCAGAGACCTCCAAAACACAAGACTGTTACAACTAACACAGTTCTGATAGCACCTAAGACACATAGCAACACCAGTGTCCCACCTACCAAGCCCTTAAGACATGGCACTCATAAACCAAGTTTCCTAGTCATTGGAGACTCCGTAGTGAAACACATGGATGTCCTACTCACCTGGTTAGATAAAGAGAAAGTCACGGTCAGCTGTCTGTTTGGTGCCAGGATTCATCAGATCATGCATGTACTCAGGTCTCTTGACAACAAGTACCATTATGACTCTTTCATAGTTCATGTTGGAGTGAACGACCTGAGATGTACCTCACTGTACTATTTGAAGAGAGGCATGATTGAGCTCTCTTGAGTATGTGCCCCACATAGGTATGTCTCTAGCCTTGAGCAGCATATTACCCTCACCTAGAATGATGCCACAGTATAAAAAAAATTATGTCAGCCTGGGATTACATGGTAGACAAATCTTATTGTTTTGCAAGAGATGGTTTACACCTGATACCACTAGGCTTTCGGCTTTTGACAAAGGATCTTGCCTCTTCCATAGTGCCTTTTCAGGCAAGGTCTTAAAAATAATATTGCCAACGTGAAAATTACCAATAATAACAAAATAAGGGTTTTGCTGCTAACACTAGGAGTTTAAACCAAAAACTGCACACACACTGGAAGCACTTCTATCACTGGAGGATTTAGATGTCTGTGCAGTCACAGAAACTTGGTTCAAGGTCTCGGAGCGTACCCTGGCCTTGCAAGGCTACAATGCCTTCCACACCTTCAGACTGCAAAATGAACATTTGAGAACCAAAGGAGGTGGTGTTTCTGTCTATAGTAAAGATAAATACACCTCCAGACTAGTTAGCCTCGACAACTCTGTGGAGTTGCTGCAAGTTCAAATTACTGTGGGTAAGACACATAGCTAGTTGTAGATCCCCCTCCATGAATCATGATGGGCATGACTGGAGTCAATCCAAATACAGTGAAAGACTCTGGTCATAAGGGATTTGAGATCCCACCACCACTTGGGAAGCCTACTCCAGCCCTAACTCATTTGCATAAAGGTTCCTTGACTTTGTTAATTCAAATGCCCTGGAACAAATTGTTCAAATCCTAACAGGAGGAGGAAACATACTAGATTTGGTTCTTACTAATATGGCAAATAGACGCACCACCACAACTGTTCGACCCTCATTAGTTAAATCTGACCTCAAATCAGTCTCCTTTGATCTTTCATTAACACCAGAACTCACAAAGGGTGAAGTCAGACTAAAAAACTTCACCAAGGCAAATTATACCCTCCTAGAGTAAAGTATAAATGCATTTCAAGCCCCAACCCCAGCTGGAAGTAGTAACTACATCAAAGCTTATACTGAAGCCCTGTACAATCACTTGTACAAGTGTGTAGACTCAGTTGTTCTAGAGAGAATCAAACCCAGAGCCCCAAGAAAAAACAAGCCACCCTGATGGACATCCAACATCAACAAACTTTACAACAAATGCAAAAAAGTTGCTGACTAAGAAAACTAAGGCAAGGCCCCAACAATAGAAAAGCAACCTCCTCAGCCTCAATAGACAAATACGACAACACGTCAAATCCACTATGGGTAACTTTGAGAAAACCTTAGCAATCACAGCCAAGGATAACCATAAGGCCTTTTACAGATACGTACTTAGTCTTAACAAAGGTAGAACCCAAGCATGTACTGACTTCTTGACTAATGGTATCACACACATTGATCCCGCAGAGATAGCAAATGTACTAGTGGACAGATTTGGCAAAAGTCACTCATCTATCCCCTCCCTGACCCTACATATCTGAAGAGCAGGTCATTAAAGCCTTGTCTTTGGATGGCACAGTGGTGCAGCGGTAGCATTGTTGCCTCACAGCAAGAGGTTCTCTGGTTCAATTCTCAGCTGGGGTGCTTTCTGTGTGGAGTCTGCATGTCCTCCCTGCATTTGTGTGGGTTTCCTCCGGGTGCTCCAGTTTCCTCCCACATTACAAAGACATGCGTCTGGAGTTTTTCACCCTGGGCCTCTGCTGAAAACTGGCTTTGATCCAAGTTGGACTTTTCCGGTTAACAAATGTTAAATAAATAAAATAACTGTCTAATGCAAGAAACACAGCATCTATGGAACCAGATGGCATCACAGGCTGTCTTCTAAAAAAACTAAAACATGAACTAGTATCACCATTTAGTACCCTGTTCAATCATAGCCTAACCACAGGCTTTGTTCCTGTAGAATGGAGAACTGCAGCAGTTATTCCCCTCCACAAAGGTGGCTTAGCAACAGACCCAGGGAATTATAAGTCTGACCAGCTTCATCTGTAAGTCGTGGAATGTGTCATCATGAACATTATAAATAAAATAAAAAATAGGCAACCTCCAAACCCTGGATCTTACCCAATTTAGTTTCATCAAGGGCAGATCCTGCCTGTTACACCTAGTGGATTTCTTCAAAAATGTGACCAGGGACATTGAAGAAGGCATATCTGTGCACACAGCATATCTCAACTTGGTAAAGGTCTTTGACACAATCCCACACTCAAGCATTACCTATAAATTTAGTAAAGTGAATGTAAACCCCTTTGTTGTAAGATGGGTTGTCAACTGGCTCATAAACTTGTCATACACTATCAAAGTGGCTGGCACCACATCAGCCAGCAGACCTGTCACCAGCAGGGTGCTATGGGGTCAGTGCTGGGCCCCCTACTGCTTGGTATATACTTTTCAGATGTTCAGGCCAAAACTAAGGTTCATAGGTTCATAGCTTCA
Source organism: Protopterus annectens (assembly GCF_019279795.1). Lineage (NCBI taxonomy): Eukaryota > Metazoa > Chordata > Ceratodontiformes > Protopteridae > Protopterus > Protopterus annectens. The sequence continues at coordinate 33,954,581 of NC_056745.1, forward strand.
TAGGTGTGTACTTAGGCTTGTAAAGGCTCCAGGGCCATTAGCTATCTCAAAAACTTTGCCCAGGCACCATGCCACTCAATGTTAGTTCACTGTGCCCTGCCCCTATCCAGTAGGGTAACTGGAGTGATCCCTGGGATGAACTTTCTGTTACCCATCCACTCATCAACATTTCCTTGAAGAGGGCCAGCGAGGTGCTCTGCTTGACATGAATGGGAAGCTTATTCCAGACAAGAGGCAGGCTTTGGGAGCTGAACCTGTGCCTCCAGCATGTTCTGTTAATTGTGGTAATGAGGTTGTGATCTCTGGAGCGTGTGGCATGGGGGAGTGGGATTTATTTAGGTGTAGCATATCAAGTAGGGCTGGGTCAGACATGGCTTTGTAATTCAAGCAGAGATCACCACTAAGTAGACAATAAGAGACTGAGAACAGCTGAAGTTTCTTGAGTCTGTCCATGTAGGACATGTATATAAGGCCTAGGATCCTTTTTGTGAGATAGTTTTGTGGCCTCTCCAGCTGTTGTAGGTGTCTGGTCAGGTACATGCCAAATGGGTCGTTATATTCCATGATTGGTCTAATGAGAGATGAGTAGAGAAGGATGATGACCTCTTTCTTCCTGAATGCAAAACCTTTGGTTATAAGATGTGCCATGTAGAAGGACTTTCTGACCACAGAGGCAATGTGGTGGTTGAAAGTGAGGTGGCTGTCAACCTGGGTGCCCAGATCTCTTATGACCCCTTCAGTGTTCAGTGGGCTCCCATCAACATGGTAATTCATGGGAACTGAGTTTTTTCCAAAGTGGATGATAACGCATTTTTTGGTATTAAGCTTCAAGCCATGGTTCCAACACCAGTCATGTATCTCAGAGAGGCCCTTTTGTAGGATGTCTGCATCACTTTGGGAGTTAATAATGACTCCTAGCTTGCATTCATCAGCAAACTTGGTCAGCCAGGGTCCTTCTGTGTTGGCCTGGACTTCTGAGAAGTAGATGCCAAACAGGAGACGATCCAGGACTGAGCCCTGTGGGACTCCACTCATGACTGGTTGACAGTCTGACTTGGAATCTGCAACTTTCACTCTGAGGGTCCTGTGTGTGAGCCAATATGCAACCCACCAACTCATGTAAGATTTGATGCCTAGTTTGGTGAGTTTATCAGTGATACCTGGGTGGGGAATGGTATCAAAGGCCTTGGCCAGGTCAAGGTAGGCTGTATGCACTGCCTTACCCTCATCCACAGCCTTGGTGACTGCCTTGAAGTCAACCAGGTTCAGCAGGTAGGACATCCCCTTGACAAAGCCAAACTGTGTGGGGTCAAGAGTTTGGAGATTGCCTATATCTTTGTTAAGCAGGTCCATGATGATGCACTCTATAGCTTTCCATACAATACTCATCAGGCTAATGGGGTAATCTCAGGGTCTGTAGTTGCTCCCCCTTTATCGAGAAGAATGACTGTAGCAGTACATCATTCATTAGGGACATAGCTTGAGGTTAGGTGGTGATTGAACAGGGCACACAGATGTGGTGCCAGTTCGTTTTGTAGCTCATGATGGATGCAGCCAGTGATATTATCAGGTCCCATGGATGCTGTATTCTTGGCTGTGGCTAACCAAGGTTTTGGATGACTGCAAACTGGGTGCAGCTATTGAATCCCCAAATGATGACAGTGTACTTAAGGAGGGTCTTAAGCAGACCAACAACTGGTGTCTTAGTACAGTCTCAAACTAAGTGCAAAGAAATGCATCATCATTCACTTTGGTAAAAACAATCTCCTTTCACACTATCAAATTAGCAACAATACCCTATGTATTAACAAAGTGGTTAGGGATCTGGGATCACAAGTAGACAGTGACCTTAACTTTGACCACCATCGTCTACTGTAGTAAGGAAGGCATTCTATGTAGCACACTTGATTAGCAAAAGCATCACCTCTAGAGCAAAGGAGGTTATAACCCCCTGTACATATCACTAATCAGGTCTATAAATGAGTATAGTGCCCCTTTTGGCATGTACTATACAAAGCACCTGCAGCAGTTGGAGAAACCTTGGATATTTTTAACAAAGAAAATCAAGAAACTCCAGCACTTGCCAAACACAGACTGGCTAAAGTCCCTGTCACTATACTCTATATCAAATAAACTTCTTAGGGGAGACTTATGCCTGACTTAAAGAGCAATTTCCAACCCAAACCTAAAGAATTTGCTACACATCTGTAAATCAAACGGGACTAGAGCCACCCATTCCAGTGACTTAAATATGGCCTGAAACATGAATAGGACATACTGGAGGGACAGATTAGTCTCCCAGTGACTGTCACATCTTTGGAATAGGTTGCCAGTTCATGAGAAGCAGAGCACTTCTATGACACTGTTCAAAAGGAGCCTGGACAAGTGGATTGGGCACCACAAATTCTTAAAGGAGATAGCACCAACAACCCTTTTGTTCATGGGCAGTCATTACTAAATATGATCATGGGTGTTGACTAGTGTATCCCTGGTATTACATTGGGATGAAAGGGCTAGGCTTGAAATGACCTTCAAGTTGATAGCCTAGTAACCTCCTATGATCCCACTTTTGGATATGCAGTCATCCCAGCAGGGCATGGTCAGAAACAGGCCTGGAGGCCAGGCAGACATCACCTCATCCTATACCAGACTGATTACAGTGACATGTCTTTTAATCAATCTGCATACATCTTGCCATGGTTTGTAGGCCATGTGATATCTTGCTGGGAAAGCCCTGTGGTCTCTCACGCTGCTGCATGTTTCTGATGAGGTGCATGCAAAATAGATCATTATACTGTATTAATGTTTTGATGAGATTTGAATACCGTGTCGTCATGCAATCCTGAAATCTGAATATGATGGAGTGACTTATGATGTGCACTGTACGTTTGTACTATAAAATCATTAGAGAGAAGTTAGAAAATAATGATACACATTGCAGTTTCTGACATCATGACCCTCACAAGAGCATTCACTATAATGCTGGAAAATTTTGATGCTATCAACTGTCTAATATTCCAAGGCCAGTTTAAGTCAAAGGTACAGTTACCAGTTCGACACCACAAAATGCAGATATACTAAATACTAAGTTAGCTATGCATCCTGAGCATCAAACACAAAGCTTTTGTATCCCTGAATACAAAAGATAGAAAACAGGGATATGATACAGTTATCACTTGCACAGGATGAGATGGGGGCAGGAAACGTAGGCTGACACAAAAAAGAAGGCAGACATTTGGGTAACCAACAAATGGCTATTGAGAAAAAATGAGTAACTGTTTTTTGAGTGTGTGTGTGTGTGTGTGTGTGTGTGTGTGTGTGTGTGTGTGTGTGTGTGTGTGTGTGTGTGTGTGTGTGTGTCTGTAGGAGATCTCCAGGTGAAATTGGTGTGTGAGTGTCTGCATGAACACAGCCAATCTCTGTGCTGACTCTATGTCTTAGTATGTTGGACAGGTTGAGCATTTGTCTAGAGCACCTATGTGAACATGCCTTTGCCTCCATGATGGCCCTAAACATACATTGAGAGGCACAGGAAGTGACACCTGCACCAGGTGAAGGAGGGACAGCAGGCCTCCTCTGAGCCCCTATCAATCCTCCTGAGTGGCACCTCAACCACACTTTGACTACGTCCAGACTACGGCACTGAAGCTGCAGTAGCCATACTTCCCTGATCAATGTCCTCACTCTCCACCTGTCCATTGTCTGTGGGCTTAGTGGACTGGGTTGGCGTAGGCCTACTGGCTGTTTCCCATAAAAATGCTTGCTCTCCATTTCAGAATTGTCCTATCTACTCAGTTTCAGCACTATAATCTGGTCAAGAAATAGAGTCACACACAATATGCATAAGTCGCTGCAGAAACAATGGATCCCTTTACTTTTAGGGCCCCATGTTTGAACACAGGTGCGCATCACACTCCAATGTGCAGCAATGGTGAACGGCAGCAAACAGCTGCAGTTACCCTTGTGAAATGCCATTTAACACCACTGTGCTATGCCAACACACAGCAGTACACTCACTATCACTCACTCACTGGAGCATTTCTCCCCGGGTCTCCGCTGAAAACAGGCTCTGTGGAACCTAGTTGGACTTTCCCGGTCAACAAATGATAAATAAATAAAATAAAAAATCAACAATTCATGTCACTGCAATATCATTCTGTAAGTAAAAGTATTTCAAAGTACTAGATTCACTTGGATTTGAACCCAGTACCATCTGCCCCCACAAAAGGGATGTATCAATGCATTAACATGTGCTACTACAGAGTCTGTCAAACAGCAGGTGTGTTTCATACACTCAGTACTAGCTGTCAGAATTTACCAATGTGGCTTGCATTTATGCAGTGGTTAGTTATACCTGTGTATCAGGCCTGAGTGATCACTTTGCTAACCGTTGCTCAAACATGCTTTCCACTGTGTTATGGAAAACTAAATATTAGTATGTATTACTACTGTTTACTGTCCATTTCTTGTCTATGACATGACATTACATGTAGAAACATTACAAACTGAAGGCCCTATCTCACACTGTATCACATATTTACAGTACAGCTATGTGCTGCCACCCCACTAGGCACTACAGTCCTGTTTTGCTACTTTTTCCACAGTTATATCAACCACACTACAACATGTAATATCAAACATTATGTGATATGCAATGCACATCAATCTGGTAACATGCAGAACTACAAGTATTGACCCATACACCTATAAGGCCTTATCTGCAAGGCTAGGGAAGTAATGAACATGGTCCATATCCACAGGGATATAGATGAACTTTGACACACTTGACCTGACTCATTTTATTTTTGTCAAGGTTAGATCATGTTTATTGAACCTTATGGACTTTTTTGATACTGACCCCAAAGACCTGGATGAGGGATAACAGGACATACTGACTATGTTCAGTTATCTATGGCCTTTAAGACTATCCCCCATTCATGTCTCATAGTGAAGATCTCTCATGTGTGAATTAAGCCATAAGATAGTGGATGGATAGCCAGTTGGCTCACAGACAGAATGGGCACTCTCAAAGTCGAGGACTGCACATCCACTACTAACCACTTACCATTAGAATACCACAAGAATCTGTGCTGGGCCCTCAACTGTTTTCCCCAAACATTTGCATTGTATTCCCCAAAGGGGATAATGATGCATTCCTTGGCATTCAGTTTGAGGCCATGCTTTTGGCACTACTCATTAGTTTGGGTAACGCCCTCTTGGAGGATGTTCACATCACTAGGGGAATTTTATGACAGTGCCCAGCTTGCAGGCATCTGCAAACTTGGTCAGCCACAGATCACTGGTTTTGGCTTGCACCTCAGAAAAGTATATGCCAAACAGTAGAGGGCCCACAACTGATCCTTGGTATATGTTGCTTGTTACAGGTCTACTAGAGGTGGCTTCCCCTGTTTTTACCGAGTGGGTTCTATCAGTGAGGCTATTAGCTACCCATCTGAAAACATATGGGTTGATGCCTAGCTGTGAGAGTCTATGTATTATGCCTGAGTGGGGAGTAGTGTCGAAGGCTTTGGCTAGATCAAGGTAGGCAGTGTGCACTGTCTTGCCCTCATCCATGGCTTTGGTGACTGTTTTGAAGAAGACAACCAAGTTTAACAGGCATGATCTCCCTTTGACAAAACCAAACAGTGTGGGGTCAAGTGTTTGGAGGTTGCCACTGTCCTTGTTTATAAGGTCTGTGATAATGCATTCCATGGCCTTGCATATCAGGCTAGTTAGGCTAGAAGCCGGTACACAGGCTTAGGTTGAATAGGGTGCGTAGTGGTGCTGAGAGCTCTTGCCTAAGTTCATGTAGGACACAGCCAGGGATGTTGTTGGGTCCCATGGAAGCTGTATTTTTTGCCTTTGAGAGGGCATTAATAACCTGCTCCTTGGTGATGAAGTGCTGGGGACAGGTGCTGGGGATGTCCTGGTTTACTGAACAGGGGGGTGAACACATAGGTGTTTGACAGCATTAATGGCATGTATATCATTCATGACAATGTGGAGTGTGCCATGCATATATGCCATGCACACAAGGCAACTAGCCTGCATTGGCCATACTGTCCCATACAGGTATAGCAGTGTACCTCCTAACACCTTCAGCAGACGTGATAGTGTCAGGACAGTATGCATGGTTACCCTCATAGAGTGTAGATGTATCATAATAGCTGTTCAATCGTATGTGTGCAGACTCATCTCTGATCACTATAAATCACATATGTCAGAGGGATGGGATTACTGTTGATATAACTCTGATATTGCCCTTGATTCTGGTTGTTTTTTCCAATGTTTTCCATGATCCTTTACTTGTGCCCAATTTGTTGGAGACCTCTGCTGAGATTACACTCATTCAGGCATATCAGTCTGCACAGCCTTACAATATGCACCTCACCCTAACTATATGTCAGATCCCTGAATGATGCCCTCTGCATTATCCATGTAAGGATGCTTATCTCACACAGACATCCTCCCCCTTGTTATGTCACCTTGTGTAACAGTCATATAAAACACATTTTCACTAAACAGTCCCTACTGTACCATACAGATATGTACTTGGTTATCTGTGTGTCCCTACTCAATACACACACTTCCTCTGATTGATCTTTTTACATGGCAGTCTCATGTCCTGTTACAGATCATTTACACAGCTTCAGTACAGAATGCCAGGAATGGGATATCACAATACTCTGCACTGTAGGTACACTGTCTTGTACTGTGTTTGGATCATATACTTCCCATTCATACCTCTCAACTGTCCAGATATTCCCAGGATATCCAGATGTTTTCCTTTTCAAATTTGTGGTTTTCTGCCATATCACTGGGATAATCTCTGCATGATGTGACTCAGTATTGCATACATCTGAGTGCATGCCTCTCAACCGTCCTGATTTGTGCCATATTTGTGATCCTTTCCTCATAACATTTTTGTTTCTGGCAAATCATTGGCATGTCATTGCAGAGTGAAGGCATAAACTGATGACTGACATTTCAGTTTCATAATTCATGCTCTTCAGACAGTTCATGCTAATGTACAACCTATTTATTCTATCAACTTTCTGTGTTTGGAAGTGAAATATTAAATATCTGTCCCTATTATTGGACCTTTGTTCCCTCATTATGTATGTCTTTGTCCCCATATCTTGCTCAAAGGAGATGACAGGTATGTTTGTGTTTCATTCTAGCATGTCTATGTGACATCTATAGCTATTATGTCCCTATTTCTGTTTAAATGTCCCTGCATTATGTTGACCTTTGTGGAGATATGTTGAACTAACAGATTCCCTGCTATCTGTGAAGCCCTGGTGATCATTGTAGCATTCCACATAGATCCGCATATCATAGGTGCTCTGCTTTACACAGAATTGGTATCTGCATTTTGGTTTCATGCCCAGCAAAACTGTTGTGCACCACAAAATGTAGTTTAGGAGTGCTGCACCTCATTATCATGCATTTCACACTACAGTCCGCCATGCACTGTTGCTCCAATATGTAAACTCTGTGCAGGCTCTGCATAAAGCCTACACAGAGTTCATTGAATCTCAGGGGTTTACTTTTACTTTTATATATTGATTTTTTTTTTCTACTGAATTTGTACCACGTAGGATGAGGTAATTCCATTTCTCTTAAATTTCTTTGTTATCTCAGGATAACACTATATAAATGCAATTTTGTTTGCATAATATGCAGTGGTTAGAAGCTGGTTATTATGCAGTATGCTGATTTCGCTGATTTAATTGGCAACATTTGATAACTTGTGATGTGACATATTGTGGGGTATTTTGTGCTGATGACTACATGTTTACTCCTTCTTATTCACAACTGTAATTTAACTTGAAGTTTGTGGTTGGTTCATCTCTGTGCTAAAATTCTGCATAACATTATTTTTTGGGTACCAAGATGATATTTATTTTAGTCACCAGGATCCAGATTATCTTGCTGGTTGTTACTTTAATTTCCTACCACTACAGTATGGTCTGCGTTTATCCCTTTATATTATTGCAGATTAGATACGAGCATGCTTCCAATTGTATTTGTGTTTACTATTAACATTCAATTTACCATTTCTTCTTCACCTTGCTGTGTTATTACTGTGGGTGCCAGGTCTATGAGTGTCTCATTTATTCCTCTTCACAGTTAACATTATTGAGGTGTTTGGGACTGAAATGATGTCCTCTCTTTCTAAAAGTGAGTTGGCCTTTGACCCTGATTAATGTCAGTGAACATTTTAAATGTTTCCTTGTTCTATGATAAGATCTATTAAGATTACTTATGCACATTTTACCTAGTTCAATATAGTGCCATAAGTTTGTTGTTCTTATAGCAGTAAGGGGGTCTGATATGTTTAAGTGGATAATTTCTGCTGCATTGCATTATTTCACTTTGCTTTTCCAGTTATCATATAGCTAGGCTTGAAAGCAATATAGTTATATTTATGGTCTGTATGTCTGTTTCCTTTCTAAAATGATGACTTTATGAACATCTGGCCACACCTGACTGTGGTACAGAGGGATGTAGACCAGACTGCAAACTAGGTGACCAGAGTTTGATCAGCAGCCCCAGCACTGACCAAGCCAAAAAGGGAGGGGGGGGATGGAAAGGGTGTGATGCACTTGGCTCTTCATGGGCGTGGGGAGGGTAAACACACTCAGGGTGTATTGGAAAGTGTGATCTCCCTTGTGAGGACTAAAGAAAGCCACTGCCTGTGGATTGGAAGAAGGTGCAGATCTGCTCAGAGGGAATGTTCCTAGAAGGAACCTTCTTCACCATCAGTGCATTGTATACCACTCCTCAGTGTTTCACTCAGTTGCATGTGGGACATGGGGCATAAAAATAAAAAAATCTTGAACCACCCCGATGGCTCTCTGAGTGATGGTCCCTCCCAGTCAAACTTCATCCTGGTGATGGGAATGAACAGGCAAACTTGCAGGCAGGGGGCTGGTGATCAGTGCGTGGTAGGAGTGAAGTCAACAAAAAAGAAAAAAAACTGGGGCCAATGATAGACTATAGGAGCAAAGACAAAATGACCATTTGGCTGTACGGTTGCTATGTATTTTCTCAGAATGTTTTAGTAGAGTGCATTTTCACCAGTTTTGTGATTATTATGTACAGGAATACTGTACAAGTTATGACTATTTTAATTTCTTCCTTAAAGATTTTAATATGGTACCTCTCTTTTTTTCTCTTCATTGGTGTTAATATTCACGATTTAAGAGGAATCCATTGAATGTTTGGCTCTAGGTCTGAAGACATGCTGATGTTTTCTTATATTTTTAGTTAAATTGGTAGCGTGAATGGCAATTAAACCAGAAGTAGATAAGAATCAGAACGCAACGAAGGTTCAAAAAATAAAAGAAAAAATATCAAGAAAAAGAACAGAAGAAAAGGACAGAAAACTGTCCACAAGTATAGTGACAGGTGTAGAAAACTCCTAGAACAATCACATGTCAGACTAAGATATAACGCAGGAATGGTTAAGGAAAGACGAATGTAAACCAGAGGATCGAAGGCTAATAATGGTGGTCCAAGATAGTGGGCTACAGTCACGTTGGTTTACAAAATGTACAGAAAAGGTGGGAGAGACAGACAAATGCAGGTTCTACAAAACAGAACTGGAAATAGTTGTGTATGTCATTCCTGGGTGTAATACAATCAGGGCTGAGGGTCTGTATACTGAAAAATACAATAATGTGGCCAAAATGCTGCACTCTGGATTCTGCAAAACACTAAAATATAGAAGTAGCTCAGAAGTATTAGAAACATAAACCACGAAACATTACTGCCAGTAATGATGTTTGGGTAAAAGGGGATCACCCAATATAAACAGCAGAGAAAATGAATGTAAGAAATAGAGTAGTTTAAAAAAGGTAAAAGTAGAGTTAGTCTTTGAATTGCTATACCCACCACTTATAATGTCTTGTGTACTGGGAGACATAAAGTCATAAAAGTACAGAATTTGCAAGGAATGTGGAATAAAGATGCCTAAACAGTTCCAATAATATTAGTAGTGGGAGCAACAAGATTAACTAATAAAAAGAATGTGCAATTATACTTAAATATGTTATTAATATATGTAACCCATATATGAACTGAAGGAAGTGGTGACTCAAAGTACATTTTGGTTGCTAAGAACACTCATGGCAAATGTTAAAGACTAAAGCATTAATAATCTCTTTAACTCTAATCATGGGGTCCATTCCTGTTACAATATTAAAAACCCAAAACATTTGGAGAAATTAAGAAAGATATCGGGTCGGATTTATGAAAGTTTGCACAGAGTGCAAGAAGAGTGTAGGAGCTCACGGAGGCAATATGTCTGCCGTGCGATCCAGGTACAGCCAGCAGGGGCGTGCATGAGAGCTGCTAAAGCTACTCTTGCACGGACAGCATCAAGGTATGCAAATTACCTCATTTGCTGCTGAAAGCTATGCAAATGACGTAAATTTGCAATCCAGGAAACACTAACCTGTCCATGGAAGATTAGTGTTATCTGCAGAAATGTACTCCATTGGTAATGGAGTACCGTTCTGCAAATATCTAAACGGTGCTATGACAGCTCCAAATAAAAGATGCATACAGTTGAGGAAGCATGTCAATGGCCAAATATAAGGCCATTGGCATTTATAAATGTTTAAAATTATTAAAATCTAACTTTTTTTCCCCGCTCTCTGATGTTTAAGAGTAGCGCAGCACTGAGCAAACGTGCGGCGCTTTAAAAAACAAGAAAATAATTTAAAAATAGCCAAAAATAGCCATTTTCACTAAAAAGCTTATCCTGCCATGCAGATGAATGGCAGGCTGAAGACAACATGGCCACTGAGTAGTGGTTGCAAAGGGGGGAGCTCAATGTGAGAGATGTAACCATGCATTAGTAGGCAATCCTATGCAAATGAGGATAAGGATAGTGAATCCCAATTTTCCCCAGCATGTGAGCCATGTCTCAAGAGTGTAAGTTTAGGGGTAGGTGAGTAGTAGAGTAGAATATAGGTAACATCATGAGGGGGTGTGTCAGAAAGGCTGTAAGCTTATTGGAGCACAGTGACTTGTGTTTTGCCCTGAGTTGCTCAGGATTGCAAGAGGCGTGTCTACAGTTGTCCTTTTTGAAAACCAGAAACCAAAGGTGTACGCCGTGAATATATCTGAAATTTCTTGCAAATGTGCAAACAGCGTGTGCGCGCATGTGCACTCGTTTGCGTGGCACTGCCCTGGGTGGAAACAGAAAGGAAAAAGGAAGGAAAAGAAGTAGTAGGAAGTTAACCGAGGAGAACTAGCAGAGCTGCCAGGTGAAATATATCAGAATCAGCCAATTACACAGGTAGCAGACTAGCCCAGCCCAGCCCAGCACTTTAAACTCTGCAAACAGCATTCTTCCCTGTTTTTTCCAAAGAACTCTGCAACACTGCAGTATACAAAGAGGGAAAGCTTAAAAACTTTAAAGTCAGACAAAATGTTAGGGGCAGCTCTTGCTATCATAAACCAACATGTGCAAGGTGCTGAGGGTAGTGATGTTGTGAATGCTGCTGAGCAACCCACAGTGAGGAGACGGAGAAGAGTGTGCAGACCCAGGGTAACCTACCAGGGGCTACCCACAGTGAGGAGACGGAGAAGAGTGTGCAGACCCAGGGTAACCTACCAGGGGCTACCCACAGTGAGGAGACGGAGAAGAGTGTACAGACCCAGGAGGGAGAAGAGTGTACAGACCCAGGGTAACCTACCAGGGGCTACCCACAGTGAGGAGCAGACCCAGGGTGCAGACCCAGGTAACACCACCAGGGCTACCCACAGTGAGGAGATGGAGAAGTGTACAGACCCAGGGTAACCTACCAGGGTCTACCCACAGTGAGGAGAAGAGTGTACAGACCCAGGGTAACCTACCAGGGGCTACCCACAGTGAGGAGACGGAGAAGAGTGTACAGACCCAGGGTAACCTACCAGGGGCTACCCACAGTGAGGAGACGGAGAAGAGTGTACAGACCCAGGGTAACCTACCAGGGGCTACCCACAGTGAGGAGACGGAGAAGAGTGTACAGACCCAGGGTAACCTACCAGGGGCTACCCACAGTGAGGAGACGGAGAAGAGTGTACAGGCCCAAGGTAACCTACCAGGGGATACCTAAGCTGGAGATAGTGGAGCGCTATAGGGTGGACAGAGACCTCCTGCAGCAAATTGTTGAGCTGTGCCAGCCATGCCTCACACACAGAACCAACAGAGGGGAACCCATCCCAGTGGATACCAAGGTATGAGTTGGCCTAAGAATACTAGCTACTGAATACTAGTTACAGGTACCTCCCAGAGACCAACTGGTGATATGATAGGGATTTCACAGGCATCAGCATCCAGGGTACTGCACCAGTTCCTGGATGCCATGTCAGCACATGTCAGTGAGCACGTATATTTCCCCAATTCCCATGAGGCATTGGCCAGCAATATGCATCTTTTCCACCAAATAGCAGAATACCCTGAGGTAGTGGGTACAATAGACTGCATGCACATACATATCAAAGCACCACCCGGTGAGTGGGGTAGGGTCTACATCATCCGCAAGGGCTTTCCCTCCATCAACTGCCAGGTCATGTGCAATGCCCAGGGCATAATAATGAATGTGTGTGCTGGCTGCCCTGGAAGTTATCACAATTCCCACATCTGGCATCTGACACAGCTGTACCAGAGATTTGCCAATGTGGACATCTCTGACAGTCACCTAGTAGGGGATGCTGGATATGCACTGGAGACGTGGCTGATGACACCCATCAGAAATGCACACACACCCAAACAAGAACTCCATAATGAGGCACACGCACAAACAAGAAACATAACTGAGCATGTGTTTGGGATGCTGAAGTCATGGTTCCGGTGCCTGGACAAATCTGGTGGAGCCGTGCAGTACTCATCAACTACATGTACCCAAATTGTCATGGTATGTGCCATGCTACACAATATGATCCTGTGGAAACAGCTGCAGCAGGAACAACATGGGGCAGGGCCAAACAGCTCCCCACCATTGTCAAGGCCTGCACAGGCACAGCGTGACTCGGAAGAGGAACAACCTGAGTCTGCCCCAGTAGGCAGAAGGAGGTGTGCCCAGTATGCCCTGGCCTTGACAAAGAGGCAATGCATAGCACATACACTGGCTCAGTAGGAACCCTGGAAATGACACCTCTCTGACTGACACATACAGTAAAAGGGATGCCTAACTTGACACTACCTGTTTTCAAACATGTATAGGGAGTGTAATATGTGCATCCATCATAGGCAGCCCTGCAGCACCACCTGAGGCATGAGTCCCTATTTTAAGCAATATAAAGCACTGCTAAGCAAATTTTACCAGTATTGAGCATATTTAAATACAATTGCGCATAGCTGCGCACCACGCTAACCAGTGCAACATCAGGCAACTTTGGGCAATGTTGGGCAAAGTCGGGCAAAGTCGAGCAAAGTTGGGTAAACATGCTCACACCTGTTTTACTGTTCCTTAACCAGTCAGGTATGCCCAGCAGGAAAATAAAAAGCAGTGACAGGGCTCGAACTCAGGATACTGTGCACTATAGTCACAGTACTGAACCAGTAAGCCATGACAGCATTTCACTGGCACAGACACAACTTAAGTCACTCACACATACCAGTGTGGGGGGGGGGGTCACATACCTAACAGTCACAGCCAGCAGGACAATTGTAGACAAACGCAAACACAAACAAATGCTGTATCCTGTCCTCTGAAGAGGCATATGAGTAACCTCCCCCCTGGCCTATGCAGACAGATAACAGCAGGCCAGGCAGTGTGATGTGGGTTGGGTAGGGTATGAAGTCACAAACTAATATGCATGTAATTGGAAGCTAAGGTCTATAGTACAGTGGTATGCCTCTAGCCAGTATGATGGGCAACAGTACAGACTGAAATGGAGTACCTGACATAGCAATGCAGGCCTAGCAAATGCGTATGTGTCAAGTGTACCCCTCATCCTATGTACACCAACAGTAACAATCAGGTGTGCCCCCTCGGGTAGAAATGTACAAATAATAGCTGTCCCCCCATATGTAGAAATGTTGATAAGTCTATGCAAATTGTCTCATGGAAGCCCTGCAGGCACAGCGTGCTTCCTGTCGATGTACAACACAAAGGTGAGCCCTGAAGTAAAAACCAACTTGATTTTTCATACACATGTAGTATATATGCCCATAGTGGGCATGCTCGCACACCTAAACAAATTTAACAAATTTCAGTCAGCAACATACTGAAAGGTCATACTGGGCATGCTCACACACTTAGGCCATGTCTGAGTACAGCAGTGGGCCAAACATATCTGGCAGTTGCAGTTCTTACTCCAGACACATGTCACTATTCACCAATCCTGCCTTGCGCACACAGTGATATGAAAACAGACCCATATAACATATTGGACCCCTGTAGTAATCAAACTATGTACTACAAGTACTTAAGTTGTTCAAAGAAAGTGAAAATGCAAATGATCAATAAACCTCCGATCAGTATCATCAAGAAACAATGAGCACTCCTAACATTATCCAAGCCATCAGTATCAAGACACAATGAGCTCTCCTAACATTATCCAAGCCATCAGTATCACCAAGAAACAATGAGCTCTCCTAACATTATCCAAGCCATCAGTATCATCAAGGAACAATGAGCACTCCTAACATTATCCAAGCCATCAGTATCATCAAGGAACAATGAGCACTCCTAACATTATCCAAGCCATCAGTATCATTAGGAAACAATGAGCACTCCTAACATTATCCAAGCCATCAGTATCATCAATAAACAATGAGCTCTCCTAACATTATCCAAGTCATCAGTATCATCAAGACACAATGAGCACTCCTAACATTATCCAAGTCATCAGTATCATCGAGAAACAATGAGCACTCCTAACATTATCCAAGCCATCAGTATCATCGAGAAACAATGAGCACTCCTAACATTATCCAAGCCATCAGTATCATCAAGACACAATGAGCTCTCCTAACATTATCCAAGCCATCAGTATCATCAAGGAACAATGAGCTCTCCTAACATTATCCAAGCCATCAGTATCATCATGAAACAATGAGCACTCCTAACATTATCCAAGCCATCAGTATCATCGAGAAACAATGAGCACTCCTAACATTATCCAAGCCATCAGTATCATTAGGAAACAATGAGCACTCCTAACATTATCCAAGCCATCAGTATCATCAAGACACAATGAGCACTCCTAACATTATCCAAGCCATCAGTATCACCAAGAAACAATGAGCACTCCTAACATTATCCAAGCCATCAGTATCATCAAGAAACAATGAGGACTCCTAACATTATCCAAGCCATCAGTATCATCAAGAAACAATGAGCACTCCTAACATTATCCAAGCCATCAGTATCATCAAGACACAATGAGCACTCCTAACATTATCCAAGCCATCAGTATCATCGAGAAACAATGGGCTCTCCTAACATTATCCAAACCATCAGCATCATCAAGAAACAATGAGCACTCCTAACATTATCCAAGCCATCAGTATCATCAAGGAACAATGAGCACTCCTAACATTATCCAAGCCATCAGTATCATTAGGAAACAATGAGCACTCCTAACATTATCCAAGCCATCAGTATCATCAAGAAACAATGAGCTCTCCTAACATTATCCAAGTCATCAGTATCATCAAGACACAATCAGCACTCCTAACATTATCCAAGTCATCAGTATCATCAAGAAACAATGAGCACTCCTAACATTATCCAAGCCATCAGTATCATCAAGAAACAATGAGCACTCCTAACATTATCCAAGCCATCAGTATCATCAAGACACAATCAGCACTCCTAACATTATCTAAGCCATGTTCTGGCAAAAATATTGCCAAAGAGTCCATAGAGAACCATTAAGCTTTCTTTCACTATGTCATAAATATCAATGTAAACTCATATATGTTCTGAGTCAGTGCAAAGTGTAAATGAATACATGTACATGACAGACATCGCCAACATCTTGTCAGACAGGTTCATACATATTTACCCCCTTCTCACTGACAAAATGGCCCCTTACCATACCTGGAGATTGTGAAAACCCAGAAATCACATATACAATGTTTAAACAGCTCTATCCAAACCTATAAACACGGCATCTGTGGGATGACATGGTTTCCCTGGCTGTGTCATATGTGAACTCCAAAACAAACAGACCCTGCACCTAAACAGTCTGTTGAGACTCACCCTCTGTACAGGATATGAAACTGTTGAATGGGTTACAGCAACGTTTGGTACACTCCACATGTGTCGGTGCACAACAGACCATGGGAACTATAGTCTTATAAGCCTAATAAGCCTGATCTGCAAGGCCATGGAGTCCATCATTATGGAACTCATAAACAGAGCTATTGGGAGCCTACAAACACCCAACCCTACCCATTGTGGTGTGGTCAGGGGCAGATCATGGTTCCTAAACCTGCTAAACAGTTTTCAAGGCGGTCACCCAGGACATATATCAATGAAATGAGCTCCACATGGCCGACATAGACCTTGAAAAGCCCTTTTCCAACATCTCACACACATGCCGTATCCACAAAATCAACAACCTGTGCATAAACACGTGTGTCATCTGATGGATTGTCAACTGGGGCACAGATAGATCCCACAAGGTAAGAATTGTGGTCTCCTGTTCAAGCTGGTAACAACTGCTGTCCCCCATGGCTCAGTCCTGGGACCCCTCCTGTCTGGTGTATACTTTTCAGAAATACAGTCAAACACACGAGGGCTATGTTTAGCAAAGTTTGTGGATAACTGCAAAAAGGTTGTCATAATCGATGTTTGGGACAACAGAGACATCTTTAAAAAGGGTCTCAGTCAGACAGATGTGGTGTCAAAATTATGACCTGGAACTACAGTTATACAAATACCACATAGGTGCCAACACCCTAAATATGGAGGTAATAAGGGATCTATGGACACATGTGGATAGTCATCTCTACTTCTAGAAACACATTCACAAAGTGGTTAGAAAATCATGCTATGTGTTTCTACAAATTGCCAAGGTCTTTGCATGTAGGTCAAAGGAGGTTCCCTCTACTCATCAGTCATCAGACACATCAGAGAGTATCATGGCACACTTGCGATGAACCTGACTAGGCACATTCAGCAGCTGGAAAGACCACTGAAGTACCTCAACAAGAGGATTACTCGCCTCAAACAGTTGCCCCATGCAACAAGACTGAATTTAACTCGATCTGTACTCTGTTGCATACTGTCTACTCAGGCGATCTCTGCCCAACAGACAGGTCCATGTCCAATGCAGAACTGATGTACATGCGCTATCTGAAGTAAACCCAAGATCACTGTGCCACACGCTCTAGGGATATCATCATCACAACAATAAATAGAACATGCTGGAGGGATATATTACTAACTCACAGACTTCCCTTGCTTTGGAACAGGCTCCCAACCTACATTAAGTTGAGTCCCTTACTGACACTCTTCCAGAGGGAGCCTTGATGAGTGTATGTGAAACTGAACTGTCACACCATGGATCACTTCATCAGCTCTACTACACAGAAGCCTAGGGAACTAATCCCATGTGTGGTGATACCTGCACACTCTGGCCATACTAATATATGCCTTCCAGCAGATAGCCTATTACCTACCTATGTACCTATATATATATATATATATATATATATATATATATATACATATATATATATATATATATATATATATATATATATATATATATATATATATATATATATATATATATATATATATATATATATATATATATATATATATATATATATATATATATATATATATATATGTAGGAACACAGTATAATAAGCCAAAGATGGATGGGCAGAGATGTGTGTAAGAGGGTGACCATGACAGGGAGCCATCCAGGACTGTCCCACCCAGCACACATCCCAATGGCACAAAAGACATGAGGTGCACATCTCACCCACTGTACATAACAGCCACCAGTATCTGTAAGCATTACAGTGTATGTGGTTCATGTGCCTGCTGTACAACATGACTGTACAATGAAGTGCACATCTACTATCTGTAGACGTACCTGTCACATAGGTATATAGTAAACTATCTTCACGAAGGCATATATTAGCCTGGGCAAGTTGTGCAGCTTTCACCACCCCATTGGGTAATCTCCCAAGTCCTAGTTCTAATTGTTAATACCCTAAGCCCCTTTCTAGTAGGACTGCTGATGTGATGCCTGGCGTGAATTGTCTGTTTCCCATCCACTCAATGTTCCTATTGAAGAATGTCAGCGAGGGGCTCTGTCTGATGTACAGTGGGACTCTGTTCCACAGTAAGGCAAGTGTCTGGGATGGTACTCTATCCCACCAGCATGTTGTATTTATTGTGATGAGGTTCATATCCCTGGAGTGTGCAGTGCGACTCAATTTTGTTTTCCGTAGATGGAGCATGTTCAACAGTTATGTGTTGGACATGGCTCTGTATGTTAGGCAGAGTGTGCCTCTGAGTAGGTGGTACGCAATGGAGAACAGATTTAGTTTTACCAGTTGTGTTGCATAACACAGCTGTTTGAGGCCTGTAATCCTCTCAGTGAGATACCTCTGTGGTCTCTACAGCTGCTGGATATGCTTAGTTGAATACATCCAAAGTGGTGCATTGTACTCAATGATGGGGTCTGATGACAAGAGAGAGGGCCACCACTACCTCTTTTGATCCTGATGCAAACCCTTTGTTGATTAGGTGGGCCACATGGGATTTCCCAATCACTTTGGCAACAAGGTTGTCAAAGGAAAGATGACTATCTACTTGTGTCCCCAAATCCCTTATTACCTTGTCAGTTTTAAGGGGGGTAACATTTATGTGGTAGTTTGTGGGTACTTTGTTTTCACCAAAGGGTATTACTATGCATTCTTCCACATTGAGCATGAGGCCATGATTCTGACACCACACATCTGTCTCATAGAGTCCCTTCTGGAGAATATTTGTGTCATCCGGGGAAATTTGTTATGGCAAACACTTTACAGTTCCCAGCAAACTTAGTCAACCACAACCGTCCTGTGTTGGCATGTACATTTGAGCCTGTACCAAACAGGAGGGACCCCAGGACTGAACCCTGGGGACACCAGTTGTTACCGGTGTAGAGTGTAACATGTAGCCAGCAACTCTTAATTTGTGGGATCTATCTGTGAGCCAGTTTGCAATCTATCTTGTGATGCATGGATTCATGCCCAGGTTGGTGAGTTCATCTATGATACCTGACTGGTGAATGGTGTCAAATGCCTTAACGAGGTATAGGTAGGCTGTGTGGAGCTCATTTCAATCATCTGTAGCCTGGGTAACTGTCTCAAAGAAATCCACCCAGTTCAGGAGGCGTGATCTGCATTTTATGAAGCCAAACTGGGTGTGCTCAACTATGTGAAGATTCCCAATGTCTTTATTGTTGACTTCTATTGTGATTGGGTCCATTGCCTTGCAGATCAGACTCATCAGGTTCATAGAGCATGAATGCCAAGGGTCTTTTGTAGCCCCACCCCTGTGGAGTGGGAAGAACATTGCTGTGCAACATTCTATGGGTACATATCCTGTAGAGAGCATGTAGAGAGAGGTGTAGGTATCCTTGATGAATATGGATACATCCCCACCCTATGTGCTATGGACCAGGTTCTGATGCTGAAATGTATGGAATGAATAGTATCCTGGTGGTGCTGGTGTGCTCTCTGGAGCCTTGAACTAGGTTTCTGTTACTGCACAGATATCAATATTCTCCATACTGAGAAGTGCCTCGAGTGTGTGCATCTGGAGGCTGAGACTTCTGGCAATGAGTAGCATTTAGCTCACTTTGTGGTTATTTGTGTTGGTTATGGGGTTTGGTTTGTCCTGAGTGATTGGTGTTCCACACCTGAAATCAATGCCTCATTGGTCCGATCTGACCATAAGCTAATTACCCTACATATCCACATTCTGTCCCCACCCCCCCATTAAGGAAACCATGTTAAAAAATATCTCCAAAGACAACTTCATGATTCTTAAGACAGAAGTGGTGAACTTCAGGACACCCATGCAGATGGACAATACAGTTACGACTACTGAATCCTACACAATTGCACTTTATAAGCACTTGCATGAGTGCATGGATCGTGCTATCCCAAACAGAACCAAGACGCTATCCTCCAAGAAAAGGAAGCCAATCTGGTGGTCCCCTGCCATAAACAAACTGCACAAGAGAAGGAAGAAACTGTTGAAAAAGAGGGTAAAACCCATGAGTGGAGGAGCTCCCTCGTCAGCCTCAGTAAGAAGCTGCGATCCCTGATAAAATCCTCCAAAGCTAGTTATGAAAAAAAAATTGCCACTGATTCTAAAGACAACCACAATGCATTCTATAGCTATGTCAAGAATCACAATGGCAACACTCAGATCTGATCTGAGTTACAGCACAATATCACTAAATATACAGACCCAACTGATATTGCCAACATCCTGGCAGATAGGATCAGTGCTAACTTTACCCCCCTCTCACCCATAAAAGAGCCCATCTCTATACCAGAAGAATGCAAAGTTGCTGTCATCACGGTTGCACAGGTAAAAACCACTGTCCAAAGCCAGGAACACAGCATCCATGGGACCATATAACATCCCAGGCTGTGTTCTAAACGAACTACAGAATGAACTGGCACCACACCTAAGTACCATGTTCAATCATAGCCTCACCTCTGGCTTTGTGCCTGCTGAATGGTGCACAGCGACGGTTATCCCACTACACAAGGGGGGAGCCACCACGGACCCCGTGAACTAGCGCCCCATTAGTCTGATGAGTCTGGTCTGCAAGGCCATGGAACTTATCATCATGGAACTTATAAACAAAGACATTGGCAATCTCCAAACTCTGGACCACAACCATTTTGGGTTTGTAAAAGGCAGATCATGTCTCCTAAACCTGATAGACTTCTTCGAAGCAGTCACCAAAGCCGTAGACAAGGGTAAGGTGGTTCACACAGCCTATCTAGATCTTGCCAAGGCTTTCAACACCATCCCCCACTCTGGAATTATAGATAAACTCACTAAACTAGGTATAAATCCCTATGTCACAAGATGGGTTGCCAACTGGCTCACTGACAGAACCCACACTGTGAAAGTAGCAGACTCCAAGTCCGACCTCAGACCAGTGACAAGTGGAGTACCACAGAGTTCAGTCCTGTGTCCTGTCCTGTTTGGTATCTACTTCCCTGAAGTACAGGCTAACACAGAAGGTCTTTGGCTAATGAAGTTCCCAGATGACTGCAAACTAGGAGCCATAATCGAAACTACTAACGATGTGGACATTCTACAAAAGGGCCTCACCGAGACAGATGCCTGGTGTCAAAGCCATGACCTCAAGCTCAATGCCAAAAAGTGCATTGTCATCCCCTTTAGTAAAAACTATGTACCCATGAACTACAGCATAGGCGGTAGTATACTTAACACTGAAAGTGTGATAAGAGACCTTGGGACACAGGTGGTCAGTAGACTCTCCTTTGATAATCACATTGCCACAGTAGTCAGGAAATCCTTCTACATGGCACACCTCATCACAAAAGGTTTCTCATGCAGAAAAAAAAGAGGTCATTGTTCCCCTCTACTCATCACTCATTAGATCCATTATAGAGTACAACACCCCTTTTGGTATGTACCTCACAAGACATCTACAACAACTGGAAAGCCCACAGAAATACCTCACAAAGAGGATTATCAGCCTCAAATACATGCCCTACACAGACTGTCTCAAAACACTCCAGCTTTACTCTGTTGCATATCGCCTACTCAGAGGTGATCTCTGCCTAACATACAAAGCTATGTCAAACACAGAGCTGTTGGACATGCTCCACTTAAAGAAATCCCAATCTCTCTGAGCTTCGGCCCCAAAACCCGGACTGAAATACAAAAGGAGGGGGTGTATCCATTTTCATAAAGGATACCCACACCTCCAGGTTAGTGGCACAGCACGAGGCCTCGGAGACCATCCAAGTGCAACTAACAGTGGGCAAAGCTGCTTATCAGATTGTAGCCTGCTACAGATCACCTACCTTGTCTCAGGACCCTCACTCAGCATTCCTGAGAACACTGGAAAATATAAAGGTCCTACCAAACACCATGATATTAGGAGATTTCAACTACCCAAACATTGACTGGGAGAATTACTCAAGTACAAACTCCTTTGCCCAATGCTTCCTAGAGTTTATAAACTCAAACACCCTGGAACAGCTGGTCACCATGCCCACTAGAGGTGACAACATACTGGACCTGATCATCACCAACATGGGGATCAGTGTTCCACACCAGAGGTAAACCCCTCGCTGGTAAGATCAGATCATAAAGTAATCACACTGGACATCCACATCCTGACCCCACCCCAGTCAAGGAAACCACTGTGAAAAACTTTTCAAAAGCAAACTTCACACTTCTCAAGACTGAAGTGGAAAGTTTCAAAGCCCCTTGCTACAGGATAATGCTATCCAATCCACAGAATCCTTTACAAGTGCATTATATGAGCATCTACAGGGATGCATGGATTGAGCCATCCCGAGTAAAACCAAGACTCACTCCTCCAAAAAGAGGAAACCAGTCTGGTGGTCCTTGGCCATAAATAAGCTATACAACAGAAGGAGGAAACTACTACATGATAGAGCAAAATTCCAAAAAGGAAAGGCATCACTGATCATTATTAGCAAGAAACTACGATCGCTCATAAAATCATCCAAGGCCAGTTTCTAAAGAAAATTGCCAAGGAATCTAAAGATAACCACAAAGCCTTCTTTAGCTATATCAAACATTTAGGTGGCAACTCTCAGATATGCTTTGAGCTACTGCAAAATGGCAAAAAATACACTGAACCAACTGACATTGCCAACATCCTGGTGGACAAGTTTAGTGCAAACTTCACCCCCACCCCCAAAAGGGCCTGTGTCCATCCCAGAAGAATGCAGAGCCCCAGACATCATGGACATGCAGGTAAAAACAGCCCTCTCCAAAGCTAAGAACACAGCATCAATGGGACCGGATGGTGTCCCAGGCTGCATCTTACACGAGCTCCAAAAGGAACTAAACCCTCAACTAAATTCACTGTTCAGACTCAGCCTTACCACAGGCTATGTACCCAAAGAATGGCATACAGCAACAGTCATCCCACTCCACAAAGGTGGTGCCACAACAGAACCTGGGAACTATCACCCTATAAGCCTGACCAGCCTGGTCTGCAAAGCTATGGAGCAAATTATCATGGAACTCATAAACAGAGACATTGGGAACCTCCAGACACTGGACCCTACCCAATTCGGCTTTGTTAAAGGCAGATCCTGCCTCCTAAACCTAGTTGACTTCTTTGAAACAGTTACCAAGGCCATAGATGAAGGGAAGGTAGTCCACACAGCCTACCTGGACCTCACTAAGGCCTTCAACACCATTCCCCACTCTGGCATCATAGACAAGCTTACCAGCTTGAACATTAACCCCTATGTCACAAGATGGGTGGCCAACTGGCTCATGGATAGAACACACATGGTCAGAGTTGTGGGTGCCATGTCCGACTCTAAACCAGTCACAAGTGGCATCACACAGGTCTCGGTCCTGGGACCCCTCCTGTTCAGTATATACTTCTCTGAGGTACAGGCAAGCATGGGAGGACTATGGCTGACCAAGTTCACAGATGACTGCAAACTGGGGGCCATAATCAACTCTCTGGCTGACACAGACATCCTCCAGAAGGGTCTTACAGAGACAGATACCTGGTGTCAAAACCATGGCCTCAAGCTGAATGCCAAAAAATGCATAGTCATCCTCTTTGGAAAAAACAAAGTGCCCATGAATTACCACATAGGTGGTAATCCACTAGGTATGGAAAATGTAATTAGGGACCTGGGGACCCAGGTAGATAGTAACCTCTCCTTTGATAATCACATTGCCAAAGTGGTTAGATATTCCTTCTATGTAGTCCACCTAATCACAAAAGGGTTCACCTCTAGATCAAGAGAGGTCATTGTGCCCCTCTACTCATCACTCATTAGGCCCATAATAGAGTACAATGCCCCATTTGGTATGTACCTTAATTGGCACATGCAACAGCTGGTAAGACCACAGAAGTACCTCACCAAGAGGATCATGGGCCTCAAAGAGATGCCCTATGCAGCTCGACTAAAGAAACTCCAGCTCTACTTGGTTGCTTACTGCCTGCTCAGAGGTGATCTATGCCTGATGTATAAGGCCATGTCCAACCTGGAATTAATGGACATGCTCCACCTCAAGAAAACAAATCTCTTAGAGCCACACACTCCAGTGAATTAAACCTCAGCAAAGCAATAAACAGGATGTGCTGGAGGGATAGATTCCTGTCCCAGAGACTTCCCTCACTCTGGAATAGAATCCCAGTTGATGTTAGGCAGAGCCCTCACAGACTCTCTTCAAGAGGAATCTTGACGAGTGGATGGGAAATTGTAAATTTACCCCTGGGATCACTTCAGTGGCCCTGCTAGACAGAGGCCCAGGAAACTAATTTAAAAGGGAGGTGAAAGCCAACACATTCTGGCTAGGCTTATAAATGCCCTTGGGCAGATAGCCTAGTACCTACCTATGAACCTATGAACCTACATGCTCTAGGGACCTAAACCTTGTCACCACAATAAACAGAACATGCCGGAGGGATAGATTCCTGTCCCAGAGACTTCACATACTCCAGAATAAACTACCTATCTATATCAAACAAAGCTCCTCATTAGCACTCTTCAAGAAAAATCTTGATGATTGGATGGGAAATAGGAAATTCACCCTGGGATCACTTCTGTGTCTCTGCTCGACAGTGGCACAGGAAAATAAATTTCTTGGGTGGCAAAAGCCAGGGTACCTTTTTGGCTGGGCTTGTATAGGCCCCAGGGCCAATAGCCTAGTACCTACCTATGAACCTATGAACCTTTGAGCCTTGCCTAAAAAAAGGTAATATGGGGACAGCAAGAGCCTTGGCCAGTATTCAGAAGCATAGGGGTGACAGGTGCAAACCATCTGTAGCGAAGCAACAAGGCTTTTTTATCATGTCATCACAGGCAGACAGAGACTGGATCCCCTTTGAATGACACCAGAAGCTCAGCCAATTGTTGAAGTTTATCATCTTTCTGTTATATTGCAGTATCATGTAGGTGAAGGTAAGATGCTACTCAAGGTTTGACCCTGTGTGTGCCAGCATGTGGTGCATCAACCCATATATGATATGGTCATGGCCTATGCATACAATACACTCACAATACACCTAGTATGATAAGCCTGCTGAGGTTAGCAAATGTGAAAAAACCTTTGTGCAGACTGTCAGCAAGTAATGTCTGTATTGCACCCTGTAACTCCATATTGCTTGCTGAAGTGTAAAGATGTACTTAGTTTGGATTAAGAACACCACACTTGCCAACTGTGTGTGTGTGTGTGTGTGTGTGTGTGTGTCTCTCCCTGGGGAGAGAGCAACCTTTTTGGAGACTACTCACACCCCTTAAAAGTGGTATACTCATCTTTGTCAAGTCTCATGATGTCACCATCCTACAAATATACCTGTGGAAAAGTAAAATCCCAGTAAAGTGTATAGTGTGTCATGTAAATGCATACTGCTGTAGTATCATAATGTAGTTAGGTAGGGGTTTGAATCCTGCACTTGCCAACTGTGTGTGTGTGTGTCTCCCTGGGGAGGAGCAACCTTTTTGGAGACTACTCACACACCTTAAAAGTGGTATACTCATCTTTGTCAAGTCTGATGATGTCACCATCCTAAAAATATACCTGTGGAAAGGCAAAATCCTAGTAATGTGTATAGTGTGTTGTGTAAATGTGTACTACTGTAGTATCATAACGCAGTTAGGTAGGGGTTTGAATCCTGCACTTGCCAACTGTGAGTGTGGGTGTCTGCCTGGGGAAGAGCAACCTTTTTGGAGACTACTCATACCTCTTAAAAGTGGTATACTCATCTTTGTCAAGTCTGATGATGTCACCATCCTACAAATATACCTGTGGAAAGATGAAATCCCAGTAATGTGTATAGCACGTCATGTAAATGCATACTGCTGTAATATCATAATGTAGTTAGGTAGGGGTTTAAATTCTGCACTTGCCTACTGTGTGTGTGGGCCTCCCTGGGAAGGAGCAACCTTTTTGGAGACTACTCACACCCCTTAAAAATGGTATACTTATCTTTGTCAAGTCTGATGATGTAACCAACCTACAAATATACCTGTGGAAAGGTGAAATCCCAGCAATGTGTATAGTGTGTTGTGTAAATGCATACAGCTGTAGTATAATGTAGTTAGGAAAGAGTTTGAATCTTGCACTTGCTGACTGTGTGTCTGTGCTCCAGCTGTGTGACACCGTTGGCCAATGTGGAGTGGGTTTTGATTTTTCTAGTGTATGACATATCACGATGACAACTGTGTGTGCATTACACATGTAAGGTAGCTGTGGGGAAAATCCATATACATACATGTGACCTCAAGTATTTCATAGGTGGGTACTCTGCTTTCTCCATGAATGCATGTGTTATCTTTGCCAGAGCGTGCTGGCACTTTCCAGACCTTAGGTCACTTCTGTATGCTTGTGACAAGCTTAGCCACTGCAGTGATCCCTGGGCTACATCTTCTGTTTCACATCCACTCATCACGGTTTCTATTGAAGAGTGTGAGTGAGGGTTTATGCTTGAGGTATATTTGAAACCTGTTCCAAAGCAAGCAAAGTCTGGCAAAGATGACTAATCATTATAGGTGTGCAACAACCTCTGTGGATCTGCATGCAAACCCTTTATTGCTTATGTGCTCCACAGAGGGATTTCCAAAACCCTTTGGTAATGTGATTATCAAAGGAGAGATGACTTAACACATGGCTCTGTGTATACATTAGTACCTGTTCCACATTTTGGGGGCTACTACCTATGTGGTACTCTGGGGATACTTTGTTTTTTAAAAGTGGATAACTATGCTTTCTTAGGCTTATAACTTTACAGCATGAGTTTGACACCAGGTATCTGTCTGTATGATACCCTTTTGGAGGATGTGTGTGTCATCTGGAGAATAAAGTATAGCCCACAGTATGCATTGTCATCAAACGTGGGCAGACATATCCCTACTGTGTTTGCTTGTACCTAAGAAAGCTATATGCCAAACAGGAGTGGTCCCAGGACTGAGTGCAGGTGAATACCACTTGTTACTGGCATAGAATAGTACATGGAGGCTGCAAATGTTACTGTGTGTCCTACATCTGTGAGTCAGTTGTCAAGCCATCATCTAACAATCATTTATGGTCAGTCTGTTGAGGTTATGTATAATACCAGTATGTGGGATGGGTATGAATTGCTGGTGAGCTATAGCTTGGCTGTGTTGACCTCCCCTCCCTCACCTATAGCCTTGTTGACTGGCTTGAAGTCTACTAGGTGTAGGAGCCATGATCTGGCCTTTAGAGAACCTAAGTGGGTATGGTGCAGTGTTTGCAGGTTCATAATGTCTCTGTTAATGAGTTCCATAATGCTGTGCTCCATAGCCTTCCAGATAACATTGGTCTGGCTTATAGGGTGAGAGTTTCCAGGACCTGTTGTAGTTCTACCCTTAATCAATTTATGTTAACATTTGCACTGGGTGTGACGAGGGTGGACAGGTTTAAGAATAAGTATATTAGAGGGTCAGGCCAGGTTTGAAGGTTAGTAGACCATGCCAGATAGGCAGGATTAAGTTGGTTTGTACATGTGCTGAGGAGGGATGCAGAGTATATTGTGAAATAGATGCTAAGGATGAAGCCGCCAGGTAACAGGAAAAGAGGAATGCCTAAGATGAGGTTTATGGCTGTGGTGAGAGAGGACATGCAGGTGGATGGTGTGATAGTGCAAGATGCAGAGGCCAGGAAGAAATGATGTACTGTGGTGACCCCTAATGGGAGCATCCAAAAGGAGAAGAAGAAGAAGACATTGTAGCTCAACCCTTGTGGACTGTGAACACCATTACCATGTGTCATTCCACAAGTATGTAACCTGTATAGAGGCTGCATCTGGACAGAGAGTTTAGGTGAGTGGTGACTTCATATGTCAGCTTGTGTATGACACAGCCAGGGACACTGTCCAGTACCATTGCCACTGTGGTGTGTACTTTGTTAAAGAGATGTTTTAACTAGAGTGTCTGTGAATCATCAGGTTTTACATTCTTCAGGTCTGGAAATGTGGCCCTTGTGTAATGACAGGGTGGTGAAATCTGCATTCAAACTGTCTGACAAGGAATTGGTAATGTCAGTCAGATAAGTGTACTTTGTGACCATTTACATTAACTGTGACCCGATCTGAGATTTCCCTGTAGATTATGAACAACACTGAAGAAAGCTTTAGTGTTGTCTTTGGAATCCTTGCCATTTTGTATTTTGAAGCTTGCCTTGTATGTTTATTGAGGGATTGTATTTTCCCAATGATACTGACCAGAGAGGTTATCCCTTCTTGGTATGTAACTCTTTTGGTACAACTTCACACCTTCTATTATATATTTAGTTTATGGCAGGGGTCCATGAGACTAATGCACTTTTACTGTATAAGTGAGAATTTCTTGTGTTTGTGATAGCACTGTCCATGCAACCCTGTAGGTGAACAGTGTGCATTAATAAAGGATTATGCAGCTGGGACAGTGTTAACCTTAGTAATGCAAACCAATGACAGATAGCAACAACAGCATCACCCACAGCACAGTGTCAACCCATGTCATACACACACATGTGTACTCAAGTTCCAAAATGTGTGTAGTACAATGCATACTGGCCACCAATAGAAAGTATGGAGTGTTAACACTGGCCAATACAGGGCATGTCACCCTGCCCATGTGTCCAATATGCACGTACATGCAGACAGTGCACCTCCACCATGTTCACAAATGTACACCTGCAGACCTGTGCTGCACACACCCCACACTTACTCTCCACTGTATAACACATGCTGACACAATTACACACATCAGCCAAGTGGCACATGGGCAAACAAAACACAATTGGAATAAACATTGGTGGAAACAATACAACATTGCTAATTACAGCTTTAATGCATCATGCCTGCTCAGCTACACCTTCAAGGATATCATTACACTTTACTGCTGACAACATGCTACACATTCAACCATTGCTATACTTTATTAAAGTCACCCTGTGCATCAGCACCATGTTAGCCTGTTCCTGCATCAATGTTACAGATGACAGGAGGTGGCACAGGTTTCATCATATGCACAGGGTGTGTTGTTGGTTTGCCAGAGGCCTACACTGAGCCATACAATTGACATGTGTGTGTGAGTGTGTGTGTGAGGGCCATGAGTACTGTTATGGGCCAATGTTGATGTAATGTGTGCGGGTATGTGTTTGCCCTAGGTTTCTGGTTTATGTGTGTGTGTCTGCATGCACACAGTTCCACCATGTGGCTGCCATATACAGGGATTTGTGAGACAGCTACAGACTGTACCTGGCAGGCTTTACAGATCATCATCTCTGGCCATGGATATGGAATCTATGCCTGGCAGATGAGCTACAGACAGTATCAGGTACTAATCCAGACTGAGTACTATCCAAAAAAGTTGACATATGTCCACTGGATCCAGGTCCCTGCTGGGACTGGCCAGAGCCATGTGCATGTGGTCTTTTAGGATGGCCTATGGACAGCCCCCCAACATTGCTGGTGCTGGTAGTGGCACTACGGGAGTGGCTGTGACTTGCTGGACATCCACGGCGATCTCCAGCTGCTGATGTTGCTGGCATATGCCCATGTCGATGTCTCAACCATCCCGCACTGTCCTACTCATGGACATGACATTGTGGAGGACATCCAATGTCTCACCCCAATGTCTATCAATGACCTCAGTGTAATTACATATGGCACCTGCTAGGTCATGGATACTGTCATTTACAGAGATGTTATGAGCCCTCTGTGCCCTTAGTCCCTGTCTGGTGTACCACTCCATTTGTGTCTGTGCCTCCATGACAGCCTGGAACATGCATTTGGTAGAAAGAGGTGTGGCACGTCTGCCAGGGGCATGATAACCAGCAGTGCTCTGATGAGAACCCCTGAGCATCTGCCTATGTGGTACCATTCCAGACATCTAGCTATGGCTGCTGTGTCCTGATACATGTGCCATAGATACCACACTGTCCTGGCCAGTTCCAACCATACACTGTCCCTCAGCTAAGGGCAATGGTGATGATGGATGTACAGGCAGTATGACTGTGTGCATGGATGGGCTGGAGACTTGTGTACTGTCAATTGGTGGCCCAACAACAGACTCTGACAAACCTGCCTGTGCCAAAACACACCTATCCTCATGATCACTGTCTGTCTCAGTGACATCAGGTTCCCTGCTGTACTGAAGCAGCCCCACCTCAGCACCTGTGAGAGGAAAACAGGAATCACACTTTAAGACCTGGACATGACTTCAGACCACATGCACATATGCACACATGGACACATGTGCACATGCACACATGCACACATGCACACATGCACACACACAAAACTCCACTCCTCCTGAAAGCAGACACACACCACACCAGCAATCGCAGAACATACACAATAGCAGGTGATGGTGGGGTGCAGTATCACAAGCAAAACAATCATATCACACATGTCAGCATGCAGGACATGTGTTGCTCAACAGCATGCAGTGCAAGTGTAGACAGTCCTTGTTACTAACAGTATACATGGCTTTGATGCATGTGTTTTGTTATTAGGTGATGGGCCTCCCCCTGGAACACAATGCATACATGGACACAACATTGCTGTGCAGGTATTCAAAACTCTGTAATGTACTGTGCGCCATAACAAACAGGTGTACATACCATGGCTGGATATGTATCTGTGTGTCAGATAGGTATCCAATGCTGATTACAGCCTCTGTGTCTTTAGCAAATAATTGTAGACACATTTTTAGCACATGCATGATGAGTATTCACACAACATCATCACTGGTGCATGGATAATTGATGGAATACCATTCAGCCACATACCCAATGTACGGTACTTATGGTGAGTGTAGATCATATTGTGGACATGCCAGTGTCATCCATGACATGGCATGCTAAAACACAACTGCATATTTAAACACTACACATACCTAATGTGTGTCATATGACCTAGCCACTCAATAGCATCACAAGACATATGTGTGTCAGTTGTGCAAATGGTTATTGGTATGCATATTGTTTAGAGGTGCATATGTGTGCACACATGTAACATTAAGGTGTATAGCAATGAAAGCTATGTGTAGTACTGTGGTTACAATAACTGGATGGGGTATAGTACCATAGGCCATCATCATGAAGCATCATGTGGTCACTCAAGGCTACAAATGTTTCCCAAACCAGCACTACTCATGCTGTACCAGAACTGTACTACCTTGGCTACATTCACCATTTCACAACCAGTTGTTACATGAGTTTGTAAGGAGGCCAATAAGGAGCATTCCCTGACATGAATGTGTAGTGTGTTGCAGAGTGTTTAAATGCCCCATGATAGGCCTCTACCCCTCAGGTATATTATCTGTAATGTGTGGATGAGATTTTGGATACTGGAGTGTGTCTTTACAGAGGGTTTGGGAGTCCTTTATGTGTAGCATGTTAAAATGCTCTGTGTATGACATAGATGTGTATGTTATGTGCATGTTGAGTATCAACTGTGCCTATCCAATGGTCACTACAGTCTAGCCACATTTGTTTGAGATGGTCTGGGTATTGCATGTGTTTGAGGCAGCTAATCACATTAGTGAGATGTGCGTGGTCTTACACCAAACATGCACAGCATGCATTATGGGTAGGTGTGTTACATGTGTACATGGCCTACACCTTAACTATGACATGCACTTTGTATTTACAATAATACATGTAGAACACACTCACCAGCATCTGTCTGCTGCCTTGATGTCACCCCAGAGGGACCTACATAGAGATGAGACAGTTTGTCAGTGGCCACAACTGTGGCATTGCTACTGTGTGTTTGTAATCTTACAGTACAACAACAGTTTACATTCACAGGGCTACAGATTATGTTCCAAATGATCAGTATTGCACAACAACAGGCTCCACATCTTTTAACGACACACTCCACATCTCACATATGCATGATCTACCAATACAGATAACAGTAGTCTACAGATATGCCATGTTACCTGCATGCTCCATGTGTGCTTGCTGGGTGGCTCCAACCTCCATCATGGTGTATGTCTGCTGCTGTTGTTGTTGGGCAGGTGCCACCAGGCTCAGGAGCATCTCCTCCACTCTGGTGAGGGGGGTGGATATTAACACCACCTCCTGTTGCAAGCTGTTGTCTCCGCACATCAGCAGCATGCTGAGGGACATGTCTGAGAAGATCACTGCAGTGGTGGTGTACCTGCTCATATGTCCAGTTATGCAGGCCTACTTCATTTACCCTGCGGACAACATCTTGCCACATTGCAGTATGCTCCTGCTGGTCCTGGCTGGTTCATGAGAACATGAGACTGTAGTGCTGAATCATACTGGTAGTAATTATGTTATCTTCAGCACTACTGTAAGTGGGGTTCCTGCGATGTGCCATGATCCCTGGAAGATATAAATATGAAAATATGTCTGAGCAAGTCATATGGCACATTTAACATTATACAGTACAGATATCACTGAACTGCCATATATAGCAACCTATTAGCTAACCAAGAGTGAAACACTTTAACTGCCACTTATCACTGCTCACCCCACAACTGCTTGGAAGTGCCTGGCTCACTCTCAATCTAATGAACCATGTTCTGCACAGCAACAAAATAAAATCACTACATAAGACTATACAAGAGTACCTGGCACACTGTATGCAACACAATGCACCACCTAGCCACAGCAGATATACATTAAGCTGATGTGTAAAGAACTATATCATCCATCACAATGATTGTAAGGTCCAGTAAATGGATTACTATTATACCAAACAACTTGTTAATGGCAAACCCATGTCCAAAATATGTGCACAATTGGGAATATAAGTTGCATACTACTGTAGTACACTATGAATGTTGCTAGATACGCAGTGATATGTTTTACCACACATATGTCAAAGGACATGTTACAGACATACCCACACACACATCAGACATAATTACAGGACACAAAGGTATGACAACCCAGATAAGCTTTCAGTGTGTACTATACAGTACTGTGTGTCAGTACTTACACAACCTTAATCTTGAGAAATGTAATCTGTGATGAATACAGGGACCACACAAAACAGTGGATGCAAGCAATGTGGACATACACCATACTTTGCTGTACAGGCCCAGAGCTTCAAGTAGTACTACAGTACACACAGGATTTGGATTCAACATCAGTACCAATCAATAATCATAGATGTAGTGCTTTAGCCTCCAGTGACACACCCTAGTTAAAACCAAGGGACTTAATCACACTGTATGCAATAGCACTTTTTCTGCCTAGCAACAGAATACACAGCTTTTGCTAGGATCAAAGCAAGGACCCATAATACCATGAAATAAACAGTTTCCCACTAAGCTATCCCACAGATACATATCTTTGATGTATTCACAAACACATTGACCATCACAGTCAGTTAACAGTACAGATGATCTATTGCAACAAGTAGATGTAGGTGTGTATGATTATATATATAACTCTCTCTCTCTATATATATATATATATATATATATATATATATATATATATATATATATATATATACATCCATTGGTATACATATACATATATATGTAGGCACATATACATTTCACCTTTCATAGTGAGAATATCAGTTATACAAAGGGTGTGAGGTGTACAGTAATGTAATAAAATTGCACAGTCTTGGGATAAATGCATTGAAGGTGTTCACAGCCCAGGTAGCTTTAGCAGGCCTCACTGGCTTCAACATTGCAAACTGAACAAACCACCCACAGTGTTTAACCACCATATGTCATATACCAGCACTGTATGCTGTCTTGTTTGTCACACACTAAAACCTACATACAAATATGTGCATACTAACCTTCACCAACATATATATCTCCACCCTTTACAAACAGTTGCAGTATGTCCCCTGCTCTATGCACATATACAGATGTGAATATATATGACACATATATATTTCTCCATATGTGTGTGGCATACACAGACAAGGTCCACACTGTTGTAAGTCCCTGGACCTCACAGCTGAACTGTTGGGCCATGCTGCAACACAGACAGGTGTCACATATGAACACACACTAACATTAGGGGGTATACATGGCTACAAATGCTAGATAAGCATACTAGACTGCTACAGCAGTTCCCAATGCTAAGCTACACTTTAATATGACTATCATGCATGCGTTGTTCTGTCACACCCATGTATATATAATGGCAGTGCTAATCCCCCCCCAACAGCCATTGGCCACACTACTGTACAGAACACAGATAACATGGATCAGATCTTTGACATTTAATGCTGAGCTACACATTTCACAGGTATGTCCCACTGCCCACAGGTACACACTGTATTGTCCATAGCAGTAGTTAAGCAGAACATCTATGTATAAATAAGTACTGCTGCCACATATCAATGGTTCACATTATGTAGACTATTCTTCAGTAACATCTACTACATGCCAGTAAATACATATGTGTCACATACCTTTCCTTTGCATGATTTGGTAATATTTCTTTTTCTTTTTCCTTTTCTCTGTCTCTCTCTCTCTGTCTCTCTCTCTGTCAGTTTCTGCAATAAAGTGATTGAGTTTGTTGGCAGAGATCACGGCCTGCTTTTGTAGGTACTTGCACATGAGCATGTGATGGCCTCTGCACCAATTAGTGGCCACCACTTTCTAATTGCATGCAGCCTGCTGTGTAGTAATTGCAGTAATCACTGTCATAGCAACCCAGTACTATAAATTGCTAACTCAGGTAGGCATGGCCCTTTCAGCTTTCCAAGATGGAGATCATCCTTGTTTGCTGTGGACATCGTTGTTTAAGACAGAAGGTTGGTATAGTTCTTATATCAGAAGCCAGGGGTGTAGCCAGAGATTTACATTTTGTACTCAGACCTAATGTTGCTGCTTCCAGTACCCACTTGTCAGTGTTGAAATGTACTCACCCCTCAAAATGCTACCCCAAGATACATGGAAAGATGTACTTTCTTTTCAACTTTTACAATTAACTGCCATACAAAGCTAGTTATTGAGATGTATTCCTTTGGCACAAGAATTGTTTGTGAACTGCTATACTGTGAATATTCATTTACTCAGTTCTAAACAGTTTGTGCTTTTTTAGTGTTGACAGCACAAGCTGCTCAGAAAAACTGGACACATGTCAGTACTGTGAGTGTGCTTGCCTACATCCTTGATAGACCCTGCACACACAGGTATATTCTACATTTGGGTAGGGGTGCAGAAGTACAGAGAGCGTAAGTATTATTGTGTGGATTTTATCTTGCTGGACTTACAGGGTTGCTGTGTACATGTTAGTTTATCAAGGCAAGTAGTCTGTCTGCATAACTCCCAACTGTGGGCCTATCCACATGGTAGCCAGAGAATAGCCTGTTATTTTTGTCTGTGCACCACACAGGTCTTTTCAACAATAGAGCAATGGCATTGTTACAGTTGGTTGCTACCAGTACATGGCTACATCCGTTTGTATTTCAGTGCTGTATTCCTACATAAGGGTATGCTTCCAAAACTCCTTCCAAAGCTATTTGCACAGTGTGTAACAGCAGAAAGGCTGATATGCCTCTGTGTTTCTGCCTCTGCCAGATCTCTCAAACACTCAGGTACATATTTGAACAGACTCAGAGAAAAGTAAGGAAAAAGTCAGGGACACCTTTAAAATGTTAGTGCCATTAAGTTGAAACATTGAGAGAATCAGAGCATATGAATTAATACACCTTTTATGAAGTAAAAGAAGTGTCTAACTTTTCATTATTGTCATTCATTAAGTGTAATTCACCACATTTCTGGCCAAAGTCAGTAGTTTTAGGAGGAATTCAGAGGGACAGAACTAAAATTTGTGTCAAAATCAGGGACATCCCTGAAAATTAGGGACAGTTGGGAGGTATGACCTCTGCCCTAAACAGATATGCCAGTGTTTGTCCTGTTGTGATAGTGTGTGGGGTTGTAAAGTGATGGTGTAACATTATTTCCTGCTAGAATGGCTGCTTCTCTTATCACAGTCATGTAATGTAATCCCACAACTGTTAGTAAAGATCCACAGAACAAGTTGTGTGGTATGGCATTCCTATTTTTCCTTTACATTCACTCATTCTGATGCATGGTATATTTATTTCAGCACCAACTTGCTGTATATCTACCATGGCTTAGTGGTACTTCATGTTGTGTAGTGTGTACAAGGTCCGGGGTTCGAGACTGACAGAGGTGTTTTATTTTGCTCCTGAGCAGAACAAGGGCCCTCACATACAGAGTGACTAAGGCACTTTTAAGCAGTTGTAAGCAGGTTTGCGTGGGTTTGCGCAATGCTTAGCTAAGCGCAAACAAGCACACACTTGCGCAAACCCGCTAACTACTGCTTAATACTGCTTACTCCCGCTAACCACCATGCTCATTTCTTTGAAAGAAAAGAAAAATTGGGAGATAGGAAAGTGGTGAAAAAGGGGCACAAAGAGGGAAAGACAGTATGGAAAGTATCTCAGGATGTGCAGGATGGGTGTAGGGAAGGTCCATAGCTGCCCATTTCTTTAACAGCAACAGCTGTGCATATGGAATAAATTTGGAGGTAAATATGAAACCTTCAACCCCTGAGAGAGGGGTGAGAACAACAATGTATGGTGTAATGCCAATTAAATTACATTTTATGTGTCCAGTAGACATGTTTGCAAAATGGGCAGCTATGTATGGGGCGTAATTTTTTTTGGGAGCAGATTGCCCTTTTTTTTCAGGTGAGAGTGGAATGTGAGGTAGGGGAAGTAGGTATATTTGGGGAGGTAGATTGGGGAGGTAAACAGACAAGACAAACAAGACACATACAGGGGCGATATATGACACATGTGGTGGGTGAACACCTTTGATGTGGAGGGATGTTTGGAAATCGCAAGCCCATGAGACCACAGATGGAAACAGTGGGACTAAGGTCCCCACCCATGGGCAGTCACCACTGCACCTTTACAGCCCAGAGGGTGGTTGTGCTGGGGGCTGAGTAGGAGGGGCAGGCTGACCGGGGAGTTGCGCCAATCATGCCTCAAGCTGGCATAGAGGTTCTGCAACAGAACGTTCAATTTCTCTACGCACCACAGCCCAGACTGTTCGAAGGGTGATAGCTGGCCCTCCTCTGCCCACAATTGCACGGGGGGGCCGAGCCCCACCCACTGCAGCACTTCCACCTGAAGGTGGCACAGGGCCAGTGGAGGAGGAGGTCCCTGGCTGGGCACCAGACCTGCTGGTGCCAGGTGCCATGGCCAACTGAGGTGGGACAGGTGGGTCCGCTGGGACCAGCCTTCCCATACGAACTATGTTTTGGGGGGTTTAATAAAGATATGGGTTAGTAACAGTCAACAACATTCTCAATTAGTTATAACAGCATGCAGAAGTATTCCCATTAACCCAACACACCAGATTTTCAACAGTTGAAAAGCAAGCATAACACATGCATATATAGAACAATAGTGGACATTACAACAGCATGCAGGTTGAATTGATGGCAACAGGCCACCAATATTGTGATATTTTAACAGGGCACATGCATAGAAATAAATGCAAATATTTATAAACCAATAGGACATATGTCCCAACAAATGTTTTGAGATTAGACATACCGATTGAGGTGTGAACTTGCATTTTTTATGTGCATACAGTAGGGTGGAAAAGGATAGCTCAATTAACAGCTTATATATCCTTCTAGTTTTCGCTATATTCCTATTAACTGCAGTTATATGTCCCTTACATGTATTACTACACTACCCAATGTCCTTATATTGTACAACTGGATTTTGCTAGATCATTATAGATTCATAGATTAGGTTCATAGGTTCATAGATTAGTACAAGGCTAAGTGCCCTTGTAAGCCATTTTAAGCCTAGCCAGTTGCCCCATGTGAGAATCAAACCCTGCACCTTGTGTCTGTAAGGTAAACACCTTAACCATTATGCCAACCTCCAACGTATACATGAGCTGTGTCTTACATACAAACTGTCCAAGATGCAGATGTTACTGCTACATATTTTGAGAGTTCCTCACACACACTACTGCTAAGATGGTACACTGACAGCTGTACATTCATATAATTATCTAGATATGTTCAGGTGAAAGTGTCCGTCATATGTTAACAGCTCCCAACATTTCTTGTAGCACACTGACATTTCTGGGGAACAAAATACCAAGCTACTCATGTGCCAGATTAACCTGTACATGCTGGGCATGAACCAACAGTTGAAGGTTGTAAATATGCATAAAAGCTACTGGCACCCCCTTCATCCACTTTATATGGGCCTACCCAAGTGTGGGTTAACACTGCTTAATACAACAGTACTATTTGTAAAATGCAACAGTACAGCAACATATAAAAAAATGACACAGACACACTCCAGGAATTATACATTTATTAAAGGATTATTACACCTTTATTTATTGGGTTAAAACACTTTTTGAAGGCTCTCTCATTTATTTTATATAACAGTACATGCAGAATAATTACTAACCTGCCTGATGACACAGCCTTTGCAACCTATCTTCATGGGCTTGCTGATTCATAGCCTGGACACCTGCAGCTGTGAAGTAAATGCAGTGATATTGAGACATACCTATCCATAGTATAGACAAGCATAGCAATTCTTAACTACTTAATACAATGGTTACTTACTCAGTACTGGGGCATTAGGCATCGCACGGAACTCCTGGATCCACTGGTCCAGTTAATCCTCCTTACGTCACTTCAGGTCAGCATAATGGTGCCTGACCTGCTCACCAGTCTGAGGAATGCCAGTGGCACTGGTGAGATCACGAGCTAGACTGTTCCAGGCCTCTTTTTTATATTGGGTGCCCTGGTACTGGCTCTGCAGGAGTCTTTCCTCATGATTGTGGACAAGGAGCCAAACCATTACTTTGGTCTCCTCAATGCCCCAGCTTTGTGCTCAAAATTGAGTGCCTTCTCCAACACCAGCCATGCTGACTGCAGAAGGGAGCTACAACCAGTTATGGCAAGTATTCCCACCTGTGGAGCTTAAATATGCCTCATTTTCCGCATTTATTTGTGATTGGCCAGTTTTGAAAAAACTCAGCTGTAGGCACACCTGCTTAGCTGATGTTAGCAATGTTTAATATTCCTTTGATAGATATGTGTCTGTTGAAAGTGCATGGTTATGAAATGCTGTCATGGCTTAGTGGTTATTTACTGTGACTATAGTGCACAGTATCCTGAGTTCGAACCCTGTCACTGCTTTTTATTTTCCTACTGGCCAGACCTGAATGGTTAAGGTACAGTAAAGGAGGTGTGGCCGTGTTTAGCCGACTTTGCTTAACTTTGCCCAACGTTGCCTGACATTGCCCAACATTGTGCTGGTTAGCTCGGTGCCCAGCTATGCGCAGATACATTGCGCTTGTTAACGCGCTGCTCAGCTACGAGCAATTGGTTTTAAATATGCTAAATACTGCTAAAATGTGCGTAGCAGTGCTTTATATTGCTTAAAATAAGTTACTAATGCCTCAGAATGCATAACCATTTCACCTTCATATATATATAATTTGTTTACGTCTACATATAACATTTGAATGCTTTTTACAAAACTTATACATGATAAATGTCAGGAAATATTTTTGTATACAGATTTCCAACACAAAACGGAATTTGCAGTAGTGGAACTCGAACCGGGTATGCCTCCTCTTTGTATGAAGGCCCTAACCACTACGCCATTGCAATTTTGCTTCATTTGCATATTTTTTTTTATTATCCTCTTCAGTGTCTAAGCTGCTAACTGTAGCTAAGCAATGGGCAATCCCACAGAAACATGTGCAAATATGGGCAGCTATATCGGAAATAAAACAAAAAAAAAATTCTTTTAATTTTTAAATTTGTACGAGGTTTAACATATGGGAGAGTGTAGTGTTACAATGTATACATGTGAGTGGACTCACTCATGTAACTCGACATTTCTTGGGTTTTGTCAGTGCAGGGGCATGGATTTTTTGATTGCTCGGCAGTCCGACATGCCCCCTACACTCGTCCACACTCCGTGTAAGCTTTAGAGTTGTGGCAGCACACCCTCATTAATATGCATGGTGCTCTGTTGTCATACTCTTAGACTGGCATTTCCATGTAAGACTAATCTAGTCTTACAGGGAAGATTAGTAAATCCTGGGGATCTAATCCCAAACACAGTTAGGGTTTCTGCCTTTCTAAGATGTCCAGTCAGTTCACTGAACATTTTTCATTCTAGGACTAATCTAATTGATGTATAATACAAACTTTACTCTAGTTTATCATTGTAATGATTCACATGCCCATAGTTTTTATTCCTAAGAGTGATTATCCTGTCCTAGAAAACTATTTTATTGTTACATCTTTATTACATTGCATGTCAAGTTTTATACACTTAACTAGAAATCTTGTCATGCTGAATTTCTCTTTTATTACTTGTTATTTTAATATAATTGCATTTAGGTACTGACTGGTTTATTGTCTGACTGGTTGTGCTGCAGTCTATCACTTTATGCATGGAACTCTGCTGCAGACTGCGGAAAACATGTCCATCCACAATTAGCTGTTTATTTGCAAAATTGCATCATGAAATACAGGACCGCTTGACTCAGAATCAGGAAGTACCTGGCAGCTGTTAAGCATACAGGAAAGATGAACACCACTTTATTATACTAAATTTAGTTCCAGTGAAAAAACTAAAGTAAAAGCTGCATATTTTATATCAGAGCACCTACTTGGAGAACTTCCCCAGGGCATTGGAGAACTTCCCCAGGGCATTGGAGAACTTCCCCAGGGCATTGGAGAACTTCCCTTACTCTTTTTGTCATAAATTCCATGGGATTTTTTTCATGTATATGAACAGGAAAGATGCTGGGTTATAGTTTTCATACTTTTGATATTTTTTTATATAAAAACAGACTTTTTGATATAAGAAAAAAGCTCTATTTATTTGTGTCAAACTTATAAAACCCATTTATATGCCAACCAAGCAATAACAATAAATCCATCTCAAAAAATGTCTTCTAGTTTAGGCTGTTCCCATTTTGCTTTCCTGGAGGTCAGGTGGAGGAGCTTCTACCCCATGGTATTCTGTTTCTATTTTTATTTTCTTTACACAAAAAATATGAAGTACTTTGCATTTTTACTAAGAATTCCAGAAGACAATAAAAGCAATACATCCATGCAGATGTTCTTTATTTTTTTCATTTGATTACACAGAATACAATCATCCATTGCAGTATTTACACATTGCTTTCATGTCATTACAGTGTTCTCCTTCTAGC
The DNA here is from genome assembly GCF_019279795.1 of Protopterus annectens. Taxonomy (NCBI): domain Eukaryota; kingdom Metazoa; phylum Chordata; order Ceratodontiformes; family Protopteridae; genus Protopterus; species Protopterus annectens. The sequence goes on from NC_056745.1 coordinate 33,995,985, forward strand.
GTACTCGTGTGTATCCACAATGGGAACTAAGGAATGTCCATTTACACTTACACTTTTTTCTACTTACTTTCTTATGATTTTCAGTGCTGTTTGTCACTCCCCTTGATTTCTCTCCTCTCCCTTCCTCTCCCCCACTTCTTTAATGGTTGTGCTTCCCTGCCTGTTTTGCTCCCCACATTTATGCTGCTTTTTCCCTTCTCTGTGAACTTTCCCATTCTCTCCTATCCTGTTTTGTGTTTATCTCTGACTTCTAGGTTGAGTCCCCCACCCCCAGGTTTACATTTACCTCTTCTCCTACTATTCTTTACTTGGTGCTGATATTGGACCTGTCCTCTGGATCTAATACCTTATCTTTCTCCTACTTTTTGCTATTCTTTCAGTGTTCTTCCTCCCCCTTTCTTTATTTTATTTATTTTATTTTTTTCCTCAGGGTGTTGCCATTGTTTACTTTTGGGTCCCATGGCCATGTGTCGGTCACTACTGTCCAGTTGCTGGCAATTCCAGATTTTACTCCTCCGACCATGGATAGTATCTCCTCCCTTATTTTTCTTTGCAGCTTTTTTTTCCTTGGTTTACCTCTAATCCTAAAAGGCACAATTCCCACCTGTTTTGGAATGCTCTTCCCCATATCTTTCCCCATTGTTACACCTCTTTCTCCCATATCCTTTTTTGCCCATTCGCATTCCCAGAACATATGTTTAATTCCTGTGTTCTCTGCAGCACATTTCCAATGAGTCACACTTTCCACCTCTTTTATGTTTATTTCTTGAGGGTGTCAGGTACCACCTGTATAATATTCCTATCTGTGCATCCCATCTGCTGTTTAGGATTTTTGTGGTGTTAGCCAGCCTCCATAACCCTTCCCATTCCTCATCTATAGCATTCCATCCTTCTTTCTTTTCCCAGTTTTCCCTAAGTTCCTGTCTTTCTTCTTCTTCTCTTTCCTGCCCAATGTTTTTGTAAATCAGTCCACTTCTGTCTCTTTCCATTTCCATCCCATCCATTTCTTATTGATTTCTTCTTTCCTTCACCAGTCTCTGCTACCTGTTTCATTACACTCTCGAGTTTTCTTAAAGTATATTCTCACATTTATATGACTTACTTTTAGAAGAATTTCTGTGGTGCTTAAGGTGCTTATCAGGCTTATCAGTCTGCTTCTTTCATGTATTCTTTAAGGAGAAATATTCCTCATGAAATTCCTTTTCGCTGCACTGATGCCACTAAATATTGTGTGACCTTTAACCTCAGTGACATCAACTCAGGGAAAAATATGAAATACTTCCATAAAGTTTAATGGATGCATGGTGTACATGCACAGAGATGCATCCATTAAACTCTGTGGACCACTGCCTTACATGACAGAGGAAACCTCTAAATTTGGTGGTTTCAATAAAAAGTTTATGAAACTTTTTATTGAAAAAATGTCCTAAATAAATTAGTTCTGACTATGGCAAGATACATTGCAGAGAAAAATCCAGGAATGCAATGTTAAAGTGTGACATTGAACTTCAATATTTCTTTCAACTTGATTTTTCCACTACCCCCTTTTTACTCTTTTCCATGCTGGTTCACATTCCTCTCCTTTAATCAGTGTTATCTCACCTTCCTAGTATTCTTGGAGGTTTTGCCTTTGTTTGTGCCATCCCTCTTCTGCCATGATTCTTTTTTCTTCTTCCCATCCTTTTTCCCCCACTCCTCTCTTTCCATATCACTCCCTCTAACCCTATAATATTCTCTAGCATTCATTTTAGTCTTATTTGATTTAACTCTAGTTGGGTCTTTGCCATTGTAGTTTCTCCAGAATATTTATTTACTTTCTGTTACTTCCTGTTTTTATCCATTTTTGGGTTTTGCCTAGTTTCATTTCTGTTGTCCTTAACCAGTCGTTTATGGTGTAGGCTTTGGCCTACCTCCCAAAGTCTGGCATTCCCCACCCTCTTTTGATTGTGTGTGTTCTTAGTCATCCTTTATTGATCCCTGCCTTCTTCCCTCCCCATATAAATTTGTTCCAGTGACTTTGGATGTGTTTTATTATCCCCTTCATTCCTTCCAGTCATGGAGATAGCCTTAGCATATAACCTACTTTGGGGTTTATCATCATATTCATTATATTAACCCTGCCTGTTATGGTTTTGATCTCGCCCCTCCACGTTATCAGCATTTCTTCTCTGTCTCTCTCAAGGTTCTTATAGTTCTTTTCTCCCATTTAAACATGCTGTGTCCCGTACCTCTAATCCTAGATATTTTACTCCTTCCAAAACTGGTGTGCTTATCCCCATTCTTACACCTCCTTGATCCAAGCCTGTTCCTATTTTTTAACCACACTCTTTTCTTTAGGATACACTTCAGCTCTGCCTCTTGGGTGAAGGTTTTAAATTACTTCATAAATCTGCCTGCTGCTCTCTTTATATCTTCTTTTAGTAGGATGCAGTTATCCACAAATAAGAAAAACTTAGTCACCCTCCCCTTGGAATTCTAGTTCTTGTAAGTGCCTCTTTTTACCTCAGTCACCAGGACTTCCAATAATAAAATGGAAAGGCTTGGGGATAGTAGACATTCCTGTCTCATGCCCTTTTGGATTACAGTCCTCCATGTGTATTTCCCATTTACCCTTACCCCTGTTGATCGCTGTCTATACATTGCTTTTACCCAATTCCTGAATGCTTCTCCCACTTCCCAATCATTGAAAATTTGGAATATAAAATCCCATTTTAGTGAATCAAATGCTATTTTAATGTCAAACAGCATTATTCCTGCTTTTTGGTTCCCTGATTCCTCCTGCCTTTCCATGAAGCTGAGCACCTCCCACCAGCTGCCCACTGATATTCTCCCTTTTATAAAACCAGCTTGCTCTTCCCGTATGTATTTGGGAAGGAATTTCGTGATTCTTTTAGCTGCAATTCATGCTAGTATTTTCCCATCAGTATTTATTAGGTATATTGGTTGGAGTGCCCCATAACAGTTACTTCACCTTTTTATTTACATGTCAAGATTATTCTTGCTTCTTGCATGCTGCTGGAGAGGATACCCTCTCCTCTATGCATCTTGTACACCATCGCTAGCTCCTTTTCTAATTCTGCAGTTACTAGTTTGTAGAATTCAGTGGGTTATCCATCCTGGCCTGCTGCTTTGCCTCCTTTTAATTCTTTTATTGTGAGTCTAACTTCTAATCTTGCTATATGCCTACCTAGTTCATTTTTTCCCCCTCTGAGATTGTTGCTACTTTTCAGTTCGTTGTTCCTGGTCCTTTTCTGGTGCGTATTTGTTTATGCAGCTCCTGGAAGAAGCTCCCTATTTTTTCCTTCTTTTCTTCTTCCCCTTAACTACTTGGCCAGCTCTTCTTCGAAACTTGGTGATCCATTTCATATTTTTGTTTTAAGTCTCTACGTCAAAGCCTTCCTGCTTTCTCTCTTTGCATCCACTGGAAGTCTTTCCCTTCAGCTGTTTGTCTTTCTGTATATGTGATTTATAGGGTTTCTGTATTGCTTTTGATTCTGAATTCTTCTAGTTCTTTCACTTGGTTTCTTTCTGTCTTATCCATCTCTCTTTGTATTTGTCGTAGGTCCTGGCACATCCTTTTTAGGTTGTCCTCTTTCTTTTTCCTGTATTTCCCTGCCTCATGCATTATCCACTTTTTATCAGCACCTTCATCCCATCCCACCACTATTCCTTCATCTCTAGTCTGTTTTCCCAGTTTTCTGTTATGATTCTCCTCACCCCTTCCCTAAGTTTCCTGTGCTGGTCCTTCTTTTCTCCATTTTGAGGCATCCTGTTTTCATTGACATTGTCGTATCTTTCCCCCCTCCTCTCTCTACCTCTGTTGGTACTGGAGTGAGGTTGGAGATGCATCTGTCTAGTATTTCTATTTTCACTACCTTTTTGTCACTAGAAACCAATCCAGCTTACTTCCTTGATCTATTTGCCTTCAGGTAAGCATGAATTGTTTTTCTTTCTCATGTCCGTCCCTCGAAATGTCAACCCACCCTCCATTACTCATTTCCTTCATTAAGTCATTTTGTTTGTTTGTTTGTTTGTGTGTTTGTTTATTTGTTTTTGTTTGTTTGTTTGTATTATATTCCTTCTTCCCCCATTTTCTGTCCCGGTCTGGACTTATTGCTACATTGTAGTCCCCTGCAATACATTCCATTTGAACCCTGGTTACTGACTGGTTCAAGGCTACTAAGAATCATTTGAAGAATTCACTGCTGTCCTCAGGTGGTACATATGTGTTTCCTAGTTTCCATTTCTCCCCCTCTATTTCCCCTTCCATATTAACCACCGTCCTTCTTCATTTCTCCTTACTCTTTCTTCTCTTACTGATATCCCTCTCCTGAATAGAATGGCAACTCTCTTTTTTTCCTCCTCCTTTCATGTGATCTGCTACCCCTACTAGGCAGTCTCTCTTTATTAGCTGTTCTAGTTCCTGAACCTCTAATTTTGTCTCCTGTAACATGCTGATATCAACCTCTTCTCTGGTACTCTTTTTTTATAATTTTATTTCTCTTGACTGGATTTGATATTCATCCTACATTCCAAGCATGTGACTTTTAACATTCTGGTTTCTACCAGTCCCATTCTCTCCCCTCGGGCTGGATGGCCGCCCCTCATGCTAAATACCCCTGGATACACTGTGTACCTATGGACACCAGTGTGTTTGCCTGTTTTCCTCCTGCCTGGCCTATTTTGCTGTCTATTTCTCTCTTTTTTTCCTTCTTTCTCTTCTTCCTTTCCCTGTGAGTGATCGTATCTATCAGCCTCACTTTTCTTCTGTCATTGCTGTTAGTGCTTCTATGGTAACATTTCATTCAGTCCTTCTGTAGTACCACTTCTCCAATGTTTATTTATGTCTATATTCTCTTTCTGCTGTCTTTGTCCCTCTTTCTTTTATTTGTACTGGATTGCCCTCATTCTTATTTTTTCTTTTTCTCTGCCTCTTTCCCCTTTCTCCCATAGATAGTTTTCAATACTGTTTCCCAGTTAGCATTTATGACATTCTTATATGTACCACAGTTTTATATTACTTGCCTTATTACTTTACACTACTTTGTCAATATCACTTCTGTCTTTTGATATGAGGAAAAGTAAAAACAAAATTGTGGGTGTGTGTGTGTGGGTGTGTGTGTGTGTGTGTGTGTGTGTAATTATAATTGTATACATACTTATATACATGTGCAAATATACACGTCTGCCACCTCATTATTATGGGTGCCTGTAACCATCTTCTACCTTGCAGATACATACATGGGTGCAGTTAATATGCTGGGTCTAGTTGGGTGCCTGTAACCTTCTGCTCCCTTTCAGATACATACATGGATACAGTTAATATGCTGGGCCTGGTTGGGTGCCTGTAACCTTCTGCTCCCTTTCAGATACATACATGGATACAGTTAATATGCTGGGTCTGGTTGGGTGCCTGTAACCCTCTGCTGCCTTGCAGATACATACATGAATGCATTTAATATGCTGGGTCTGGTTAGGTGCCTGTAACCCTCTGCTACCTTGCAGATACATACATGGATACAGTTAATATGCTTGGTCTGGTTGGGTGCATGTAACCCTCTGCTACCTTGCAGATACATACATGGATACAGTTAATATGCTGGGTCTGGTTGAGTGCCTGTAATCCTCTGCTACCTTGCAGATACTTACATGGATACAGTTAATATGCTGGGTCTGGCTGGGTGCCTGTAACCCTCTGCTACCTTGCAGATACATACATGGATACAGTTAATATGCTGGGTCTGGTTGGGTGCCTGTAACCCTCTGCTACCTTGCAGATACATACATGGATACAGTTAATATGCTGGGTCTTGTTGGGTGCTTGTAACCCTCTGCTATCTTGCAGATATATACATGGATACAGTTAATATGCTGGGTCTGGTTGGGTGCCTGTAACCCTCTTCTACCTTGCAGATACATACATTTATACAGTTAATATGCTGGGTCTTGTTGGGTGCCTGTAACCCTCTGCTACCTTGCAGATACATACATGAATGCATTTAATATGTTGGGTCTGGTTAGGTGCCTGTAACCCTCTGCTACCTTACAGATACATACATGGATGCAGTTAATATGCTTGGTCTGGTTTGAATTAGCTTAATTTAAAAGTTACCTTTATGGCCTTCCTGCACCCATGAGCTCCAGTGCTCATACACACATGCATACAGTTAATATGATGGTCTGGTTTGAATTAGCTTGATTTAAAAGTTACCTTTATGACCTTTTTGTACTATGAGCTCCAGTGCTCATCTTGTCACATGCTTCAAGGACTGGTGGCATGTTAGCATGCTGTATTCAACTTTGGGGTGAGTTTTTACATTCTTTATAGTGTTGCTGTAGTGCTTAAATTCCTTTCCTTGTACCTTCAACAAGTTGTCATTGTCGTTTCTTTTTTTCTCCAAAAATGTTTTTATTTTGTTTTCATTATAAAAATACACAAATGTACATATAACAAATACAATGAAACAATAACAAAACTATTTACAATACTTACATTCATCCATGATAAGTAATCATTTTATCCATGAGAAGTTATTAGTATTTGTTCAAAAGAACCTATGAACATATATATATATATATATATATATATATATATATATATATATATATATATATATATATATATATACATACATACATACATACACGCACATGCCAGGAATGAGATTCAAACCCCTGTCTATCTAGTTACTGCTACTACATTGTTACACATGTAGAACACATGCCACAGAGCTTATAGGTAGAACAGTGTCCAAACATACCTCTAAGGTGAGTGACAGCAGCAGCCATTGTAAAGTATTACACTTTGAAATGTACTGGCTGTGTATGGACACAAAATACTTCAACCATAGCCTCACATCAGGCTTTGTGCCCACTGAATGGAGCACAGCAACAGTTATCCCACTCCACAAAGTGGGAGCCACCACTGATCCTGGGAACTATCGCTCTATTAGCCTGACAAGCCTGGTTTTCAAGGTCATGGAATGTACCATCATGGAACTCATAAACAAAGACATTGTTAACCTCCAAACTCTGGACACCACCCAGTTCGGGTTTGTGAAAGGCAGGTCATGCCTCCTGAACCTGATTGACTTCTTTGAGGCAGTCACCAAAGCCGTAGCCAAGGGTAAGGTGGCTCACACAGTTAATCTTGAACTCGCCAAGGCTTTTGACACCATCTCCCATTCTGGAATTATAGCTAAACTCACTAAACTAGGTAAAAATCCCTATGTCACAAGATGGGTTGCCAACTGGCTCACTGACAGAACCCACACTGTAAAAGTTGCAGACTCCAAATCTGACTTCAAACCAGTGATAAGTGGAGTATCACAGGGTTCAGTCCTGGGACCTCTCCTGTTTGGTATCTACTTCTCTGAAGTACAGGCTAACACAGAAGGCCTCTGGCTAATGAAGTTCACAGATGACTGCAAACTAGGAGCCATAGTCGAGTCCCCAAATGATGTGGACATTTTACAGAAGGGCCTCACTGAGACAGATGCCTGGTGTCAGAGCCATGGCCTCAAGCTCAATGCCAAAAAGTGCATTGTCATCCCCTTTGATAAAAACTCTGTACCCATGAACTACCACATAGGTGACAGTCTACTTAACACTGAATGTGTGATAAGAGACCTTGGGACCCAGGTGGACAGTAGTCTCTCCTTTGATAATCACATTGGCACAGTAGTCAGGAAATCCTTCTATGAGGCACACCTCATCATAAAAGGTTTCTTATCCAGGAAAAAAGAGGGCATTGTTCCCCTCTACTCATCACTCATTAGACCCATTATAGAGTACAACGCCCCTTTTGGTATGTACCTCACAAGTTATCTGCAGCAGCTGGAAAGGCCAGAGAAGTACTTCACAAAGAGGATTACTGGCCTCAAGCAGATGCATACACTGACCATCTCAAAAAACTCCAGCTTTACTCCGTAGCATATCAACCTACTCCAGGGTGATCTCTGCCTAACATATAAAGCTATGTCAAACCCAGAGTTGTTGGACATGCTACACCTAAAGAAATCCCAATCCCTCTGAGCTACACACTCTAGCGACCTAAACCTTGTCACCACAATAAACAGGAAATGCTGGAGAGATAGATTCCTGTCCCAGAGACTTCCCATACTCTGGAACAAGCTACTCATCTATGTCAAGCAAAGTTCCTCATTAGCACTCTTCAAGAAAAAACTTGATGAGTGGATATTAAATAGAAAATACACCCGGGGATCACTTCTGTGGCTCTGCTCGACAGGAGAACAGGAAAATAACTTTCTTGGGTGGCGTAAGCCATGGAACCTTGTTGTGTAGGCTTACTTAGGCCCTTGGGCCGATAGCCTAGTACCTACCTATGAAACTATGAGGTTTTCCAATTTTTGCCATGCTATTTTTTTTTTTATGAGTAATGTTATGAGTTCTATATCAAATGGTTTGTAGTTCTATTTTACAAACAATTTTAGCTAAATTAATAAAATCTTTAAACATCAAATCTTGTTTACTTTACCAGTTCAATGTAACAATTTGTTTCTGGCAATTGCAAGAATTGCCCAGAGTAACTGGATCTGAGATGTAGGTATTACATTAGGTATAGGAACATTGAATAGGATTAGTGAGTTAGAAATATGACATTTATCAGACCAAAAGCATTTACAAAATATCTGAAGTCTTTCCAGTATTGAACAACATTTCTACATTCAATGAACATGTGAACCCAGTTGGCCTCTAGTAATTCATCACATTTCCAACATTGACTTTCACTTTTTTAAGTATGAGATTTATTTTATGTAAAGTATAGAAACTCCTATTCATAAATTTCCATGTATGCAGTATCCAATATAATGAAGAAGAGGTACCATACGTAGAATTCAATAACAATTTTTTTAGATTCATCAACTATTTGTTCTCCATTAATCTTTACATAGTAATTCCAAAAATTTGAGTCAAACTTTAGAGTGTCTTCTCTTAGTATCTTATAGATAGGTGAGATACTTAATTTTTGGTTATCTGTCTTTTCAAGACACCTAATAAAAAGCTGAATCAAACTAGGTATAGTTACTAGCTGATTACTATAGTCATTTTTAACTGCCCCTTTCCACATAGTCTTTACAGCACATTCCCTGTAATTTCCTGTGCTGTTTGTGTGACCTATCTTGTTGGTACCCTGTTATCAAGTACTTTTATAAATTAAGAGGTGAAAGTTTTTCCACTCACTTTTAGCTCAGCGTGCCGCATGTTGGTTTATTGTTTGCATTTGCATTACCTGATACGTCTTCCAAATATTGTTTTTTATCTCTTTTCTCAGTGGTTTGTGAATGTGTTGCCCCTCCTGCTGATTGGTTGATCTTATTTTACTGTATCTTTTAGATTCTTCTGTTGAGGCCTACTTTGCTGTTTGTATTCTGTGACATTGTTGGTCTATTTCCAGTGTTTACAATTGTTAGTTTGACATTCCCTTCCTTCCTTTTTGTTTCCCTGCTTGCTGACCTTCTTCTTTGTTCCCTCCCCTCCATTGTTCTCATTGGTCAGAACTGCTGTATTGATTTCACAGTTCTTGCAGTGAATTCTTGATGAAATGCTGCTTTGGAGGGAAAAATAAAGAAAGATAAAGAAAAGGAATATGGTTTTAGTAACTGGTTTCTTTCACCCAGTCGTTATTTTGGCTTTTCCTTGTGTCTTCTCAAATGGGTTTGAACTCATTGATTTAAAGAAGGAAATATCAGAAGCATTTGGGCTTCCTTTGACTGGTGCAGGTGAGGAGGTGAGTATTGTTGACCCAAAGTAAAATCCACACAGGCTTCAAAGGAAAACTAGTAAACCGGATGAGAAGCCTCCACAGCAAAACAATAAACTCCGAACAGCCTGGAATTCTCTTCAAATTTTTATTGCACACCAAATCAAACCATAAACACTCCCAATATGTTTTCGTGCAATACACACGTCATCAGATGTGGGCTGGCTGTAGTCTGTAACACTTATATAGATCACAACAAAATGATCAACCAGTCATTGTCTTAATCAAATTAAAACGTGTTAAAGTGTAATAAGTGTTTTCTAATACACAAAAATCAAAGGGAATGCAAATAATAAACCTTATTATAGCATTTGGAAGATTCTGTATAATTAATGTTTTTATGTTTTAATGTTTCTAGGATGCTTTTAGACATTTTGGATTATGTGTGTTAATTTACAAGAATTTTTAGGACAAAGTAACATATATATGTTAGCGATTATATTCTCAGGTATTAGCTATGCAGAGGTGACCTGTGCCTGACATACAAGGCCATGTCCAATCCGGAATTAATGGACATGCTCCACCTCAAAAAATCCAAATCCACCAGAACCACTAGATGTGGAATAAGATCCCGGTCCATGTGAGGCAGAGCACCTCACTGGCTCTGTTCAAGAGGAGTCTTGACCTATGGATGGGGAATCACCTCTGTGTCACTGTTGGACAGAAACTAATGGGCATTTTTTTTTTTTTTTTTTTTTTTTTTTTTTTATTTTATAGGGGTGGGCGTATGCCTAAAACTTTAAATGCCTTAGGGCAGATAGCCTAGTACAAACCTATGAACCTATTACAAAAAATCCACTAGAGGGAGCTCTGTGATAAGGAAATAGTTTAGTGAGTTCTAAGAACACTAATAGCACTTTTATTTTTGTATAGTTGAATACAAAGACAACTTTTTAAACACAAAGTGATTGACAATATTATACAGAAACACATTACACTTTAACACGTTTTAATTTGATTAAGACAATGATTCGTCGATCATTTTGTTGTGATCTATATAAGTGTTACAGACTACAGCCAACCCACATCTGATGACGTGTGTATTAAACAAAAACATATTGGGAGCGTTTATGGTTTGAGTTGGTGTGCAATAAAAATTCAAGGAGAATTCCAGGCTGCTTGGGGTTTTATTGCTTTGTCATGGAGGCTTCTCATCTGGTTTATGAGTGTTGGTGATCACTTTACATGTGTGCTCTACCTTTGTTCTTGTGCACTGAGCTCAAGAAGCTTTCAGTGAGGACTGGAATCCTTTGTGTTTATGTTTGTCTGTCCTTCATTTTTGTGATGTTGAATTGTGGTTGCACTCTTTGCTGAGGTAAGTAGTTAATTAGTTCTTGCCTTTCCTTCTGGTGTGTTTCATTGGCTTTTTGTTGTATGGGAGTACCTATTTTATAATTTGCCCTTGTGATTCCACTGGGTGGGATTATAAACCCATTTCATGTAGTCTGTCCTGTTTTTATGTCTCTGTGTTGTAGCTTGTTTATTCAGCTGTGCTTGCCTTTTGTACCAGTTATCCCTCCTGTTCCTGCTGTTGCTCCTGTTTCTTCTTGCTGAGGTTTGCCTTCTTTCTTCTGATTTTGTGACTCTCTTTTCATTGCTTCTTCTCTTGCTAGCTTCATATTAACTTTCCCTGTTTTCTCAGTTGTGTGATTTTTTACATTTTGCAGCCTCTGTCCAGTCTTTGTGAATCCTTCAAGACATTACTTTCTTGGATTTTGCCAGGACTCTGACTTCCTGTTATGCTGCTGGTAGTTGTGCTTCCATTGCCTGTGTCATTTTTGGGTCATAATCTGGGGTCTGCTTCACACTCTGATCCACTTGGTTAGCTCTTACATCCTCCATATTATTTTATTTTTTTGTGTGGTGATGTGACCACTTCATCTGAAGCATTAGAGGTTTTCCTCTTGTACAGGTTATTGTTTACCTCCATTTCTTCTTCTGCTGGATTTTGTGATTTCTGCAGCTGTTTGCCAACCTCTGGAAGATCCCAGGCCTCTTTGGGGTTTTTGGAATGGTTTGATGTCCAACAGTATTTATCATTAACTTTGCTGGGAATTGGAGTTTGCAGCTCACTCCTCTTCATTTCAGTTTTTCTCCTAGTATGTTGTATTCTTGCCTCTGTTGATGTAGCTTTGCTGATGACTCTGCAGTTATTCTGACGTATTTGCCATCTGGGCCATTTAATTTGTTGTTATAGCATTCCTGAGAATCCATTCTTTTATTGTGTACTACTACAACTTGCATAGCATATGTCTTGGATTCTTCCTGCTCTGTGGTTCTATCTATGCCTAGATTCAGTTCTTCAAATGTTTAACCGATTTTATTAGTTTTTTTTTAAAAGTTACTTAGCTGTTCCTCAGTTATTATTTTTTTCTGATTCTGATGATTCTTAGGTTTTCTGTCTAGAATCTATTTTTCTGCATATCTGTTTCATTCTTCAGCTTTTCCACTTCCTCTTCCAATACCTTTAGCCTGTCCATGCATTGTGCTAGTTGTTCTTCAGTGGGTTCTGTTTCCTTTTTGTGTTTCTTGCACTCATCTTGTAGTTTCTTAGTTTTTTGTTGTTGGGCCTCTGTTTTTTCCCTTAGGCATGTTGTGTCATTGTATACTGTCTCTACCATCTGAACTCACCTTCCCATGCTTCCTCCTTTCTGTTGATCCATTGTTTTCCCTTCTCTTATGGATTGTTTACTATCCTTATTTTGCTGTTCTGTCTGCATTTCTCTATATTTCTGAGTGTTATTCCTCTGGGTCAGGCATGAGCTGAGGATCAGGCAGTCATCTTTGCTGGCTTTTCCAAGAGATCTCCCTTATTTTGTTTATTTTTGAAGCAAAAATCAAACTGACAATCATAACAATTTAACATTTAACACTCCAAGCAATTGACTGCATGCAGAAAACAACTTTTAAAAACTTTCTTGAAATAAAACAGATATTTCTCAAAGCTCTTGACAGCTCTGTACAAGATAAATACTCCCAGGGTATGAGTTGATAACTCAGTATAAATACCACCCCCTACCACAGACCACTAAATCCATTGATGCTATCCACAGCAGCTATACTGCCCAGCAATACGTAAACACTGGTGTATTACCTCCTGCTCCTTATCATTTTCCCTTCATTTTCATCTAGTGATCATATAGTGATCATAGTTTGTAGGTGAAGCATATTGTTCAACTCCTACCTTTAAGACAGGAAACTAAGCATGTACAGCCACCAGTCTAATAAAAAATAGATAGTTAGACTGAAGGTAGTAAGGCTTGTTTCTTACTCTGCAAGAATTATATCATGTCTATGTTGCAGTGTGTTTATGTTTTCTGCAGGATTCTTTGGTATAATTGTAATGTTGCTTTTTCTTATAATCACCACAGTCACCAGTTCTTTACCTCTATTGTTTCCCTTAGGCATGTTGTACCGAGGATTACCTAATCACAAAGTTATGGAGCTCACCATTGGAACATAGTCACACCACTATTAACAGTAAAGGCTCTTTTCCATTTACATTTCTTTACTCAACAATGAGCTAGTTAACTTATTTCAGAACTTTTCACACATAAATCAGTCTTGCTGGCAATAGTACAATAACCATGTTATATATGCAGTTTAAACCCTTAAAGCCCCCTCCCAAAAAAGGGGTAGGGGACTCCATTATTGCATATTTGCATTACTGATTTAGCTAGAGTTTCTTAACTTTGGCCTGTAACAAGTGATTTCTACAGCTCATGAGAAGATGCTAATCATGGGGCAATTTAAAGATGACAGTTCTCTTCTTGTAATACCTATTCCACTCAGCCATGCTACAGATTCAGCAATCTTTTCCAGACGTGCTCAAGGCAGCCTGACCCTCTCTTAGATCAGTGTGCCCCACTGGTCTCTCAAGCAAACACACTAAATCATTTTGAAGATTTCCCTACAGCAGAACCTCTGTCTTGCCATGTTACTATCCTTGCTTTAAACAGCAGTATACAACAGTCTGAAATGTTCATTCTTTACTTTCAAATTGTGTTATATGTAATCAGCTACAAAATTCCTAAAATGAATATGGAAGTAAATTGGAAACTGCAGCATTCACCTCAGTGTACTATCAGTCCAGTATATTGTGCTGGCTGTAAACCTCTGAAAGGTACACCTTGGGAAGAAACTTAAAACACTGTCATCTGTGTTAGCATGTCTGGCAGGAGATTTGTGCATATTCTCAGATTAACTTGTATTGCATGCCTAATTGTGAAAATGTAAATATGTTTAAAATGTTGAGTTTTTCCCTGTTTAAACAGAATGATTAAAGAATCTAACAGTGCTTTGCTACATTTTTGTAACTGTGCATGTTTAAGAGGGACATGCTAAAGTACAAACTGTGACAATCAGCTGATCAGTGACAGTGAGTGATGTCATCGGAATGTTCCTTGTTGCTAGGAAATGATTTGAACAGCTGATTGACAGACTTATATTTTGAAATTAGATAGTTGAGACTGAGAATCTGTGCGGTTTATCAAGTACCAATCAGTCAGTGAACACCAAGAAAAGAGAACTCACCAACAAAACTGCAAGCTTGCCTTGGCCTTGCTAGTATATCTTAGAGTAGATCAGGAACAGTATTCTTTAGTTAGATCACAAAAATTTAATTATTAAGATAGAGTTTTTCTTGAATAATGCACTCCTATCCTGCAGTCTGATTTTACATTTCTGGTGATTGAATTCTAGTATTTATTGAGAGCTAATAATTTACAGTCTTGTAATCATGTTTACTTATTATTAAATGCTTTTCTTTATTTTACATTGCAGCTGGAAACCAGTGTTTTTCTTTATAGATTAGAGAGTGGTGCTACCTGTTTGATACTCCCCAGGTCTCCTCAAGGCCTGGCTGTTAAGGACATGAGGACACACAGATTGGTGTCAGCATTACCTTATTATTTTGGGAAAGAGACACAGCTGGAAGTCTGTGTCAGACTTTCCCAGAAGTATTTGGATGTGTGAGATTGAAATTGACTTTGAGACACTTTGTTCTGAACTGTGTAATAAGAAAATATATTTGGGTGGACAGAGGTATGTAGTCCAGTCCCAGAAATTAGAGCATGCTCCTTTTGTGCTCTTAGAGGAACATTGTAATATATTATGTCTATTTAAGTGATAGTCTCATATTGGAGTCAATAGTGAGGATTGAAGCTCCTTAGTTACTGACCAAGGATAGTAAGCAATTTCATTTGATGGTTGGCGGTCTGGTGGAATATAGACTGACATCACACACCTCACACATTTTGTTAATATGAACTCTGTAAATCTCATGCCAGGAGACTTAATAGCATCCATATGACAGTATGTTAGTTTATTTTGCAGCAGTTTTAAGGACGTTTATTTATTTATTGACATTTGATTTCCTGGAAAGTCTGACTAGGTAGAAGCCCATTTTCAGTGAAGATCCAAGGAGAAAAGCTCCAAATTATTATAAAACATCTTAAGAACAATAATTTTACAATCTTCAAAAATAAAACAAAAAGATCTTCAGTTTAAATAATTATAACAATTTAGACATATGGGAGGATTTAATAAAATCTGTGTAGGCACTGTGTAGAGCCTACATGGACTTTATCTGTACACACAGCCATGACTCCTCCCCAACAGAATGCCATACATATTAATTAAGGTGTGCCACTGAATGAGATGATAGGTACAGGGACATTGAATCCATGCAAGTGGCAGTGTAGAGGCTGTCCTGTACTTGTGGACTGTCCAGACAACAGTCTGAAAGGTAGTGAGCACAAGACAGCAATTGCTTTTATTTTTTATAATTTTTTTTAAATTTTAATATACATTTGCACAATGTGGCACAGTGCTTAGCAATGCTGAGCTGTACTTATACAAATATACCTGACATCTAGTGTATGTCTAAAAATAGGAATCAGATTTAATAAATTGAATTCATTTTATTTATTTATTTATTTATTCGTTTGTTTCCACCCTTTTTATGCAGAGCAGTGCAGTGCTTAGCAACACTGAATTGTGATTATACAAATGCACCTGACATCTGGTATATGTCTAAAAATAGAAACTGGATCTATTTAATTGTTGTGGTTGTGCACTGCTTAGCAACACACAACCTCAAGAAGTTCTGCTGTAAACAGCTAACAGGGATCACACTAATATGTGAAGATATACTGCTTCCCTGCATTATCCAAGTAGCTAGACAAGTTGAGTGATGCAATATAGTGTAGTAGGGCTCGAATTCGAGCCCTGAGTGCTGATATGTTTTACATTTTTTTTTTTTGTTTTCAGAATGTCTGAGCTCACTCTAATGGAAAATAAAAGATAGTTATGTTAAGTAAAACTGTGTGGTGCTAAGTCCCTCTTAAACATGGACAACAGACTATTCCATTTGTGTGATACCTAGCCTCGCTTAAATGGTTTGTGTGGGTTTGCGCAATGTGTAGCTCTGCCAAAACTTGATTAATGGTTCATTCATTTGTGCGCTGCTTAATTTTGCTTACATTTGCTTAAAACAGCTGTACATTACTTAGGATTGCTCAAACTCACTTTGTGCAAGTTTGGGCAATGCTAAGTGATGTGCAGTCTTTTTTAAAGTTGCAGTATGATGTGTAAGGGTGGGAATGCATTCCATATAAAAGCCAAAGGGCATGAATTTCCCACCATTCAATGGAGTTGTCACTTGGCTGCTGATATACCTGGTGCTGTCGGTGAGGGAATGTGCTTTTGGGTGCAGAGATGGGGAGTGCAGGAGTCCAGAGTGTTTGTTGGATTCCTGGTCCACAACTATGAATGCTGGCTGTTGCAGGGCAATTACCATGGCTCAGAATGTAATTCTGAGACCTGGAATCAGTTGTCTAGGAACCGTACCAATGCTACTGTTATCCCCTCCACTGGTGAGCAGTGTCTTCACCACTGCAATGATCTAAAGCAGAGGAAGAGTGAACTTTGGACACCTCGGTCCAGAAGCACAGGGATGGGCAGACCCAACAGGTATGTAAGTATGTTTCCCAGTGATTTTCAAGTATACAAACTGAATATGTGCAAAACTGGTATGCATAATGCTTTCTTTCTCTTTCAACAGCTTCAGCAGAGAGAATTCGCAATGTGCAGTCCCATGCAGGGCATCTGGCCAGGATGAGGTGTGAGTGTGGTGAGTAGGGAAAAGGCCAAGGCTATTTCTAGTCAAATAATGCTGTTTATTCCTCCCGTGCCATTAACAAAGTATATGGGTAAGGTACTTTATATTCTGGGCAGTTATCCATGGTGTATAAATGCAAGATATTTTGGAGCAGTATCAATAAAGTGTAAAGCAGGATTGTGCCTTGATAAATACTCTTTCCCAATAAGTGTGAAGTATTCCTGTATGCACTGCCATGTCTCTTCTAATCTGACAGCCATCAGCTGTTAAATTTAGTGCACGTTTCCCGAAGTCACAACTTATGGCAGACAATTAAGAAATCACTGCCTGTCTAGTCTAATTAGTGTACACAAACATAACTCTCAATTGTCACAATTTTTCAGAGTGTAATGACCAATATCCCATATGTCTTGTCCTTGATTAGAAAATAAACAACATTACTTGAAATGCAACTTATTGGCACATCTGTTTACAGAACACCTTGGTAATAATGTATGAACACACTATCTCAAACGGTTCCCTGTAGTTGTGTACCTGCATTTGTTTGTGCTTTACCCAGACTGTCCCATGCTAACAGGTCGAGAGCTATGTACATGTACATGTAACATCATTTATATAAGAATTTAGGTCACTGTACCGACAACTGTCACTGTACACTTAGAGAAGTATGTATTAGTAGTCTGCATAATAATATCAACTGCGAGGTCACTAATGGTATGTTTTTCTGTCTGTCCCCACCCATTATCTTCTATAATTTATAATTATGAAATTTATTAATTTATTACTATTTGTTATTGTGGTTTGATATTAATATATTTTTCAAACTAACTGTTACATTGGCCTTATGGGTTATGTCATCCTGGTTTGCTGTTAACATACTTACTGTTATGTTATTTATTGTTTTGTTTCTCATAATATTCCTTAACATGTATTTGGATTAATCAATATTATCTTCTATGATGTTCATACTAACATTGGTTTGGTTATTACTTATCTTACCTTATGTTTATATCAAATTTACTACAAAGCAACAAAGTAGGCTGGTTCCAGCTGATCCACCTACCATGCCTCCACCAGCTGTCACAGCCTCGTGGTGCTTCCTCTGCTGCCCCTGCACTACATGTGGCATTGGGTAGATCTGCCCCATAGTTCGGGGCTGGGCCCCCCTGGGAGTGGAGGTGGAGGGGGTGATTTTGTCATCCATCAGGAACTGCCAGGTGTGGTGTACAGGGTGGTCATACCAGCTTTCAGTGCACACCAGCACCGAATGGAAGACATGCTCCCCATCCTGGTGGGGCAGCCTCACCCCAGATGTCAATCTCCACCTCTGCCACCACAGGGACAGTGAAGGAGCAGTGCTGACAGTCCCATGGGTAAGGACTTGAGTCACACTGCTGCAGTGTGGACACTCATGAGAATGGTATTCCACAACACTTTCCCCATCCAAGGTGTTCATCCCCCTCTTGTGTCACACACCAACCATGTCTGCTGCCTTGTCTATATTGTTTGTCTACAAATGCTTCCTTACCTGCCCAACTTACCTTCACCACACATACCAATGTCCCTTCCCTAACATTTCACTCTCACCTTAAAAAAAATAGGCACCTGTCCCCAAAAATAATCTTCCCATGTGTAGCTCTCCATTTTGCACACATGTCCACTGGACACAGTTAATTGGGTCCAATTGGCTTGACAATGGTTAGGTTGTCATCATCCCTCTTTGTGGGTGACACTCCAAATTCAGCTAAAAATTCTGTCATAGTGCACAGTTGTTGCTGATGAAGAAATGGATAGCTATGGTTCTTTCCTACATTTATTCTACACATCCCTACCTGCCTTTCTCTATGTTTTTCCCCCTGCATGTTCTCCTTTTCACTACTGTCCTATCTCCCCATTATTCTTTTCTTTAAAGATTTTTTTTGTGCAATGTTGCCAGGAGTGCCACATAGCTTAGCTATTCTAAATAATGCTAAATTCATATGTGCTTTTCTAAAAATATTAATCACGTTCAAAATGTGTGCCCGCACCCTATTTCAAATTCAGGACCATCGCACCTGCACAACAGTGGCTCAACCCGCCAAGCCAAACAGCTGCTAATTAACACAAGTGTTTAAATGAAAACATAGTAATGCTCAAGCATGCTTAAGCGATGCCACACATTGCGCCACACCGGGCAAACCAGCTAAAAGAAATATAGAAAAATATTACTGTAATTAGTCCTCTACTACAGAAATACATCACAATACAGCCATGCATAGAACAATGAGCATATTTAAGGTATGCAATAGCAGGTAAACCTGCAATTATATGTACAACATGTAAAAATACACTTGCTGAAACATTACTGTAAAAACAGGATTTTAACTGGGACTCTAGTATAGAAATACAGTATTCTAAAGCCATACAATGCAGAAAACTCCATTGTTAAATGTGGGACAAAGTCCAAAAAATTGGGACAATATTTAGATATTGCTCTTACAAACGTAGAAAGATGATAGGCTAACAGGTATTGATTTAGCATGAATGTTCTGAAGTATATGAAGTCTGAAATTCAAATGTCATTATTTTCTGACTTCAGTCTTTATTGTTTAACATTAATTTTCCAGAAAACTACAATTTAATGAAAAACAGTTAGAAAGCATGAAGGCAAAATATGGACATGCTGTAAAAATCTGTACAGTTGAGAGGTATGCATGTAAGTGCAGTCTGCAACAGGAGAAACTGTGGAATGATATGTATAACATGTAAAAATATACTTGCTATTTCAGTGACAGTGTAGCTCAGTCTGTAAAATGCATTACAAACAATACTTTTTGGTGCAAATGGTACTGGGTTCAACTACAGCTGCTTTTATCAATGAAAATACACTTATGTGGACATCAACATTATAAATTGTCATGTGTATATCTGTCTTATCACCTATTTACCCACCCAACACAGTACAGATGAAAAGTCTGCATCTAAGTAATACAACACTAAGACTGACAGTTAGGAAAACTTGAAATTACTCTTAGTACAGCACTAGAATGTTCAAAGAATGTCAGGTCATGCCTTAGCCTGACCTCTCACAGGATTTTGCAGTATGTACAGAAATTGTGGCCTAGTAATATGACAGTGCAGCCCACATGACTTGGGACCTGTCCAGCTGCATGACATAATGGTTAAGCCACCCCTTGCTTTCTCTAAGACACACCAACCATTTTGCTTTTAATTGTGGTACTGCTACTGTTGGCTAACATACATTAAGCACATGCCTTAATTTGCAGTGGAATGGGTACCCTCAATCTGACTCTGCCTCTACAACATGGCTGCCACAGCTCCCACACTTACTCTTACAGCTTGTTGTCCTCCAAAGTGTTCACACTCTCTGCCTATGCCTATTGCCGGCAGTATCAGTTGCAGCCTGTAGCACACACATCTGTATGTGAAAAAGTAGCTGCTACAGACGTACTGTCGGTAATGACATAATATCTTTACCCCAGTAATTTCCAGCACAGCATATGAGAAAGGGGTTCTAATCTACATGGAGGCCTTATAGCTTGTTCAGTGTTTGCATGCCATTGGCTGACTATACTGCAACTCAGCTGTGTTGGCTGCAATTACCATTTCAGAAGCACAGATTGGTTAAGAGGTAACTTGTAATGACAACCATGTTAAAAAGGCAAACAGCTAGCTAGGGGAATCATTGTGTATGATTCACACAGTAAAGATGTTTCCACAGCCATTACATCTCTGCAAGTATCAGCAGAGAAGTATTGTACACCATCAGGTATGTAACCCTTTTGTTTACAACATGATGCATATGTGTGAATATACTTAGAGGGAAATGGGATTACAGCATTAAGCCTTTCTTAGACCTTTAATGATAACATGGCCTTCATCTTCAGATTTGTTATACCTACAGATGGAGAACAGTATATCAAGGGTGAAATGTTTTTTGTCAGTGTGGCACACTGGTCTCCTTGGAATGTCCCCTTATAGTGGTTGTAATAGCACACTGATATTTTTTGGAACTGTTTTTTTGACATTATCAGGGTGTTACCCCTAGGGGCCACACTTCAATGGACTTGTGTTTTTGTTGTTTGATCATATAGCAGTATCTGTTATGGCACAAACAGGAATAGCTACTGCTACTATCTTAGTTGCATCCACACCCGTAGTATATTTGCACACTGTGTAATATAAGATGTGTTATCAAGTAATGGATACTGCCAGCCTTTCTGTTATTGCTGTCTCTACATAGTGTATTCCCAAGTATGTGATCCTGAAATGTTTTCCCATTTTGTTGTCTTTTCAGGAAAAATGTATGCCAGATGCCATGGCCTTTTTACGGATGCCGAGAATGACATAATCCTGGAAGGCCTCTGTCAACAGCATGAACTTCTAGTGTCCATGGGGAGGTGAAACAGGGAGCAGCGGGCTGCACTGTGGGCTTACATGGTCCATTACATTAATGCATTGGTCACCAGAATGGGACATATGAGCAGTTTCAACACCGTGTGACTGACATGATAAATGCTACATGAAGAAGGGCCAGGGATTTTAGTGTCACTGGTGGAGGGCCTGCAGTGCAACAACCACTATCAGCCACTGAGTAATTCCTGGTAAACCTAGGAACACAGAACAGCTCCCAGGCACCCATCACACTGTATATCCTGAATGTAGATACCACTGTTTCCATGCCAGGGGACCGTCCAGGTAGGCTTAGTTTGATCAGCATCAGAATACTATAGCATTCAGTGAGTCAAGGTGCACATAGCTTTATGTGGGTGTCAGGTGTTTGTTTTTTTCGGAGGGGGTTTAACTGCAGTTTGAATCTCATGCTCAGATTTTGAATAACATAACAGTTAACAAAGTAGCTACTGTAAATGTGAGATATATGGATGTATTACCCTGTTACAGTGCAACATGCGGTGGTGTTTACAGCTCCCTCAAATTTTCACATGTCCATCAAGAAATGGACAAAGCCATGGTCCTGTTCCTGGTAAGCACAGCACTGCTTTGTTAGAGATTAGATTTACTGCAATGTACTCCCTAAAGTGTCATCCCAGGCCTGCTGGCTGGATTGATGCACTGTCGGCATGATTGCCAGTTGCACAGATATTTTATGACTGCACACACTTTAGAGTCATATGTATGCCTTGTAGGTGTGACCACACTGATAGATATGACGGTATTGTCAGGACATTACAGATTGCCATATGTGTCAACTGTGCAGAGTGTTGACAAATGTCAGTGGTGCACCTCATTGTTGCTGATGAGATTCTTGTTTAAAGAGCTTTTATTTACAAGTAACTACAGATTTTTTTTTGGAAAATAATGTCCTCATGTCCTACTATATGAGGTTGGGAGTTAAACACGTCTGTAATAGTGACAACAGTGTACACAGCTTAACATATATTGCAACACAGTACTGCAGAGAGTAATAGTGCAGGTAATAATGCACTGCTTTTCCCTTTTTTATTACAGGTGACCAGGGGGGTTGGTCCCTCTCCCCTTCACAACCTGATGTCGGTGTCTCTACACTCTGATGTTGATGGTGGCCAAAGTGAGTCACAGATGGGGGTTGCAGGGGCTGAATCAATCCCAGAGGTTTACGTCCCTCTTCTTCTCTCATTATCACCGTGCACAGTTAGTATGCCCACACATAGCCAGTCCCCAAAGGCCACAGTAATTAGACAGTCAGAGGGTGGGGTCATCGAACAGGAAAGTGTGGAAGCTATGGCTGCAGTGAGTGTTGATACTAGCCATAGCCAAAGAGACAGTGAGGTTATACACAGGTAGAGTGATAGTTGTGCTTGTAGGAGGCCTGCTGTCCATCTATGGCTTGTTGCAGGTGTCTCATCATGGGTCACTTGGCGTAAGTTTTGGGCCATCATGGAGGCACAGGCATATTCCAAAAGGAATTCCAGACAAATGCTCAAGGTTGCTGATACCCTAGATCGGTTCACTAATGCAGAGAAAAGACTTTGGTCTGAGACAGATCACAGACTACCTGTCTTAGAATGGACATTGTTTGTGATGGAACGATTGGTGGGAGTTGAGTGCTGGACTCGTGGACATAGGTCAGCAACTACATCTGCTGAAAGTCCACGTGGCCATGTACAGTCACTGTCCAGTAGTGGCAGTACATCTGGTGCTCCAGAGGAGGGAGTGATGTCCACAGCAACACATGGCTCATGGTCCTGGGTGTTTCTGTGTGGGACATGATCCCAGCAGACAGCAGTCACCATCGGGTACTAGCAAGGCTTCTGACCTTGGGCATAGGGATGCCAGTGTGAGTTCTGACAGAGCCAGTTCTCATGTTAGTGGGTGAAGATGGTGAACTATCAGCTCTACCATGCACAGTTCAAGCTGCCCAACATACACACATGTAAGGCTAGCACTATGGTTGACTGTGTTCATCCACTTCCACAATCAGGTCACCTATAGACACACATGGCACATTTCCATGGCCCATCTTTCCTGCTTCCCTTTCTGGCTCACACACATGCTTTCAACCTATTGGATCAGCCTAGGCCTCCTACAGCCCCTCACAACACCGTGTGCAAGTGATGATACCTGTGCCACATCCCTGTAATCCTTATCATTGATGCAGGGAAATGTAGCTATGTGTCTGATGCACAGGGTGACTATATAAATTACTATGTGTTTCTGTAATCCATTGTTGCCTTTGACATGTGTGCGTGAATGGGTGTGCCTTCTTTGAAGGTTGGGCATCGGGCTGGCAACTCAGCACCATAAAAATCCACTGCCAATCATTAGCAGACCAGAGTTCCACTGTGGGTGACCCCTAACTGGGAAAAGCTGAAAGACTTTATTGTTGCCTTTGACATGCCACATGTACTGGTCACTGACAGATACTGTATGCTGACATTTGTAATGAGTAAGTCACATTATTTTGTGTACCTTATATTGCATGATGTTGTAATGGCTGTACACAATGAAAGGTGTCTCATGGACCTGTTTATGTTTCAGTTTCAGGATTGTGTGGGAGACACCTATGGATGCACAGTGACAATAAACCCAGAAATGTCAGAACACAGGATGGAATGTCAGCACAGAAGAAAACTGTCTTCAAAATGGTACAGCAGTATTGGTGCATGGCTCCATAGGTTCATATGTCTGTAACAGGCTAACAAGGACAATGGCTTCATTTAGCCTACTCATGCATCCCTAATATCTGTAAAGGTCTGATACCCTTGATAACTGTGTCGGCATGGTGTCAGGAGCTAAGACATCTACATGCTGTAGCGATGGAGATGACTCACCTACAAATTTCCTGTGTCCATTAAAGACATTTGTCCAACTGTCCGAGTTATGTACCTCTCTCTCCAGCATGTTCTATTTATACCACAGTGAAGGTATAGGTGTGTAAAACAGGTAATACATGTGTTAGTCCTGTCTTGCATATGCAGGATTTACACAGTGGGATCCCACACCACTCTGCATGCAGCTAGACACCTTCCCTACAAAGCATATAGGAGACAGACCATGCATTCACAGTCTTGACACAATCTGAATAGAACATGTTATCTACACTATGTATTGGTTTACCATGGAACATATGTGGCTCTTACAGTTGTCAAATGCCTTTGTAGTGATATAGCAAAGGTGCCATTGTACTCGATAGGTGTGTTTAGTGCCAAATACAGTATAACAGTGACAGTCTGAGATATACATGCCATTCCTTTCTCCATAGGTTGTACAAAACTGAATGAATCCCCACAGCTTAATGACCAGTGAAAGTCAAAGGCTAGATCACTGTCTATGTCCATAAGTCTCTGAGTAAGGGGTCAACTGTGTGCAGTGTATGGACAATACTGTATGTTCCAGGGGTGGTTGACTCCCAAAAGGATAGTATTGTGTATTGCTTGGCATTTACTATTTGTCAGTGGCTCTGACAACAACTGAATGTGTGTCTCAGACCATCTTAGATAAGTGCTGGCTCTGTGTGGGATTCAGTGTCATCTCATAATTTGCAAGCATCTGCTAATGTAGTCAGTCAGAGGTCACTGACAGTGACCATGACTGCAGAAAAGGAAATGGCTAGAAGAGGTACTCCATGAATGGTTTCTGAAAGAAATCCACTGGTGACTGGTCTCATTGTAGCAGTGTCTTACCCACTGCTATCTTCCTGGATAATGACTATCAGGCACTTGGCTATCCACCAGCTGACGTACTACTTTGTAAATAACCTATGCAGTTTTTCAGCAATGCCTGATGACTTAATATTGTTGTCAGGCCATGGTAGGTGGAGTGAGTCATATTCTCCTCATCCATTACATAGTTTTAAACTCAATGAGGTCTACCAGTTAGGGTAGGCATAATATGACCTTGATCAAAACAAATTGTGTTTGGCCCAGTGTCTGTGGGTGTACATTTTTACTGATAATTTCCATTATAACTCATGTCATGGCTTTAAATATCAGATGACTTAGAGATCTGGGGACAGGGCTTGGCATGGCATGCTAGTTGTCCTCTGTGAAACTAAGTATTGCAGGTACTTAGATCATGTTTTCCCTGAAAATAGTCATCCAAGGTGTCTGGGTTTGTACAGAGCACAATCAAACAATGGAGGGAAAAGTAATATATACACCCTGTAAAAGTAA
The DNA here is from genome assembly GCF_019279795.1 of Protopterus annectens. Taxonomy (NCBI): domain Eukaryota; kingdom Metazoa; phylum Chordata; order Ceratodontiformes; family Protopteridae; genus Protopterus; species Protopterus annectens. Next base: position 34,021,501 of record NC_056745.1, read on the forward strand.
GGCATGAGGTTTTACACAGGTATTCTGCAGTTGGATACTTATCAGGCAGTGTGTACTGAAAATACACAATTACCTTGTGAAGAATGCAGAAAGCAGGGTAGTCCCCTGAATTTCTGGTGCCTGGCTGCTGATAATGTTGCTCTCACCACAACCACCATCTCCTAGCATACCATGCTCCAATACTTTTTCTCTCAGCATAAACAAAACATTACTAAGAAGCTCATGAGAAACAGGACACAGTGTGTTACTTCAACCACAAAGTTGTCCCATGTCATGCAAGGCTCTGTAGGTTTCACCTACCCTTTTCCAGATAGATGCCTTGATTAGCAACCTGATCAATCAGTTGACTTTTGCATGCATTATCCCTTCTGCTCCAGGGTTGGTGGTATTTCACTAGGGTACTGACAAGATGGTGAGTAGGAGCACAGCTGGAGTGTCACAATATAATATGCAATGTCCAGTGACATAGATGTCCAAGGTTACTCAAACATGCACACAGTGGCTGTAATCCTTGTTATGTGTGCAATTACCAACAGTATTACTATTAAACAATATGATGGCTATACTGAGTCACATCTAAAGTTAACAAGTGCAATACAGTAATGAAACAGCTGCTATTCAATAGGCTGCATTTATTCTCTATCTTAACAGTGAAGGGGTTTGGTGGTGGGTATTTATGGTTGACAGACCTTGATGCTTTGCCAGTGATGGCCTGTGTCTGTCACCCGTGGGCTTTCAGATACTGGCCAAGGCTCTTGCCACCCATATAGTGCCTTTTTTTAGGTGGTGTTCCAAAGACCACATTACCACTTTAACAGCTACAAACAAATGCAATCTGAGGGTCATGCTGCTCAACACTAGAAGTCTAAATCTCAAAATGCACTCGCTCGAAGCACTCCTTAAAATGGAAAATATCGACATTTGTGCTGTAACAGAAACCTGGTTCAAGGCAGCAGAAAGCACCCCTGCACTACCAGGCTATAACTCATTCCACACCTTTCGGCCCCAGAACTTGGACCAAAGCTCCAAAGGGGGTGGTGTTTCCATATTCATAAAGGATGTGCACACCTCCAGACTGGCATCCCAACATAACGCATTTGAGATACTTCAGGTGCAGCTAACATTGGATAAGACAGCGATTCAGGTCATAGCCTGATATGGGTCCCCAACCATGTCCCAAGACTCACACTCTGCATTCCTAAGCACCATGCAAAATATCAGGGTCCAACCTAACACTCTCATACTGGGCGACTTCAACTACCCCATTAACTGGGAAAACTTCTCCTCTACCAATGCACTTTCCCAATGTTTCTTGGAATTCATTAATTCCAGTGCCCTGGACCAGCTCATTCTTACCCCTTCTAGAGGTAGCAACATTCTTGACCTAGCATTACTAACAAGGGCGACCATTGCTCTACACCAGTAGTTAACTCCTCCCTGGTTAGATCCGACCAAAAAGTAATCACCTTGCAAATACACACCCCCCCTCACAAAGATAACCACCATGAAAAACTTCTCCAAAGCTAACTTTGGGCTCCTAAGAACAGAGGTGGCTAACTTCATGGCACTCATGCAAATGGAGAATAGTAGCATGACCGCCGAATCATACACCAATGCACTATACGAACACACACAAATGCATGGATCTCACCATACCCAATAGAACCAAGATGCTCTCCTCCAAAAAAGGAAGGTAATATGGTGGTCCCCTGCCATAAACAAACTCTACAATAGAAAGAGAAAACTGATGCGGAATAAGGTTAAGTCCCAAGACTGGGAAAATTCCCTTATCACCCTCAACAAAATGTTCAGATCCCTCATCAAATCCTCTAAAGATAGCTATGAAAACAGAATTGCAGCAGATAGTAAAGACAACCACAAGGCCTTCTATAGTTATGTAAGGAATCTTCACGGCAATACCCAGATTTGCTCTGAGCTAGTGCACAATGGTACCTCCTTACTGAGCCAACAGATATTGCCAATATACTGGCCGACAGATTCAGTGCCAGCTTTATCCCCCCCCCCAAAGCACCAATCGCAATACCAGTAAATTGCCAGGCACCCAGTACTACTACTGCACAGGTTAAAACAGCACTGTCCAAGGCCAGGAATACAGCTTCTGTGGGACCTGACAATATCCCTGGCTGTGTTCTACATGAACTACAGAGTGAATGGTCACCTCACCTGTGTGCCTTGTTCAATCACAGCCTCATCTCAGGCTTTGTCCCTACCTAATGGTGCACTGCTATGCATCATCATGGACCTAATAAACAAGGATATAGGGAATATCCAAACTCTGTATCCCACACAGTTTGGTTTTGTGAAGGGTAGATCATGCCTGCTCAACTTGGTTGACTTCTTTGAGTCAGTCATCAGAGCTGTGGATGAAGGCAAGGTGGTTCATACAGCCTACCTTGATCTGGCCAAGGCCTTTGATACCATTCCCAATTCAGGAATCATAGAAAAACTCACTAAGCTAGGCATCAACCCCTATATCACTAGGTGGGTTGCCAAATGGCTCACAGATAGAACCCACTGTGTGAAAGTAGCTGACTCCAAGTCAGACTGCTGACCAGTCACAAGTGGAGTCTCACAGGGTTCGGTCCTGTGTCCTCTCCTGTTTGGTATCTACTTCTCTGAAGTCCAGGCCAACACAAAGGGACTCTATCTGACAAAGTTCGCAGACAGTTGCAAGTTGGGAGCTATTACTAACTCCCCAAATGATGTTGACATCCTACAGAAAGGCCTCACTGAGACCGACGACTGGTGTCAGAACCATGGCCTTAAGCTCAATGCCAAAAAATGTGTCATCATCACCCTTGGGAAAAACCTGGTTCCCATGATTTACCACATCAATAGTAGTCCACTGAATACAGAAGGCATTATAAGAGATCTGGGAACACAGGTTGACAGCAACCTCTCTTTTGACCTCCACATTGCCACTGTGGTCAGAAAGTCCTACGTGGTACATCTAATTACTAAGGGTTTTGCATCCAGGAAGAAAGAGGTCATTGTCTCCCTCTACTCTTCCCTCATTAGGCCAGTCATCAAGTACAATGCCTCATTTAACATGTACCTCACTAGACACCTGCAACAACTAGAGAGGCTGCAAAAGTACCTCACAAAGAGAATCCTAGGCCATAAACACTTGTCCTGTATGGACAGACTAAAAATCCTCCAACTATTCTCTTAGAGTCGATCTCTGCCTGACTTACAAAGCCATGTCTGACCCAGCTCTGTTAGAAATGCTACATCTAAAATCCCAATCCTTCCACACCACATGCTCCAGAGACCTCAACCTCATTACCACAATCAACAGAACATGCTGGAGGGACAGGTTCATAACCCAGAGGCTGCCCATGCTATGGAATAGACTTCCTATACATGTAAAACAGAGCACCTCACTTGCCCTCTTCAAGAGAAATCTTGATGAGTTGATGGGAAATAGAAAATTTACCCCCGGGGTTCACTCGATTGGCTCTGCTCAACTAAGGTCAGGTGGCATGATGCCAAGTTAATCCTATGGCTAGGCTTGTAAAGGCTCCAGAGCCATTTGCCTAGTCCACACCTATGAACCTATAAACCTATTTATTATTTATCATTGGATAATGGGTATTGAGTGTGTTTATGTAATGTGAACACCTCTTGCATGTGATACATGTTGTTATTTCCTTTCTTTTGTTATTGTCTGATACCGCTGTATTTATATTATTTGCACTGCATTTCTCATTAGCTGACATATGTAATTTTTTTAGGCTGCACTTGTGTGGTCCTAAATGACAATAAAGTTTCTTTGAATCTTATGTGACAATTTCACTGCAATTCATGCATCCCACCCTTCAACAGCTTAATGGTAGATATTTGAATGACATGGCTCTGAGGCCTATTGCAAAGGAGTGAGTACCTTTGGACAAAGTGTGCCCACCTGCCACATATCCTAGGTATGTCATACCCTACAGTAATGTACCCAAAACACATGTCTGTGTTCCCACATCATGTCACACAACATCCAGTTTGCTGTCTGATTGCGTGACAGGCATTGAAGACTTGCAAGGCCAAAGTCATGTCTGCAGTGTTGAACAAGTCCTCTGTGCATGCATGGACATCCACATATTCACTGCAAGCAGTGCCTACAAACACTGTGTTTCAAGCTGTCTTCCCCAAGGGTGTAGCAGCATGAACCTAAATTTGCTGGACTTGCACAATGTCACCTTTGTAAGTAGGGTATTGTGACCAAGCCTACTAACAGGAGTATGGTTAATCCAAGAACCACATGCCTGCAAAGCATTGTAATCATACAACCATGTTATGGCACACTTCCAGAGGCTGTGTTACCTTAGGGGACCAATATAACGGTAACAACATGTTACATTCCACCATCTATCATGACACTGCCTAATGATGACCTGCTTTGACATGCACACAAGCATGACTGTACTGCTATAGGCATTATCAATGACTGCTGCTGAGATGTGGAAAGTGTCCCCACCCCTCTACTCTTACTCCACACAAATACAATGTGTGACAGATGTGACTGTATTACAAACCTTGATTCCATGGTGTCTCACACACCAGTCAGTACATATGGCAATGAGCATTTTGCCAACATGCACACATCACCTCCTGCTCTACCCACACCCACACCCACAGCATACACACCTGCATGTGTAGAGCTCCTTACCAGATACATTCCCAAACAGCAGATATCTCAGAAAACCATATGCAAGCTCTGTAGGCATAAACATTTCTCTGGAGACCACAGTACATATAATAGCCATGCACGACTGTCTCAGTGGTCAAACACCTGAGGCAAACCACAAAATCAAACCTATTATTCATAGGTGATTACATTGTGAGACACATTGATGTCCGTGTCAGTACCACACATTGATGCAAGCCAATGAATAACAGGTAACATAATGATGACATCATAGTTCCTGCAGGTGTATACAACTGAGGGACATATGTCACCGGACTGTATGCAGACACATGACTGAGCTTAAACACTCTGTGTCTCTTCCTGGTATTCCCATAGCTTTCAGGTGCATTTGACCCTCATCTCGGATGATGGCTCAATACACATTTAAAAAGATGGATGTCAATAGTTGCCTTAGCATGTGGTATCGTTGTAAGGAGGTTCACTACATGTCCACCTGGGATGACTTTCTCAACACACCTCATTGCTCTGCCAGAGATGGTCTTCGTCTCTCATCTCTGAGATGTTGAGTACTGGCCAAGGCTGCTGACACCCCCACAGTGCATGTTATCGGCACTGTCTGCAGGGAAAACTTTCCAATGAGAACACCATCTTCATACAACATCACAGTTATGCTGCTACACACTAGGAATGGCAACATTAAACACCACTCTGTGGAAGGTGTCCCCTCCCCCCTTGGAATTTGCAGACATTTGTGCAGTCAAAGACACCTTGGTCATGGCAATGGACAGCACCACAGCCATACCAGACTCTACGTCCTTCCACATGTTCAGACCTGAAACTGACAGTGTGCAAGGTAATGCAGGTGGTGTTGACATTCATTAAGGGTAGATACACATCCAGATTTGAGGAAACAGTATGATTTCCTAGAGACACTGCAGGTGCTATTCACTGCTGTTAAAACAGCTAAACAAGCCATTGTCATCTACAGGAGCAGCTCCATGAATCCACACACCCATTGTACTTATTTGCCTCTACTTGTATCTATCAAGGTATGTCTGTACACCATGGTTTGGGGTGACATTAAGTAACCACCAACTGGTTTGGTAGTTGTGCTGAAGCTCACTTGCTCAAAAGTTAGTCCATGTCCTTAACTACAATGCCATGGACCAGTGACATGACATCTCCACAAGGGGAGCCAACATAGTGCATGATGTGTTTACCAGTATGGGTGACCAAAGCAGCCCCTCCACTGTGAGGTCCTCCCTAGTGAGATCTGACCACAGATCAGTCTCATTAAAACTAAGTATCACCCCTAACCCCCCTTGCAGAAATTACAGTAATATACTTCAACAAAACAACTTATTACCGCCTATGGGATGGTGTATGTACCTTGACTGCACCTCCTTTTCAGATGGGACAGGCAAGTATGTAGACTTCTACACCCATACTGTATGCAAGCACCAGTACAAATGCATAGACTCGGCTGTACTTGACAGGAGGTAAATAAGCTCCTTATGGGACTATAAACCTGCCTTGTTGTATAAGTACCATTAGCAGGCTGGACAATGACAGGTGGACATTGCTGTGTGACAGTTGAAGTGAGGGAGCTCCCCTAAAATGGAGGCACACCCTCTTCAGCTAAAACAAGGACATAGTGTTGTTGTGATGTTGTGCAGAAATAGTATGTAAAAACATTACCTTCCCCGACAAAAGACAACCACAAAGCACAGTGCAGTTACATGTGTAACCACAGAGGAAAGGCCCAGATTGTAGGTGAACTCATACTTAATGATACCACATATAATGAGTTTGTACTCATAGCTAACCTGGTGTCATAAAGGTTCTGACTCAACTATACTCCCCTGTCCCCACCACATGTACCACATGAAATCACTACAACCTGTTCCGTACCTTCTATATCAACAGAGCAGGTCATAGCTGGCCTCTTTATGGGGGATGCACAGCATCTATTGGACATGCTAAAATCCCAAGCTGGGTCTTACATGGGATCCAAGAAGGATTACTAACACCATTGGAAACACATTGCAGTCATACTGTAACCACTGGTTGTATCCCAGCTTACTGGACAATGGCAACTTTTATCCCCTTGCACACAGGTAGTGCATCCACAGACCACCAGAACTATAGACCTGTTTTCCTGTGTAGCCACATCTGTAAGCCTGTGGGGCAAATCATCATGGAGCTGATCACTAAACATATATGTCATCTACAAACAATTGACCGCACACAGTTTGGCTTTATGAAAGGAAGATCATGGTTGTAAAACCTGGCAGACATGTCTGAGCTAGTCACCAAGGACCTGGATAAGGGAACATCAGGGCATACAACTCCCTGGACTTAGCCAAGCCATGTGACTCTATCCCCACTCAGGTATCATTCAGAAAATTACCCATTTAGCCATCCATGGCATTCTCATTATAGGGGTCACTAAGTGGCTCAGTGATGGAACACATATGCAAAATAGGGGAATTGCCACCAATAGCTGATCTGTAACCAGTAGTGTTTAACAGGGGTCAGTCCTGGGTCCCCTACTGCTTGGAATTCATTTAACCATGGTACAAGCAAAAACTGAATGTCTGTGTCTGACAACATTGGCTGATGCTTGCAAACTGTGAGTGGTCATAGAAAGTGTGAGTTATGACAATATCCTACAAGAGGGTATTGATGAACAAATGCCTGCTGACATACTAATGGCTGTAAACTCCATGCAAATATATATGTAGTATGATTTCCATTGGGAACACCTATGTTCCTGGTAAATAGCACATCAGTAGCAACACCTGATGTACATTCTCAGGGGTGGTACATCTAGCCACAGGGGTTTACACATAATGTACCTTAGATCACCATGTCTCCCCAGTGGTAAGACGGGAATCATATGCCATAATTGAGGGCACTGTCACCCAAAACTGACATAGTCATAACCTCCATGTACTCTTTCCTCAGTACTCAGCAATTACACACAACACAATGGTTACTCACAAGGAAACTTCATATCTCCAGCATCTGTCCAGTGCGGGGTCATCTGAAATAACTGTCATTGTAGCCTGTAGCATATAGACTACTTAGAGGTGTTCTCTGCCTTGCATATGTGGCAATGTCTGACAATGCTTGATTGGAAATGCTGCATATCTGTAGGTGGCATGCTACAAGGATTACTTACTGTAAGATTTTTAATCTGGTATATGACATTAGTAATACATGCTGGTGGGAGATCTCTCTAGCAGACTTTAACATACCTTAGAAACAGAATCCTGCCTAATGGAAAACAGAGCACCTCACTGGCCTTCATCAGCTGTCATCTCTATGATTGTTTGGGTGACTGTCATTTCACCACAGGGTGTCTGCCTGTGTCCCTCATGGACAGAGGCAATATGTGCTGATAAGGTAAATAAGGGTAAGAACTTTGCTAGGATTGTAAGGGCTCTAGGGCCATTAAGCTACTAAAGTTCAATGATTGTATGATTCCATACACTGATGTAAAATGCTCTAACATCCACACACACAAAACTGGCTACACTGGGGATAGCACCACTTCAGATTAATGTTTACAGGACACTACATGGCACGCATACACCCCAAGTTGTCTGCAAGTAGATTAGAAAACCTAACTATCTAATGGTGCACACTACACACCACAGTACATAATGTGCACACCACACCTCAAGACTGTTATTAATATCTCCTTAGGACATCTTATGCTTGATGACATCACCAGGCTTTGTCGAGGTCAGGCATTTGGAGGCCCACATCACATGCTACAACAAAAATATTGCAAAACCCTACCTCTTTCTAAGTCAGTGATGTGAATCATACTGCTCAACTGCCCAGATTTTTGCAGAATGTCCAGATCTTTGCTTCATATTTTTGGCCAATTTCTCATAAAATTGTGGTTTTCTGGCAATCATTAAGGACTAAAGTCAGAAAATAATGGCAGACATGTGAGTTTCTGATTATATAGCCTTCAAAAAAATTCATGGTAATGCAAAACCTGTTAGTTTATCAACTTTCTAAGTTTTTAAGAGTAATATTTAAAAAGTGCCCCTATT
>NC_056745.1:34032730-34225230 GCF_019279795.1 Protopterus annectens
TATCACGTAACCCCACTAACATCCCCCTTGATTGATACACTGTATATTCCATGAATGAGGTCTAGTGTATATTAAAGGACATATGATAGTGGAATGGGTATGTGTAGTTCCATGTGGATGTTACTTCTGTCCACTTAGCCCACTATACATGAAAATAAAACAAACTATTAAACTGGAAACGAAAAATGACCAAACGGAATCTGACCAGGAGTAAAAGTATAAATGTTTAATAAACCAAACTAAAAATATAAATAGATATTTTTAATTATATTGTAGATATGTTTATTGTTTGTTTTATCTTGTATAACACAAGGAGTATAAACATATAAATATACATACATATAATTTTTCTTGTTTGCAAGAATAAGGCCTTTAAGTGATGCTAGTTATTTAAGGGAAGGAGAGATTTAAGTAAATTAATGTCTAATTGAATTTATTTGACTGAATGATGTTAACTAGTCAAGAAATGGAATGTATTTTATTATTTAAACAGAAGACAGGACAACTTGAGTATCTGAAGAAGTCTGGGTTGCTGTAATTTATGGATGAAAGCGCTTATTTATTTATGTTTTTAGTTTGGTTTATTAAACTTTTATGCTTTTATTCCTGGTCAGATTCCATTCGGTCACTTTTCATTTTCAGTCACACAGCCCACTATATTTGCTTGCATAAATGTAGCAGATCCATACATACAATGCCATATCATAATAATCCTTACAAGTACTTTGTACATTAGATACTTATCTTGCAAATACAGCAGTTGATAGAACTGTAGTTCAGGGGTGAATCTGTCTAACGCAAGCAGTACATAGCCAATAAATTGATAGGTACAGGTTGTGTGGGTCGCCTGCCATCAATCTTAATATGTGTATGTGAGTAGGAGTAAGGTGTAAGTTCCTAGGTCCCTAGGTTGTCAACGAATGTGCTATGCATTGTCTCGTAGCCAAAGCCAGGGCATACTGAGCATGCCTACATCTGCCTACAGGGACATCAGCAAGGGGTTTCTCCTCCAAGTCCTCCAGTGACTGTGGCTGTGGTGACCTAGGCAGTAGTGGGGTCTGTGTATCCCTTCTCTTTGCTGAGCCTGCCACAGCTGTTTCTGCAGGAACATATTGTGTGGCATAGCACATACTGTGAATATATGTGCATATGTGGCTGGAGAGTACTACAGGGCTCCACCAGATATGTCTAGGTGCAGGAACCGTGACTTCAGAAGCCCAAACACACACTCTATGATGTTCCTAGTTTGTGTATGTGCCTCATTATGGCATTCTTCCGTGGGTGTGTGTACATTTCTGATAAGTGTCATCATCCATGGTTCCAGGGCATAGCCAGCATCCCCCAGTAAATGGCCATGTGGGATGCCTCCCCTAGCAAATATCTGGTACAGCTGTGACATGTGCTAGATATAGGAGTCATGTTATCTGCCAGAGCTGCCAGCACACACATTCAGGATAATCCCCTGGGCATTGTACATGACCTGGCAGTTGATGGAGTGGTATCCCTTGCGGTTAAAGTAGATTCTACCCTGCTCACCAGGTGGTGCCTTGATGTGTACATGAGTGCAATCTGTGGCACCCAGTACTTCAGGGTAGTGTGCTATATGGTAGAAGTGTTGCATATTGCTGGCCCTTGCCTCAGGGGAGAGGGGGAAAGATATATGCTCACTGGCATGTGGTGGCATTGCATCCAGGAATTGGTGGGGTTTCCTGGATGTAGATGCCTGCGAGTCCTCCATCCTGTCCCCAGTTGGTCTTTGAAAAGTACCCATAGCTAGTGTTCAAAAGGCAACACATACCTTTGTTTCCACTGGAATGGGTTTCCCTCAGTTGGTTTTGGGTCTGAGTTGAGGGTGGCAGAGTTAAGTGAGTTCTTGTAATATGATCCTGTCCACTCTGTAGTGCTCTAAAATCTTCAGCTCATGTAGCTCTTGCAAGGTAACCCTGGGCCTGAACACTTGTCTCCTTCTCTGCCTAGGCCCATTGTCAGCAGCACTAGCAGCATTGACTTCAGCATCTAGCACATACAGATGTAGCAGACCTGCAGCAGCCCCTAGCATTATTTCAGTTAAAATTCCCAAGTCTGTATTCCAATAGTCCAGAGCACTAGGGGAGAAATCAGAATGTAGGGTGTATGCATACTTTATATAGGTCTGTTGTAGGTCCAGAATGTGTAATTGGATAACTATGATGTGTTCCACCTGCCTACAATAAAATTAACATCATTTAATGGCCCTATTTCAGTGTGTGGTATGGTGCACAATGCCATTTAATGCACCATAGCTTATACAATATAATAATTATTCATTCATAATGTCTACAGTATCTCTGTCATGTGGGTACTGTGCCAGTGGGAACCCATTAAGTTGTGCTGTGCACGGCATAGCTTATACAATGTTAAAAATTAATAATTGAATACATCCATAGGTTCATAGGTTCATACTAGGCTATCTGCCCTGGGGCATTTATAAGCCTAGCCCGCTTGTGTTTGGCTTACGCCACCCCTTGATTTGAGTATACTGTGCCCTTTTTAAAGTTTAGTTTACTGAGCCTCTGTCTAATAGCGATACAGAAGTAATCCCCGGGACAATCCTACAATCCCCCATCCACTCATCAAGATTCTTCTTGAAGAGAGTCAGTGAGGTGCTCTGCCTAACATGAATTGGAATTCTATTCCAGAGCAAAGGGAGCCTCTTGTTTATGAATCTGTCCCTCCAGCATGTTCTATTTATTTCTGTGCTGAGGTTCAAGTCCCTCGAGCGCGTGGCTCTAAGGGATTTAGATTTACTGAGGTGGAGCATGTCCATTAATTCTGGGTTGGACATAGCTTTATATGTCAGGCATAGATCGCCTCTAAGTAGGCGGTATGCAACTGAGTAAAGCTGGAGTTTTTTTAACCGAGCAGCATATGGCATCCGTTTGAGTCCCTTGATCCTCTTGGTGAGGTACTTTTGGGGTCTTTCTAATTGCTGCAGGTGTTGGGTAAGGTACATCTCAAAGGGGGCATTGTATTCTATGATGGGCCTGATGAGGGATGAATAAAGGGGCACGATTACTTCTCTTGATCTAGATGTGAATCCTTTCATGATGAGGTGGGCTATGTAGAAGGTCTTTCTAACCACTTTGGCAATGTGGTTGTCAAAGGAGAGATTGCTATCAACTTGGGTCCCCAGATCCCTAATTACTTTCTCTGTACTTAATGGGTTACCACCTATGTGGTAATTTGTGGGCACATTGTTTTTGCCAAAGGGTATGACTATACACTTTTTGGCATTTAGCTTTAGACCATGGCTCTGGCACCAGTTATCCATCTCTGTGAGACCTTTTTGAAGGATGTTTGTGTCAGCTGGAGAGTCGATTATGGCGCCCAGTTTGCAGTCATCTCCGAACTTGGTGAGCCATAGTCCTCCCACATTGGCCTGTACCTCAGAAAAGTAAATACCGAACAAGAGAGGTCCCAGGAGAGAACCTTGTGGGATGCCACTTGTGACTGGTTTCGATTCTGACATGACTCTTTGGGTTCTGTCTTTGAGCCAGTTTGCGACCCATCTTGTGACATAGGGGTTTATATTTAGGCTGGATAGCTTATCTATGATGCCCGAGTGGGGTATTGTGTCAAATGCCTTTGCGAGGTCCAGATAGGCTGTGTGGACTACCTTCCCTTCATCTATGGCCTTGGTGACTGTTTTAAAGAAGTCGACCAGGTTCAAAAGGCAGGATCTGCCCTTGACAAAGCCAAATTGGGTAGGATCTAGTGTCTGTAGGTCCCCAATGTCTTTGTTTATGAGTTCCATGATGATCCTCTCCATAGCCTTGCAGATTAGGCTAGTCAGGCTTATGGGGCAATAGTTTCTAGGGTCCGCAGAGGCGCCTCCTTTGTGGAGTGGGACCACTGTTGCTGTACGCCATTCTTTGAGCACATATCCTGTAGTGAGGCTGAGATTGTACAGCAGTTTTACTTGAGGGATTAATTCTTCTTGGAGTTCATGTAGGACGCAACCCGGGACACCATCTGGTCCCATGGAAGCAGTGTTTTTTGCTTTGGAGAGGGCGGCCTTCACCTGAGCATCAGAGATGTTTGGGAGGCTGCACTCTGCCGGGATAGATACTTGCTCTTTTGGGGGGGAGGGGGTGAAGAAGTTTGCACTGAACCTGTCTGCCAGGATATTGGCAATGTCTGTGGGTCCAGTGTATTTTTTGTCATTTAGAATCAACTCAGAACAAGTCTGGGAGTTGCATCCCAGGTTCCTAACATAACTGAAAAAAGCCTTATGATTGTCTTTAGTGTCCTGTGCAATTTTTATCTCGAAGCTGGCCTTGGAGGATTTATGAGGGATCGTAATTTTTTGCTAGTACTGATCAGAGATGCCTTCCCTTTTAGGGATTTTGCTCTATCATGTAGTAGCTTCCTCCTTCTGTTGTACAGTTTATCCGGTTTTATTGACTGGCAGCCTACGTCACCACTGTCCAATTGGTGATCTTTTCACTTGTACAAGCTCCATGATGCAGCAAACTGTGCAAACGTGCACCTGAGCTTAAAAGAGCCTAGACATAACATGACACACACCGATGTCAGCCACATCCTGTGTAAACATCAACATGGTCTAAGAGCCTGCCAGCACGAAATGGATATACCAACACAATATCGACTTTTTGCTATTCAATAAATCCACCTCATTTGCATACATATCCATGCAGACAGCCTGGAAACCACACTGTTTATAGCCATATGACCTTAGCAACAGCAGCAATGCACCCTTCTATGGACCCAGTGCAAGGTTTTCTTCTATTAAGCATGTTTGCGCACTGCTGTATTTAGTGCAAACATGCCAAGATTATTACAAAAAATATTAATTTAGCTTATTCCCTTCCTCTTTCTGACATCCACAGTAATAGTTTTGCTCATATTGGTATCTAATATAACAATTTCAGGTGATTTATGTCAATATTTCTGCAGTTTTACATCCCCTTTTGTCTGTCTAGACTTCTGTAAGCAGAATTTTTCCGGGTACACTATGGACACTGACTTGGAGTCTGCACAGATGCCTTTCTGCTTGTTGGGTCATTCAACCTGACTCATTTGCATAAGATTCACATGCTTATGAGGTGATTTACATTCCATGGAAGTTTTTGTGTTTGAGCGGGTGTACGCATCGCTTACTGAATCTAAAAACATTCACACCCATGTAAACATCACGGGGCAATGCCTACACACTAAAAAAACGAGTAGGCTTTATTGAATTCCCACCAATGCCTAGCATTTCATGCAAATATCACCAAAAACAGTGGCAAAATTGGACCCTATCATGATATAGTATATTAAAATACTCACCAAAATGCATTCTGTATATACTAAAATTAAATTACAGTAAGATTCAAGTTTGAGCTCTGAAGGACATGCATGCAGTAGATAAGTAGAATGGTACGTATTTTTGAAGAGTGTAAGTAGGAAAGAAACATGGCTTGCTGTACGATCTTTGCAAACACAGTACTACAACTAGGAGCCAAGGATTGCATTTTGTTTACATCAGAAGTGATTTTTGCATATTTCATAAACCACATATCTGATACATTATTTACTTAACAATTCCCACTATCTGTCACCTCCAGAGTATAATAAAAATGCAGACAGCTAACAAGTAAAATAACAGCTTCTCATGTATGCAAGTGTTCATAGGTTCATAGGTTATTTACCTGACCCCTGTCTAGCAGGGCAACTGACGTGATCCCTGGGTGAATTTTCTTTCATCCCATCCAGTCGCAAGGTTCCTTTGAAGAGGTCCAAAAGAGGTACCTGCTTGACACATGTATGGGCATTCCAGAGTCTGGGGAGTCTCTGGGTCAGGAACCTATCCCCCAAAGCATTACTAAAGTGGGTAGATCCTCCTTTTAGTTTTCATTTCCACAGTCTTTTGGTGGATATGGGTATCCTGAGACAATGTAACAACTGTCTTAATGTTCACTGACAACAATTTATCCATCAAAGAAAAACAAAAACACAATATGCAAGAGATACATATAGTCAATGTCTCTGAAGGTAAAATGCACATGTACAAGCACTCAAAATAAGAATTTGGTTGTCAGAAACATAAACGCTACACCCATGACACATAGTATGCACGCCACACAGAGATCTACTTATTCTGAGGCACTTAAATGCAATCTTCCCAAACCCCAGAAACCTCGAGGCATTTTACTTGCAAAAGTTATCCTCAGCAAACTTGAAAGCACTCCAGACTAACAACACTATCCCTGCACATACGGTCACTCTATGTGGAGCTTCAACTACCAAGTTGATAAGGCAACCCAGTACAGTACGCAGGACTGTAGTCACAGGAGACCCCATTGTACAACATTTTGATGCCTCTCTCTACAGGCAGAACAAGGAGAAAATAATGGTCATTTGTGTATCAGGGCCAAGATCCACCAAATTACACAAACATACTCAAGTCATTGTACAAGCGGTACCACCATGATTCAGTCATAGTCCATGTAGGTGTAAATAACCTGAGACGTACCTCCCTTAAACTATATGAAGAGTGGCATTATGGAGTTTTTGGTCTATGCATCAAAGGCTGTTGAGTGCCTAGCATTGAGCAGCATTTTACCTTCACCAAGGATGATGCCACAGTATGATCAGATGATCAACATTAATAAGTGGCTTAGCTTCTGGTGTCATTCCTGGGAGATACAATATTTGTAAGCATGGGAGAACATGGTTAACAAACCACATTGCTTTGACATGGACTGTCTGCACCCATCCCCACTAGGCTTTTAAACATTGGCTAACACATTGCCCACCCCCACAGAGCCTTTTTAGGTAATGCAAAGTTGACAAAACTTCCAGCACAGCAAAATCTATCCAGAGAAATTTAAAGGTGTTACTGCTCAATGTCAGAAGTTTAAACAAGAAGGTCCACTCCCTCCAAACTCTCCTCACCCTGGAGAATGCAGACATCTGTGCAGTTGCTGAGACATTGTCTAAAGTCACAGAGAGTACCTCAGCAGTTCAAGGCTTCAGTGGGTGCTACACATTTAGACCAGTAACTGCACAGACAGGGTCTAAAGGTGAAGGTGTTTTGATCTGCATCAATAACATACCTCAAGGCTGGTTAAACAGGATGACATACTGGAGTTCCTCCAAATTCAGATTGCCATGGACAAAGTCCCATACCATACCCTAGCAAGCTGCAGGTCACCTTCTATGTCCTATGAAAACCACAGCTTACACTTAGACCTATTGGAGACATCAGCACTCAACCAAATGCCATACTCATGAGGGACATTAATTATCCATCTATAAACTGGAAAGCCTACATGACCCCAAACTTACAGGTCTACAGATTCCTAGACTTTGTAACAAAAACACTTGGTACCAGATAGTGCTTAAGTCTACCAAAGGTACAAACATGTTGTACTTGGTACTCACAAACATTGGAGAATGCTTCACCTCCACCCCAAAGCCTTCTGCTCCTTGGTAAGGTCAAACCACAAAGCAGTCTCCTTTGAAATAAAAATCAGTTGTGTAATTCCAGTAAACCCTGCCACAGTTAGGAACTACTCCAAGGCAAACTACCTTTTATTAACTAAGAACCTGTGAAAATTTCAACCCCTCCATATCCAGATAACACACATACCTCTCAACCTCTTAGCAAAGAAATATGAGCAAAGCCAAAATTAATAGGGGAACAAAGGCCACAAAATAGGGTCAGATTTTAAATATTGCTTGTATTAACTTTGAAATTTACTAGAATAAAATGTTTTGTACTAGTATAAATTTTCTGAAGGATATTAAGTCTGAAACTTAAATCGTCGTCATCATCATCATCATCATCATCAGCCCCCTTTTTTCCCATTTTTCTACATGGGGTCGGGGTACCGTGTTAACTGTCGCCAACTCTCTCGATTCAGTGCCATACTCCTGCCTTCTTCAACACTCATGCCTGACTGTCGCAGATCTACTTTCACACAATCCATCCACCTCTTTGTTGGATGTCCTCGCTTCCTCTTACCATCTTCTTGTCTGTCCCAAATCTTCCTCACCAGATTGTCTTCTGCTTTTCTACACTTGTGTTCAAACCACCATAATCTGTTCTCTTTGATCTTTTCTGCAATTGGAGCTATTTTGGCTTCTGCTCTTATGTCCTCATTTTTTCATCTGCTCCACAGTATGCATCCCTCCACCTTTCTTAGGCACTTCATTTTCATCACCTCTAGCTTCTTCAATTGTTCTGCCTTACTGCCCAGGTTTCTGTACCGTAAAGTAGTACTGGTCACACCACTGTCTTGTATACCTTACTTTTCAGCTTCTTTGGCATTCTTCTGTCAGAGACTACATCTGATACTCTATGCCATTTGGCTGCAGCCCCTCTGATTCTAGCTTTGGCCTCTTCATTCAGACTACCTGTCTCCTCAAGCACCTCCCAGATACTTGAAGCTGTTTAACTGTTTTACTATCTTCCCTTCTATGTCTATTCTCTACTTCTTCTGATTTCCCCAATTTGCTGCAATTACCACTGTCTTATCTGTGCTTAGTTTCATCCCATGTGCCTTCAGATTTGCATTCCATTCTCCTATCCTTTGCTGAAGTTCTAGCTCAGAGTGTGCCTGTACTGACACATCATCTGCATACAGCAGCTTTGTTCCTCTGTCCCCTCCAACCTGTTTGCTAATGTAGTCCATCACCAGTATGAACATCAGTGGGCTCAGAGCTGAACCCTGGTGTACACCCACTCCCACTGGGAACCCCTCTGTGAGGCCGAGCACTGTTCGTACTTGAGTTATTGGGTCCTTGTACATAGTCTGCACTAATTCTACCAATGTTTTTGGGACTTCAAACCACCACAGCACTGCCCAGATCAGCTTTCATATGCTTTCTTCAAGTCTAGGAATGCCCAGTTGGACTATCTCCTCATCTCTGGCTTCTTCACAAGTATCTGTCTCAATGCAAACATCGGGTCAATTGTACTGCATCCTGATCTGAATCCAAACTGCTCATCTCCCATCTTACGTTCTACTACTCTCCATATCCATTTATCAGTAACCCTCTCCAGAACTTTCATGCAATGTGATAGGAATTTGATACCTCTGTACTGGCCACAGTTGTGGATGTCCCTTTTGTTCTTGTACACTGGCACAAGTATGCTTATTATCCAGTCATCTAGGATACGCCTTTCTCTCCACACTGCTAGGAGTACACTGAGGAGTCATTTCTGTCTTATCTCACCCAGCATCTTTATCATATTTTCTGTGACCTCATCTGCACCTGCTGCTTTCCCTGACTTCATTTTCCTTAGTGCAATTCTTACTTCTTGTAGGGTAGGTTCCTCTTCTTCTCTTGTGATAGGCTGTTTCTGGGGCAGTACAGCTTCTGTGGGGTTTTCTTCATTCAGAAGCTGCTGGAAATACTCCTTCCATCTGCCTTTGATGTCCTGTGGAGTGGTAAGCAGGTTGTTGCTGGCATCCCTTATGAAGGGTGTCTGACTATCTTCTTTATCTTTCTGTCTTTGCCTTGCAATCTAATGTAGTTTCTTTGTGCCCCTTACTGAGTCACTTTCCAGAAGTTGGTAGAGTGCCTCCAGTGCCCTATTCTTTGCTATTACAACTTCTTTCTTAGCTTCTTTGTTAGCCAACCAGTAGTCCATCCTAGCCTGGTCAGTCTTTTCTATCTCCCGCTTCTTCCTGCACTCCTTCCTTCTTTTGATGTCTTCCTGGACTTCTGCATTCCACCACCAGCTTTCCTTATGTACCTTATTTCCATACCTGGCTCGGCCACATATCTTTTCTGTAGCCCTAACACGTGCTGTTTTAGGCACTGCCATTCTTCTTCAGCTCCACCTGTTTCCTCCTCTTTCTGGGGTGCTAGAGCCCTGAGTAATTCCTTGAACTGCTGTACTTTCTCTCCAGTTAACTTCCAGGTCTTCAGCCAGGTTTCTGTTGACATTAGAGCCTTCTCTGACCAGTCCTTTCAGCTGATTGTGGCAACTAGTGGTTTATGATGTGGGCTGACTGTTTCACTGGGGATGACTTTGCAATCATGGATTCTACCCCAGTGTCTTTTCCTTATTGGGAGGAAGTCTAAGTGAGTTGCATGTTGGCTACTCTTGTATGTGATCTTGTGACTGTCTCTCTTTCTGAACCATGTGTTGGCTACTATGAAGTCATTTACCAGACAGAAATCTAGAATGGCTTCTCCTTCTTTATTCCTATTGCCCCACCCATGTGGACCCAGGCAGTCCTCATATCCTGTTCTGTCTATCCCGATATGTGCATTCAAGTCATCTATTATCAACACCAATTCACATTGTCCTACTGCAAATGCTGTCTGAATGCACTTTTTTCCTCACTATCACAACCCTGCTGTGGGGCATAGGCTGAAATTATGAATACTACCCTACATTACACTGGAGTCTGACTGGTATGAGTCTGTCATTAATTCTGATGATATCCCTCACTGCCTTCTGAAGGCTCTCTCTCACCACAAATCCTACACCATTTCTAGCCTGCCCCCCCACCTGAGTAGTAGAATCTGGATCCCAAGCCAAGTGGCTTTGCTGCACTGCCCTTCCATCTCATCTCCTGGATACATAGGATGTCCAGCCTCCTCAGTATCATCATGTCATCCACTTCCAAGATGCGTCCTGTCAGTGAATCTACATTAAGCGTAGCAATTGTCAGTTCATGTTTGGTAGATTGGTTGGTTTTACATCCAGTTTTCACTCAACAGAGCTATCCCAGATAACCCAGGCTGGGCAAGTAGACACCAGCCAGCCAGTAGCTTATTGACCCAGGGCTGCTGGGCTTTATGACAGGCACACACTGGCCAATAGGGGCACATACACGCCTCCCAACATTAGCAAGGGTCCCTGGCATGGGTCAGAGTAGGCCGACTCTTCAACTCCTGGTAACTACCCATGCTCATTTTTTTGGCAACATTACTCAACATGACCAAATCACCTAGAGCCATATTTTACACTGTCAAGTGGCTAGCCCTGCCACGGTGCACAGTCTGTGATCCATGTTCTCCTATTTTGAGGATACTGTGCACCACAGTAGATGCCCAAAGCGGTTGGTCTGTACAACTCTTCCCCCTATAGGGCACCATGTAGAGTCTGTACTGCTGCCCACAGCTCCATTCATTGGTGAGTTTGAGATGAAAACACTCAGCATGTTTTTTGATGGTGGAAGGAAGCCCAACAGAGACACAGGAAGAACATAAAACACCAAACAGACATTGGTCGGAGGCCAGGATTGAATCTTGTACCTTGTGCATTGGAGGTAAAGACCATAACCACTAAGCCGTCTTGTCTGAAACTTAAACATCTGTTTCTATTTAGTGAATTCATTCTTTACTGATTTGCCACTATAAGTTTTATGAGGAACAGACCAAAAACATGAGGCAAAAATCTGGACATTCTGCAAAAGTCTGGACTATTGAGAGCTATGATAACAGAGTAACCTATCCAGAATTATTCACAAAAGCTATACACAACCATGTCAGTGATTATATATAGACAGTAGTCTCTATCAGAAGTAAGTCCAAAACTAACATAAAAACAAACCACCCTGGCCTGGCAGAATCCAAAATTAAACAGGTTGTACAACAAAAGAAAAAAGTAATAGCTTAAATTAGGAAGTGTGACACCAACATGATAAAAGCTTTCACATCAAACTGAATAGACAATTAAGAGGACTAATTGGGTCTAACAAAGCAAATTTTGAGGTAAAGATAGCACTCCAGGCCAAGAACAACCATGCGGCCTTCCTCAGCTATGTCCAAAATTGCAAAGGCAGCACACAGTGCCAAACTGATGGTAAGTTAAGCCATGTTCAAGGAACTGGAAGAGAGACAAATTCAACTTCAACTTTATTTTCCCTCTCATCTTTCCCAATGGAAATACCATGTAGCATAACCCCTTCAATTATCAGTAGCAACCAGGTCTTAAAAGTGTTTTCTAAGGCAAGAATGGACCCCAATAATATCCAAGGATGCCTCCTAAATAGCCTAAAATATGACCTATCAGGGTCACTGGAGTCACTATTCAACCATAACCTCTGAATGGGCTTTGTGCCATGTGAATGGGGGACCACAATGGTCATCACTCTGATGAAGGCCTGGCATTCACTAGATCTCAGGAACTACAGACCCATTAGCCTGACTAGTTTCATATGCAAAGCCATGGAAAGAATTATCATGGAAATGATTAACAATAGCATAGGAAAACTTCAAACTCTGAAACTTACCCAGTCTGGTTTCATCAAAGGCTGGTCATGCCAACTGAACCTGGTAGACATCTTTGAGAAGGTCGCCAAGTCAATGAATGAGGGAAGGGTGGTGCATACTGCCTACCTTGTCCTTGCTAAATCATATGATACAATACCCTACCTGGGTATTGTAAACTAACTCATGGAGTTAAGCATAAACCCCTATATATCTGCTGGATAGTCAACTGGCTCACAGGTAGACCCAGAAAGTTAGGACTGGTGAGACCACCTCAACAAATAGGCCGGTCACCAGTGGAGACCCCAAGGACTCTGTGCTGGGACCCCTCCTGTTTTGCATCTTTTTTTCAGAAGTCAGGGCCAATGTCAAGTCCTCTAGTTTACCATGTTTGCAGGCTGGTAGCAATCATAGAAATCCTCCAAGACACTAACATTTTACAGGAAAGTTTAATACAGACCAACGACTGGTGCCAAAGCAAAGGTTTAAAGCACATTGTCAAGAAATGCATAATAGTACCTTTTGGGAAACAGGCCACCCCAGAAAAATTACTTCATTAATAAAACACCCTTAAAAGTAGACACAGTAGTCAAAGATTTAGGGATTTATGTAGATAATAACTTATGTTTTGACCAACATGTGTTTATAAGGTAGTAAGAAAATCATTCGTTGTCACACCTCTTATAAGTAAGTGCATGGCATTTAAGTCCAGAGAAGTCATAACTCCACTGTACTCATCTGACCCAACATTTGGTATAAGACTCCATTCAGTATGCACTTGACTGGACACTTACAACAACTAGAATGTCCACAGAGGTTCCTCTCAAAAATAATACCGGGTGCAAACATAATCTCCTGTGCAGATCACATCAAAGTTCTTTCTCTATACTCCATTGCCTACAGACTTCTGACAGGTGATTTATGCCTGGCATATCAGCCATCCTTGGATCCCAACCCAATGTACATTGTACATGTACATGGTTTTAGTATTGGTGGATATACTGAATTTGCAGAGATACAGGTGTTCCAGGACAATTGTGTATCTAATGGCATAGTAAATGAAACACAGATTTCTCCTTAAAACACTCTAAATAAAGAATAGAGCTTCCAGTC
Source organism: Protopterus annectens (assembly GCF_019279795.1). NCBI lineage: Eukaryota > Metazoa > Chordata > Ceratodontiformes > Protopteridae > Protopterus > Protopterus annectens. The sequence goes on from NC_056745.1 coordinate 34,046,063, forward strand.
TCTCTTGGAAGCTCAAGAGACTTTAGACCTTTGATCTTTTTGGTAAGGTACCTTTGGAGTCTTTCTAATTGCTTGATATATTTAGAGTGATACATCCCAAAGGAGGCTTTGTACTCACTAGATGGCTTGATCAGTTCTGAGTCTAAGGGGGTTTTACCTCTTTATACCTTGATCATATTCTTTGACAGTTAGCTGGCTAAATAAAATGAGTTCCTGACAACTGTTGCCACATGATAGTCAAAAGAGAGAGCAGCTATCAACTCAAATACCTAGGTCTTGACTACATTTTCATTTTGTAGTGAAGTATTACTACAGTATAATGGAGGGAGGGATGTTTACCAAAAGTGACAATGCTATACTTTTTAGCATTTAGTTTGAGATAGTTTGTAATACAGTTCACTCTGAAGAGTTTGGGTTGGTGACCAAGCTCGTCCCAAAACACATTGACTGAATGTCCAAACAAACGACATATATACTAAGTCAAAGATGGCTATTTCCCAGAATATTCTCTTTTCTCTAGTATATGGGGATTTCAGACTATATAAGTTCAAGAGTGCAAGGGGGGCAATGTTTGAGATTTGCTTCTCTCCTGCATTTTCTATTTTTTTTTAGAGTTTCCAACATTCATCACATTTTTGGAGCACTGACATTTCAATAAGGAGTCTTTGGGTTTCATAGGGTAACTTGACAACAACCCCCAATTTGCAGTCATCTGCAAACTTTGCTAGAGGTCTTAGCTCTCTTCCTAAAGATCTGAGATGCAAATTCTAAAAAAAAAACAAGAGTTCTTAGCATCACCCTTAGAGGGATTCTGCTGGTCAATTTTATACTTTCTGATGATGCACCTACAACTTGCACTGAGCGAGTTCTATCATTCATATAGATTGCTATCCATCTTGTAAGGTTGATAGATCTGCAATTACCTGGATCAGTTATGAGGTCACACCTTTAGAATGACATTATCACTGCAGTGTGCCACTTATCAAGATAAAACCAGTAGCTAAACTTAAACATTTTAAGGAAAGTGTCAGCAAGGGCATGTTTAACACTATGAATTAACCAACTAGGTATATTCTCAGATCATGTTAGAGGAAGTATGTGTGGCCTTGGTTAGCACTTTCAGTAAATGGTCTTTTCAGGTAATTGGAGGATTAAGGTATTCAATATTTCAGGACTTTAAATAGAATTGAAGGTGTGAACCCATGCCCTGGCCCAGAAATTAACGAGCCTCAGTCTTCACCACTAACACCAGTGAGAGGGGCGTCTCATATAGGAGGAAAGGATAACAAATACACTCAGTAAAGTTCAGTTTCCCTTAAGAGCACACAGTGATCACAGCCTGTCCAGGGCTGGTCACTCCCTTGCTCTCCAGGTCCCCAATAAGACTCCCCACTGGCACAGCTATAGGGTCCAGATCTCAGCCTAGTGGGCAAGCTAGAACATCCAGCACCCTCTCTGTCCAACCAGTGCTTCGTGTCCCTGCCCAAGTAGCTGACACACACACACACACACACACACACACACACACACACACACACACACACACACACACACACACACACACACACACTTTAAGAGGTTATACAACCACACACTCCGGGGGAAGGCTGGCACAGGTACTCCAGCTGTGCCCCTTTTTCCCAGACTATATGGTAGGATCAGCTGCCACCACCCACTAATATTTATCAGCTACTCAAAGGTCCTTAAAAGGGTGTCCAATTATTATTGTGCAATATTATTATCCACCTGGTAGTATTGCCCACGGCTAAAGCTATTGGAGTGGCTTTGTACAATTTTACTCAAGGCGTGCAAGTACTCTAAAGAGCTTAAATTATGTCTACAAAAACAGCCACAGTTGAAAGGATTTAAAAAATATTTAATAAATAGTCAAAACACAAGACAATACTTTTTACTACACAGTGCTAGTCAGGAGTTCAAAGATCACAGAGAAATACTTAAAATAATTCAGTAGTACAGTTCTGACATCACAGAAAAACATTTAGTCTAATCTTTCTAGTTTCTAGCTATTTCTAAGAAAAAAACAAGTCTAAGATAACACAGGCAGAGTGCTGATGAGTTGGATGGTCAAGACAAAAATGCTTAATGCTCTCTGATTCTCTCTGTTTTTAAAATCACATTCCTCGTTCACATTACATAATTCTTCACACTTCCCTGGGTTCCCAGGCTAACAGGCTACATTCTTTAGTAAGCTCACACCAGGTCAGGAAGCAAAGCCATTAAGGACATTTATGCATGCAAATTCTGGCCATTAACTATGGCCTTAAAACAATAGCAGGAATCCCTTCATCTAGACTGTCCGGAGCCCTGTTTACATCAAAGGATCACAACATGCTTTACTTGGTCAGTAGAGGGCACTGTTACATTTTTTTCATTTCCACATGTAACACTATTTTTACCATTTAAGGCAAGAAGCCTATGGTTCACATTAATATTTACAGATGACAGAATTATCTCCAAACTTCTATCTGGCTAGGCTGGCACTGGCAGCCTTCATCTATCTTCACCCAATCTTCACAGAAGGATATAGACAATATCAGTTAGGCCAGAATAGGAGATGTCATTATAAATACAATCAGAGCAATGTAGGGTATTTTTTTTTTTAGTTTTACAAACATAAAGAGGGATGTATAATTATCTTTAGCTTTATTTTAAGGGTTCTTTTAGTGGACCTGATGGTGTTCTTTAGTTTTATTTGTAGTACTTTTGATATAATACTTGACAAGAGGAGGTTTAGATCTACTGAATAATTTTGGGAATTTCTTTCATTGTATAGTTTACTTATATTGGTGAGCCATCAGGTTGCTAACTCTATGCATTTTTTCTAAATGGGTGTAGAATTTTTTAGTGAACGTTGGTACAGGGGAGGTGCAGTCATAAGTGAATTGTGATATTTCATCAATGAGTAGATTGTGTTTGGCAAGCTAGTAGTCTGTAAATTCAGTACAGTTTGTTGTAGGAACATTTGTGAGATTAAAAGAGAAGGTCAGACGTTCATGGTCAGACTTTACTGGGTAAGGGGATAGCAAAGGAGTAATGCAAGAGTCAGCCATATCTATAAGGAACATGTGAAGAATGCTGTGTCCTTTAGTAGTTGTATTTACCATTTGTTTCAGGCAGTTTTTGTTTATTAAGTCTAGAAATTTTTGAGCATATTCTGTACTGGCAATACACGTTTCCCAGTTTATTGAAGAGTACAGGAAAGTTCTATAATGCTTTTTCTTAAACTTGTTTACATTGTATTCCCTTAGCATGAATTAAGTATGTGCTGTTTATATTTCAGAATGAAAACACTGAGAAATTGGATGAAGCCTATAGACAAGGAAACAGTGAAGCTGTTGCTGCTACTGCTGCCAAACTTATGAAGGCGGAAGAAGCTGTCATGTTACATGTTGCTGTAACTGGAAGCACTGGAACAGGAAAATCGAGTCTCATAAATGCACTGCGGGGCCTGAATGACACAGAAGAAGGAGCAGCAAAAACTGAAGTCATGGAATGCACCATGGAACCAACACCATACCTACATCCTGACCTCCCTAGGGTCATATATTGGGATCTTCCAGGAATAGGTGGTGCAAAAATCACAGCAAAACAATACTTACAAAACATGAAGTTTGAACGCTATGATTTCTTTATTGTTGTTATTAGTTCTTGTGTAAAGGAAAATGATATGAATATAGTTGCAGAGTTAAGACGTTTAAGAAAACCATTTTACTTTATCCGAAGCAAAATAGATGAAGATATACGTGCAGCCCAGAAGAAAAATAACTCAGTTAATGTGGAGGATGTCCTTGTGAAAATTAAGGACAGCTGTGTTAATGAATTAAATAAAGTAGGAAAATTACAGGAACAATCAGTAAAGGTTTTCCTTGTTTCAAGATTTGATTTAGAGAATTATGACTTTGCACAGTTTAAAACTGAACTTTCAAAAGAACTGCCAAAACAAAAGAATGACATCTTTCAGCTTTCACTTCCTAGTTTTAGCCATGAGACAATAGAAGAAAAAAAGAAAATTTTAAAGAGAAGTATTTGGTTAGTAGCTGCTGCTTCTGGAGGAATAGCAGCAGTGCCAATCCCTGGGCTCTCCTTTGCATGTGATACTGCGATGATAGCTAGTTCTGTTTTGAGCTATCGCCTGTATCTAGGGTTGGATAACAAATCTTTAAGTACATTAGCCAGGAGAGTTCAAAAACCTGTTAAAAAACTGAAGAGTCAAATACAACATCCCTTACTGCAGGGAGAAGTAACACCAGATGTTATCACAAAATTGCTGCTTTCAACCACCTATGTTGGATTGATGTCTGTTGAAGAACTATTCCATTTTATACCGGTTTTTGGTAGCTTAGTTTCAGCCCCTTTATCCTGTATGTTAACATTCAGAATTCTCAATGACATTCTTAATGCATTTACTGAAAATGCTCACAAAGTATTAGATGAAGCTCTGAAAAAATAAAGCCATGCTTCTTCTTAGCTGGAAAGTAAAGACACCAAAGACATACTAAATAGTATGTGACTTACTTTTATACTGCCCAAATTTAAGCTAAGAATAAAGTCAGCAGCAGTAACATTGTTGATTTTTTGAACTAGTGGAGTTGGAAAATAATTTTGTAGTTTAGTCAGTAGTGCTCATGGAACTCTTGCATAATAGGTTTGCGGTTTTTACAGACATTTTAAATCCTGAAGCAGTTTTAAATGAACATGCATCATTCTGCTATTGCTGATTTATTGATATTTGTTTATTTATTTCCATTTGTTGACTAGAAAAGTCTGACTAGGAAAAAAATATTTTTAGCAGAGGCCCAGGGGAAATAAGCTCCAGACGAAGTTGGTCAATGTCATAAATTAATGCAGACAGTAAAAGTCACTTGGGATAACAATTGCAGCTCATTGGCATACATTATAGGTTCATAGGTGTTTACTAGGCTAAAGACCACACGGGCCCTTTTAAGCCTAGCCATGCATCCCAAATCTCTGATAAGTTATGATACCATTGATAAGTGTAAGCAGGGCCCTGGGAAATGAACCATTTACAGGTTACCTGTTTGCATTAGAGACATAGGTGCCAAACCAGGGATGAATGCACTGCTCATCTCCCATCTTACATTCCACTATGCTGCGTATCCATATATCAATCACCCTTTCCAGAACTTTGATGCAATGTGACAGAACTTTGATGCCTCTGTACTGCCCACAGTTGTGGATGCCCTCTTTGTTCTTGTATACTGGCACATTATTATTCACCAGTCATCTGGGATACACCTTTCCCTCCACACTGCTATGAATATCCTCAGAAGCCATTTCTCCCCTATCTCACTCTGCATCTTTATCATGTCTGCTGTGACTTCAACTGAGCATGCTGATTTCCCTGACTTCATCTTCCCTACTGCTATTCGAATGTCTTCTAAGGTGGGCTTCCCTACTGCTGTTCATATGTCTTCTGAGGTGGGCTTCCCTACTGCTATTCGAATGTCTTCTAAGGTGGGCTTCCCTACTGCTATTCATATGTCTTTTAAGGTGGGCTTCCCTACTGCTATTCGTATGTCTTCTAAGGTGGGCTTCCCTACTGCTATTCATATGTCTTTTAAGGTGGGCTTCCCTACTGCTATTCGTATGTCTTCTAAGGAGGGCTTCCCTACTGCTATTCGTATGTCTTCTAAGGTGGGCTGCTCTTCTTCTCTCATCGTAGGCTCTTTCTGGGACAGTACAGTTTCTGCGGTGTTTTCTTCATTCATAAGTTGCTGGACATACTCCTTACATTTGCCTTTGATGTCCTGTGGACTAGTAAGCAGGTTGTTGCTAACATCCCTTGTGATGCCCCAGCCCTGGCCCAGTAATCAAGGAGTATCAATCCTCACCACTTGCAACAGCAGGGGATGTACACTGTGATAGAATGTGCAATTTCCCTTAAGAGCACACAGACATCACAGTCAGTCTGGGGCTGGTTTCTCCCTCTTTCTCCAGATCCCCAATACAATTCCCCACTGGCACAACTATAGGGTGGAGTTCTCAGCTAAGTATCCACACCAAGACCTCCAGCACCCTCTCTGTCTAACCAGTGCTTTGTGGCCCTGCCCAAGTAGCTGACACACACACACACACACACACACACTTTGAGGTTTGATTTATACACACACACACCTGGGAAAAGCTGGCACAGGGTTACTAGCTATACCACCTTCTGCCCAGACTATAAGGTAGTTTTCACCGCCACCAGCCACTACTTATCAGCTACTTTAAGGCCCTTAGCAAAGGGTGTCCAATCTTACTGTGTAATGCTACTATCAATACAAATGGTAGTTTGACCAATAGCAAGGCTATTAGGAGTGGCCTGTACAGTGTCACCAGATAAATATGCAGGTACTCTAAGAGCTTAAATGTGTCTCACAAATATCAACCACAAAGCGGGTTTAATTAGATTTAATAACAAATAATAAAACAACAAGAAAATACTCAGTAAATCATGACAGTAACTTCAGAGCTCAAAATCACAGGAAATATTCAAAACAGCATTGCAGGATAGGCTCAAATAAATACAGAAAACATATAAGCTAATTTCTGCTATATTGCTAACTATATCTAAAATAATTTACTGTACCCTAGTTAACTTACTTACAGCAAGGCAAGTGTGGTGAATGGATCTTCTAACTGATGTTGTCAAAGGTCAAAGACAGATACAAAATACCAAGTCACTCTCTCAGAGAGTTCTTAAATTAACATGAAATATTACTGCTGGGGCACTTGCAGCATGGCATCACTTTTTGTCACCTGACACCTAAACAGCCATTGCTAGAAACTGTTAGCATTTAGCATCTCTCTGTGAAAATACATAGCCTTCAGATGTTTGCAACTACTGGAAGACATAAAACAATGAAAACACGTATAAAACAAAGCAGAAGGATCCTTAGTTTTTGGACATCCTGTCTCCTTGCTGCATTGAAACTGAAAGATAACATCTCTTTTATGGAGCAGTTGTCTGTTATAAAACAATTTAATTTCAACTATTTTAACCTTCTATATGCCAGTTTCCACTGGTAAAACATACATTTACAAAATTACAATAGTGTATATATATTTCTGTTCTTTTCCAGTAGGATACCCTGTGGATACATCTTTAAGCTCAGTACTGTACAAACCCTTTTCACACACTCTTCCATACCAGCAGTTTGATATACACATAACATACAGTTCTAATACATTTGTAACAAGCATATGAATCATGTTGATATTCACAACTGACATATAATCATTTATACATTTCCAGACAGCTGGGCTGGCAGTGTCTCCTTCTGTCACGCTTCCATATAAATCATATTAATATTCACAAATGCCATATCATTATTTACAAAATTCCAGCAAGTTGGGCTGGCAGTATTTACTTTTGTGACATCCCTTGTGAAGGGTGTCTATCTTCTTTATCTTTCTGTCTTTGCTTTGCAACCTGATATAATTTCTTTGTGCCACTTTGAGACACTTTCCAGAAGCTGGTAGAGTACTTCTGATGCCCTGTTCTCTGGTATTGCAACTCCTTTCTTAGCTTTGTTAGCCAACCAGTATTCCTTCCTAGCATAGTCCAGCTTTTCCATCTCCCACATTTTCCTGCACTCCTTTCTTTTGATGACTTCCTGGACTTCTGCATCTATTGGTCTGAACTTTAGTACAGATAAATGTAATATAATAAGTTACCAGTCCAGCCTATTTGGTGTTCCATTAATAGAACATGATCAATATAAAGATCTGGGTGTTTTGATTACCTCAAATGTATTTTTTAAAAATTATTTAAAAGCTGTATGCAGTCAGGCTGTGAGGAGGCTGAGTCACATCCTAAGAACATTAGCAACAAGGGAAGATTGTCATAAATGTATTTAAATTATTAGTAGGCCTACCTTAGAGTACAGTGTTTTCTGTACATATACTTAAGGTCAAATACAAGACCTAGAAGCTGTGCAAAGAGTTGCTTCAGTCAAGGATTTAAACTATGAGGACAGCTGTAGACAGTTGAAACTTTATTCACTGACTTACAGGTATGTTCATGGGAAGATTGTATTAGTCTATAATGTTTTCAAAACCCAGTTTATAAGCTATGTTTAGGATGGAAATTTTTGCACATTACAAGACCTTAAGACACATTAATATGAACTTGTTTGCTATGAATCATTAAAAAACCTCTTTGAAGTGATTCAGCTTAACTACGTTAACATCTGTCTGTTTCTCAATCTGTAAATGGCATAGGAGACAAAGTTAAATAATAATATAATATAATTTGTTTTTATAAAAGAATGGAAGAATTTTACAAATTTTGAACACTTTTTCATATGTCTATGGTGGTAATGATAAAGGGAAGTCCAATTATAACATGATGTTGGGAATACGCCTTTATTTGTAGTTTAGAACAGTTTCTGCTGCATTAAGAATGTCAAACAATACCAGGCTTCAGGATTACAGAGGACTGCATAATGTCATCTCAGTTATACTGGTTAAAGATTTGCTGCAAAGCTAAATGGGCATCTGCAAATTTGTAATAAGTTACACAAACTTGACTACTGATAAATTATTTGTATCTCTTCATATTTATAATTATTAACAATTAGTTGCCATGAACAAAGTTTACTCAATATTTTTTTCACTAATTTTAACATAGTTGCTAAGGTAACATTCATAATACTAACACATATAACTCTTCTTATGTTTGATTGTCTAGTATCACATTTAACTGCATTATGTACATCAGTAGTTTGAGTGCTATTACCAATACTAAATAAAATTTATTTACTGAATTAGTCAGCCGTATTGCTTTTTTAATGTAATTCTCTTCTTCATAAACTAAATTCATTTTATATCATTCATTAGTTTTACTTTTAACATTGCAAACTGCTGTATATGTATGTTACGTCATTCTGTTTTATGTATATTTTCCTTTAAGAATCTCCTGGGGATTCATTAACACATGCAGACTGAGTCAAATAGCTTGCACAAAAAGGGCAAGTTTCCATACTGTAGTATATTGTGAATCAAAGATAAATTAGCTGCAATGAGAAGACCTCTTTAAGAGCTAGTTTACATGTCTCTGAATTGCATTACCTACTGCGACATGTAGATCAGCTCTTCCCGCACTAGGTAATTGTGGCAGCCACATTGTGTAAGCACAGCCATTCATTTCCCCTCATTTATACACCCATACATATAAGTACACATTCAAAGCCACACAGTTTACTAAGCAACCCCAATGTCTCCTAGGCCATCACAAAAAGTGACAGTCCTATGTCAAGTCCCTAGGTCCTAGACATCACAGAAAGTGACAGTCCCAGGTCAAGTCCCTGGATCCTAGGCATCACAGAAAGTGACAGTCTCATGTCATATCCTTGGATCCTAGAACATCACAGAAGGTAAAAGCCCTACATCATATCCCTGGGTCCTAGGACATTACAGAAAGTGACAGTCCCATCTCATATCCCTGGGTCTTAGGCCAACACAGAAAATGACAGTTCCATCTTATATCCCTGGGTCCTAGGCCATCACTAAAATTGACAGCCCCACATCATATCCCTGGGTAGTAGGACATCACAGAAAGTGACAGTCCCATGTCATATCCCCAGGTCCTAGGCCATCACAGAAAGTGACTGTCCCATGTTATATCCCTGGGTCCTAGGCCATCACAGAAAGTGGTTGTCCCATGTCATATCCCCGGGTCCTAGGCCATCACAGAAAGTGACAGTCTAATGTCATATCCCTGGATCCTAGGTCATCATAGAAAGTGACAGTCCCATATCATATCCCTGGGTCCTAGGCCATCACTGAAAGTGACAGTCTCACACCATATCCTTCGGTCCTAGGACATCACAGAAAGTGACAGTCCCAGGTCATATCCTTGGGTCCTTGGCCATCAGAGAAAGTGACAGTCCAATGTCATATCCCTGGATCCTAGGCCATCACCAAAAGTGACAGTCCCACATCATACCACTGGGTCCTAGGCCATCACTGAAAGTGACAGTCTCAACATCATATCCCTGGGTTCTAGGACATCACCAAAAGTGACAGTCCCATGTCATATCCCTGGGTCCTAGGCCATCAGAGAAAGGGACAGTCCCATGTCATATCCCTGGATCCTAGGCCATCACAGAAAGTGGCAGTCCCACATCATATCCCTGGGTCCTAGGCCATCACTATGTGACAGTCCCAATGTCATATCCCTAGGTCCTAGGACATCACAGAAAGTGACAGTCCCATGTCATATCCCTGGGTCCTAGGTCATCATAGAAAGTGACAGTCCCATGTCATATCCCTCGGTCCTAGGCTATCACAGAAAGTGACAGTCCCATGTCATATCCCTGGGTCCTAGGCTATCACAGAAAGTGACAGTCCCAGGTCATATCCCTGGGTCCTAGGCCATCACAGAAAGTGACAGTCTCACATCATATCCCTAGGTCCTAGGCAATCACAGAAAGTGACAGTCCTATGTCATATCCCTGGGAACCCAGTTTCCAGGGGCTCCCATCACTTTCAGTTCCCCTTTTGTTTAACATGTCATTATGACATTAGAGTATGAGGTGTCTAGTGTTCCACCCTCATCCCAATCCTTGTATTGGTTTAAACACTGTTATGGTACAAGCAGAGTTTCTCTATGGTCTCCTTTTCCACCCAGCCCCAATCCCTATATTAAGTGTCATTAGTCTCCCTAGTGTCTAGTGTTCCCCCACCTCTGTATTGGTTTAAGTGCCATTATGGGACAAGATTAGTCTCCCTGGTGTTTAATGTTCTTTCCCATTTCCAGTCTCTGCACCATTTAAGTACCTTTATGACAGAAGAATAATCTCCCTAGTGTCTAGTGTTCCCCTCTCCCACCCCTCCAATCTCATTACAGAGTAGACTCCATGGTGGTTAGTGCTCCTCCCCACCTTATGACATAAGAGTAATCTCCCTGGTATTGATTGTTCTGCCCATCTCTCAATCTCAGGATTGATTTAAGTGCAGCTATGGCATGAGAATTGTCTCCCTTGTGTCTAGTATTCCTTCCCAGTCCTCATTCCTAAACAGTTTTAGTGCCCTTCTGACACAAGCGTAATCTCACTAGTGTTCACCCCACCTCATCCAATCCCATTACACCACAAGAGTGGAGTCTGTGTTGGTTAGTGCTACTCCTCACCCCTGATCAATGTAATATTTAAGGAGCCTTATAACACAAGAGTAATCTCCCTGGTGTCTAGTGTTCCCCCACCCCAATCCCTGAACTGTTTTAGTGCCCTTCTGACACCAGCATAATTTCAATGGTGTCTAGTGTTCCCCACCCCCAATTCCTGTATTGGTTTAAGTGCCATTATGGAATAAGTGTAGTCTCCATGGTGTCTAGTGTTCCCCCCACTCACAATCTCTGTACTGTTTAAATACCCTTATTATGCAAGAGTAATCTTTCTGGTATTTCATATTTCCAACACCCCCTAATCCCCGTACTGGTTTAAATGTCATTATGGCACAAGTCTTCTGTAGTAATCCTTGGTGGTTAGTGGTTCCTCCATCCCCAAATTGCATTTATACCTGGTGGCTAGTCGGTCCCACCACCCAATGTTGTAGACTATGCTCATTAGTTCAGGGGTATTTTGATGTATAACAGCCACCCCAACCCATGCTCTCTCTCACACACACACACACACACACACACACACACACACACACACACACACACACACACACATCAACCTGACCCCCACACTAACTACCTACCAGGTGGACATACACTCACAGGCCCCTTGCATACACTCAGGCACACACCTCCTAACTCTGAGCTTCCACTAAACCCACCAGCACTGACCTCTACCACAAAGTAAAAACAAAGCCTTTCGGTCATGCTCACTACCACAACATTGAAAGAAGTGGCCGTATGCTAATCTACACATCTGAGCAGTTTCTTGAATCACTTGGCAAGTAGATGCTTTCCTGGAGGTGGTTCTGGGAGAGAGAACAGATGGCTAATTAACATATGCCCCTCTCCTGTATTACCTCATTAACCTACAGCATGCCCATACAGCCAGCCCATTGTGGTGCTGCATGTCTTCATGTTAGGGTACCGTGCCATGCCACACCATGTTATGGCTATGTCTACATTCAGAAAGGTTACAGGGAGGTGTAAATAAGGTATACACCTCCCAGTAACATTTATGAATTCCTCCCACATCTGTCTTTTGTATACAATATGGCAATGTGGATGAAATGTACTAATGTAATGCATTGGTGCCTTTTGGCCTGGGTCATGGCTGAAAATTGTATCCAGACCAGTTAGCTTATCTGGCTAATGAAAGACAATTAAAAATAAATTAAAGCAATCATTTGTTTATCACTTCTGATTGTTTTGGTTTAACTGATGGGAGACAGCAGTTGTAAAAGATAACAATGTTATCAAGCCATTTTTATCTGTAATTTGCTGTTCTCTTCATTAATCCAAATACAAATAAATGCTTTGTTGTGTGTCTGTTCGTTTTATTTCTCTTACATTATTATGTCCCCCTCTTAATAGTATCTCCAAATGATAGAATATTTACTCAAAAAAAAAAAAAAGTGCACTTAAATATTTGAGGTACCAAACAGGATTTGACTAAGATATTTTATGGTAACTGTTACAGCTTCATATTACACAAAACATCCATATTTTCCTGTGGAATAAAGGCATGTACTGCTCAGGAGGATATATCAACCTTTCAGTCATTTCATATCTTACAAAGGCTATCTCACACATCCTTCTATATACTGGTCTATATCATATGATCGAAGTTTCAAAACTTCGAATCATTAAAGGACGAACTTTAATGACCGAAGTCTCGGAATTTCAAACACACATAAAAAAAAGTAAAAATAGCAAAAAAAAAAAAACGCTTTATGCAGGGGGGCTTACCCACCTGCACCCTCCACTACTTAAATATACCAACTCTGAGATCACACTACAGTGCAGTAAAGGGAAATATTCCCTTTTCTCACTCTATGGTGATCTCCGTTATATGCTTCGAGGTTTTACAACTTCGATCAGTAAAGTTCATTCTTTACTGATTTTAAGTTGTAAGGCTTCGATCATATGATAGGAACCCCTATATACACCTGATGGTGGGTTTGCCCATGTTTCTTTACCAATTCTAAGACATGCCCCTGGATTCACTAATTTTCTGTGTTGGACTAGCGTAGTCCTGCATGGAAGCGCCTGTTTAGGAGTAGGATGGCAGCGCATCATGCATAGTAATGAAGGCATGCTGCCCGAGCTCCTAGGCTTACACGGAGCATGTATGAGTGCAGAGGGCATGTCTGAGAGCAGAGCTCTCAGAATATACACACTACTGCAATAAAGGACTGCGGAAAGGTAGTAAACAATGAGTGGGACCGCCCATAGATGTACGCATACCTCTAGCAACATCCCCTCAGATGTATAAGAGCAATAGTGAATAAAAAAAAAAAAAGATATGTATTGTTAATGAAAAGGATGAAGTTTAACCATAGGTGCACAGGTTTGCCCATCGCTTAACTATGGTTAATGTAGCTTAAATAGCAAAATGAGGATAAAAAGCAAGATATGTGCAAATGAAGCAATACACCAATACTGTAGTGGGCAAAGCATCTGCCTCACGAGCAGTTAAGCACAGTTCGAGTCTCACTGCAATGCATTCCATTTTAAATCACTGTTATGATCAATATATTTAGTTATATAACCTAATAAATAACATATATTTGTGAAGTGGAGTGGTAAGCTGTGTAATGAATGATAACCTCATACACTTGCCAAATTCACCACCTCTCCAAGAACCAGTAGAATATTACTGTCTAAAATATAGCAGTAGTAAGGATGAATAAGCACAAGTAAGCAGGTGCAAGTCTGTTTGCATGACGGTAAGCAGTGCTCACACAGAGTAAGCAATATCGAGACTAACCATGTGTAAGCGGATGTCACTGGAAGTTAGCAGTGCTTGCCGTCATGCAAACCTGCTGACAACTGCGTAAAAGTGCTTCAATCACTCCGTATCCAATGGGCCTCATTCTGGCCAGCAACAAAATAAACAGCCTCTGCAAGTCTCAAACCCAGGAGCCTGCACACCATAGCCAATGTGATTTGCCACTAAGCCATCGCATACATACATAACCCTGATGTTTCTACAAGCATAGCATCTAGCAATACCATTCAACATTACAGGGCATGTAGCTATACATGTAGATGTATGTGTGTGTGTGTGTGTGTGTGTGTGTGTGTGTGTGTGTGTGTGTGTGTGTATATATATATATATATATATATATATATATATATACACACACATATACATACATACATATAAATATCCACATATAGATATATACATATGCAGACATCCATACATCTATATGTCATTATATATATAAAGCAAAATATATATATATATATATATATATATATATATATATATATATATATAGATGTGTGTGTGTGTTATATATATATATATATATATATATATATATACACACACACACACACACACACAGATATATATCTATAGATATGATAGAGCACATAAGAATGACATATATGACCACAGGTACCACCAATGGGGGAGAGGGGGCTCAATCAACATATGTGTTGCATGTACCGATATCCCCCACAACCAAACAGGTGAAACATACAAACAAACACACAAAAAAAGTAAACAAACCAATGCTTCCCAAACTACAGGCAGGATGCTACCAGTGGGAGAAACTTTGTTGACCCACTAAGTCTAATCTAGAAACAAAGACAGGAACATCCCTTGCGGGACAACCCAAAAATTGATGAGTATTTGGGTTCCTTCCATTACACAATTGCACATGGCAGGGCACGTATGTTCTCAGACTACAAGGTTGGGAAAGCCTGATGATCCATGGGTTGATAACAACATACATGATGGGTCCCGAGAAGTGGAGAGTGGGCAGTGTGTAGTGGTGTGGTTAGACCCAACCTGCACCCAGAGAAAGGATGATTGCTGCAGAGGAAGCATGGGGGGGGTGATGGGTATGAAATTATGGGTTGAGGCGTGCCAGTGTTGGATAGAGCAGTTCTAATCGGACCACCTTGTGGATGTAAGCAATAGTGTGTACTGGGCAGAGCATTCACCTAAAGAGCAGGCATTCCCGGTTCAAGTCCCACTTCAGCACAGTCTATTTTACATGGCAAAGCACATTATAACCAATAGTTTTGTTGCAAAACCCACTAAATAACTTATATTTATGAACTGGAGTACTGCAAGAAATGCACATGTGAAGTGTCATTGTCAGAATGAAAAAGGCACTAGTAAGCAGGTTTAAGCAGAGATAAGCAACAGTAAGCATATGTAAGCACTAGTAAGCGGGCTTAAGCCTGTTTGCACAGCAGTAAGCAATGCCTACACTGGTTAAGCAAATTTGAAGCTAATTCCCTGTAAGCAGATGTAATGGCAGGTTAGCAGTGCTTACCTATGCGCAAACCCACTAACAACTGCTTAAAAGTGCCTTAACCACTCTTTTTCCAACGGCCCTTGTTCTGCCCAGCAACAAAATAAACAGCCTCTGCTAGGCTCAAACATAGAACCCCACACACCGTATCCAAAGGTTTTTACCACTAAGCCATGTCAGATATATATAATCCTGATGTATTCAAAATATATCAACCAGCCCAGTCATTCAACAGTACAGAGAATGTACTTCAACATGTAAATGTATGTGTGTGAGTAAATATATTAATATCTAAACAGATACAACATATCAATAGATGTAGATATCTATAGCTATATATATATATATATATATATATATATATATATATATACGGAGCTACTACTTTTGATCGACAGCACATTTGATCGACTGCACATTTGATCGAAAACCACAATTCATGGCATTAAACTGGGATTTGTCCCTCTCCCTAATGGCGTGTGACCCTGGATTTGATATATAGTTAGGAGGGGTGTGGGGGCATAGCCCCCCCACATTGGGGGGTATGGGGGGTGAAGCCCCCCATTTATATTTATTTAAAAGAAGAAATTAAAACAAAAAGTATACATTTTAAATGAAAATAGGTGGGGGGCTTTGCCCCCGCACCCCCCAATGTGGGGGGCTTTTCCCCCTCTACCTTTATATATCAACTCCAGGGTCACATGACTTTGGGGGGGGGGCAAATCCCTGTTAATTGCCATGAATTGTGGTTTTCAATCAAATGTGCTGTCGACCAAATGGGTTTCAATCAAATGTGCTGTCGATCAAAAGTAGTAGAGCCACACACACACACACACATATATATATATATATATATATATATATATATATATATATATATATATATATATAGCCACACATCTGTAGATAGCAATGGTAGATTGACAAATACATATATGTCCACATGCACCGTTAATGGGTTTGAGATGCCCCAAACAATATATGTCATGTACAAATAGGCATACCCACCCACCACAGCCAGACACATCTGCCCTGCAATACACTAAAGTGTTACAGATCCCATAAGGAGGACCTGACATGACATGTGCACAACATGTAAACAGTACTACAATCCACCTGTATGATGTCCGGCTGGTATTGGTAACATATCATGCAGTACAGTGTGGCTCCCATAGGAAATGTAAAATATGGAAGCTGTCAACATCCCCAGGATACATATACCCAGGCACATATATGCAGATACAAATATATATATATATATATATATATATATACATGTGACTACACAGACACATGCAGAGATATCTACAGTAAGATACATATGTAGAAGGTGCACACAATATGGAACAGCCACTATGCCTACAGTTCACACCTGAACAACTGGATACTGTATGGGCCACCCATACAAATACAATCGTTGCCTGCAACATATACCCACAGAGAAGTTATAGGAAAAAACACCACACACAGGTTTGCTGAAATGGAAAACCTTTTTTTGTGTACTATTACAGTTCTATATGCAGTCACTGACATCCATATAAACAGAGTAATGCAACTGTGAAGCAGTTATACCAATACAGTTGTCTGGAAAGCTTCACAACTGTTGCTGTCCAAGGCAATGCCTTCATATTGTACAACAGTAAAGACAGACTGGGCCACAGGATACCAAACAATCAATAGTATGTAATACAGGTGTATAGTTCAGCAGCCTCCATCTATACACTGTACAAAACCACTGGGTGTTGAAGACGTCAGTTGACCAAATGGGATGTAACTGTTGCATAACAAGGCATAACTGATACCATCACAAGCACACTGACAAACAGAATAGTCTTGTATGGCAGGAGGCAATAGGCCCGCATTAACCCAATATATGTGAGTAATGTAAATATAGGTGAAGTGTACGGTACTGTACATCCAGATACCTTAAGGCAGCTCAGCCCTGATACCCCCACATTTTCTAACAGCCTAGATCAATTATGGTGCATCCCCCCCAGACTCAATACTAGAGGCCCATATACCACTGTTACATACACTGGCCTCTGGAGTGCATAAGGGCACACATGTATTGTTTTGGTGTGGCCCACACATATATGTCCCCAGCACCACTGTATGTGTGGGGGATATAACAACAGTGTACTGATGGCAGCAATGGCAGTGTGATATACTCACAGCCCACTACAGAACAATCCCCGACAGTATGACATATGTGCAAAGCTTGGTATGTAGGTGGAGGACAAAGGCTGTAACACAGGCCCATAGGTAGGAAACTGTTGCCACACACTAAGCAAGTTAATGTTACAGGATAGTCTGCAATATACCCTTAGCCAGGGAATTGAGGTTAGAAACATAAATGGATGTACTCATGTACTGATAGCACTCAACGCACACACTGTCAGGGACATATCTGACACAGGACCTGTGTGGTGGACAGACAAAACATGATAGGCACACCTCTAGCCACCAACAGGATAGGCCTATATTTGAGAGCTATGCAGACAGACTGCATTCCAAGGTAAACTAGTATGTACACACACACACCCTGTAACACCAGTACTATACAAAGCATAACACAAGTCTACTCACACTCTGTCTGTAGTTCTGGAACCTCCTACAAATATGACGCTGGCGTAAGTGTGCTGGTTCCCCTGGAAGAGGCACTGCTACCTGCTGTCTGTAACACTGATGCCCACACACAGGAAGGATGTCCATCACACAGGAAAGGTAAAGGGACATCTCCCACATGATGTATGGATTTATAATAGCTGGTTGCCATGACAGTGGTAACTGGAAATTCTACACAGCAAGCTGCATGCAGTTAGCAAGTGTAGGACACTGACTAGTGCAGAGGCCATCACCTGTTCAAGTGCATCACCTACTAAAGCCAGGCTGCAATCTACCCCAAACAGCTCAATCAATTCACAGGATAGAGAAAGCAAGCAAGCTAAAACAAATGCCAGAAAAAAGAAAAATCACAGAAGAATTACAGTTGAAAACACAACCATCTATGCAGCTGCCAGTCATTAATACATCATTCCCACAACAGGTATGTGAAGTATATGTACATGTATTAGAAAGTAGTACCTGGTCCATTGTAATGTGATAGATGATGTGGAATGAGTTATATGTGCCAGCAGGTGTTGTTGTGATGATTGTCAACTGAACAACTGCTATGGACAATAGCGTTTGTCCCTGTGGGTAAAGGGTCATAGCTGCTAACTGTGCTGGTCAGCACTGACAGACAGGATGTAAGCCATCATAGTGTGTGTTGTGTAATGGGGATTATTCATATGACATGGCCAACAGCCGGTGGTGGAAGTAATGCCAGTATGATGGACATGTGGGAGACATGGGCCACCACTGGGAGGATACCCAGGTGAATCTGTAGTGGAGCATGCCGGAATGCCATAGGTGTTTAATAGGGTTACCTGCAGACAGGTCCCACATATACCCCATTAATGTCAGGCCATATCCATATGTGGCACCTGTCTGTGTTGTAGCAAGGCAGAACAGTGCAGCTGTGCAGGAAGGAGTCGTGAGATTGTGGAGCTGATGTCTGAATGTACCCCACATATAGGTATGCATATGTGTACATATGTCACAGATATAATATATAAGGATAAATGTTTATCAGCATGTATGTACAGAAATATACATATACCCATGTGTAAACATATATATGTGCACATAGATATGAATTCACATATATCTACACATATATAGATATATACCTATATGCAAATGCCTACATCTGTACATACATACAAACAAACAGATATGTATGGAAAGACATGTCCCCTGTATCACTACCACAGTGATGTGTGCTATGTGCGAGGCAGCAGCACACATAGCAATACACACAGATATCTACCACTGGCAGTGTGTGCACCATAGATGGGTATGTCAGAAGTTAGTCCCGTCCTAGCACCACAATGCCCCCACCTGTGAAGTATGCAATGGGAATATGGGTAAATATGGCAGATACACACGTGGAGGTGGTCAGGATTGGTAGATATAGAGGACAGTCTACAGGAGTGGTATGTGACACATGCGGTGGGTAAACACTGTGGATTGTGTGTGTGTGTGGTCCATGATGTGGATGCCCCATGGTCCCCAATATGGGCACAATGGGAACAAGGCTCCCACCAACTGCCACTCACAACAGTAGTCCACGTCCTGAAGGTGCCAGGTCTGGCGACTGAGCAGGAGGAGCATGTTGGCCATGTGAATGTGTACTGGGTGCCTCAGACTGATTTAGCACATCCCTAATGTGTCTGTGGAGCCTGGTATGGAACAGACCCTAGACCTGAGCTCAGGGGACAGGAATATGTTGGTGTGTGCCCTGGGGGGGGCAACATCCCCTGGGTGGTTCCACCTGATGGTATTGCTGTAACAGTACATGAGGAGGCCCCAGGTTGGCACAAACATGTGATGTGGTCAGGTATCCTGGTCAGATGGGTGTGGAGAGGTGGATCAGTTGGCCAATGGAACACATACATGTTATTGTGTCACTGTCATAGTACATATGTTGGTAGTAATAGTCTACACAATCCTGGTGCATGTCCAACAACATGCATAGAACCCCCAATAACACAAACTGTCAAATGTGCAGCAATCTCAGAGCAGACATACCACTGACATATATGTAACCATAGTGGCCCTAACAATGGCATGCAAGTGAATAGTCTGTAACAGGCCAGCAATGTTAGTGTCCACACAGGGGACATGGCTACAATCACATAGCAGAAGGTGTGGTACACTACACAATCTGTCCAAAAGGGAGTTAAGCTGTAGCCATACCTAATGAGTTGTGTGTATAGTCTGTTGAAGCAAATGGTGGTTAAGCTGTAGCCATACCTAATGAGTTGTGTGTATAGTCTGTTGAAGCTGATATGGTGGGGGGGGGTGACAGATGTGCATTATGAACTGTGGTAACCTTGCCATATGAGTCACTCAAGCCTGTATCCATCCTCATGTTTTTCAGGCAAGATAGCACACATCAGGTTGCCCATGTATTCAGCGGAGGAGAATGAGGTCATTATCAACCACCTGGTTCTGCACTACCAGGTCCTCTTTGGCAGGACAGCACATGACCAACAGGAGTGGACCACCCTGTGGAATGATCTAGTCCACATGGCAGTGATGTTGGCCTGCATAACCGCAGTTATGAGCAGGTCCGGCATCATTGCAGCGACCTACTTCCCAATGCCCATCGGCATGCTGCTGCAGTCCAGGGGGATCACCTCAACACAGGAGGGGGCCATCCATCCCCACTGACACGTGTGGAGGAGCTCCTGGCCAGCCTCGTGGCACCTACCTGTCCGGAAAACCATCAACCACTGGACCCCTTCACGGAGGTGGGTGTCAACACCAGCCGAGGAGCGTGCAGGTAAGGACACAGGGCACATCAGTAGACCACTGTTGTGTATATATCCACAGTGGTACAGGTAGATCATGCATATCTGATATGTCATACAAATATTGTGTTCTGCATTTTAGTGATAAACAGATGTCCAGATGTGGTAGTATTGTGGGAAGTTAAGGTTGATGTATGGTAGTACTGCACCCAGCCTGTAGCAGTGCCACAGGTGTGGCCACTGACATTGCATCTCTCATCCACTTATGTAGGTCCCTCCAGGGTAACAGCAAGGCAGTTACCTGTAGCTGGTGAGTATGTCTTAAGTAGATGCATGCCAACACACCGGACATGTAATGGTGATGTTATATTCCATGCACACATCTAACACACCTATCCTGAATGCATGCTGTACATGTGCATGTATTGTTGCTGTGAAATGCATGGTCTCACAGGGGTGAACATGATTCATAGATTCATAGATTCATAGATTAGTACTAAGCTAACTGCCCTTATGAGCCATTTTAAGCCTAGCCAATTATCCCTTGTGAGACTCAAACCCTGCACCTTGTGTTTGCAAGGCAAACACCTTAACCATTAGGCCACCCTCCCAACCCCTGGTATTTCAATGGGGTATTGAAAGGGTATGTCACACACCTGCATGACAACTAACATCCTGTAATTGTGGAATGTGTCCACAGGAGGTAACATACTGTTGGTAGACATGGCCTACAGTAGTGACATGTTCTGAACAACACCCATATACAGTGTAACACCAGTGTACATACCTGTAGGGCAATGCCAACTGCTGCTGAGATACACTATGGCATATGGCATTACAGTGGTTCACATTATCAGCTGAGTCTAAGTTGCAACATGTGGTGTCCAGTGTATGGGACACTGCAAGCTGACACATATGTGTAGGGCTTACCTGTCATGCATCTGCAGAAATCCTGAGGGGGGGGTCTCAGCATGAAACACCAGTGCACTGCAGCAGGGATCCTAAGGATGGTAGGAATGGCTCTATCTGCATATAGTCAGGTCCAGGACTTGTGGCAGATGTAACCCTACCCACATTTATTTTTATTTATTTATTTATTTGCATTTGTTTAACCAGGATAGTCCATTGGGCTCAAGAACCCGTTTTCAATGGAGTCCTGGGGAGAAAAGCTCCACATACATATTTAACAGAGAATGAGGATATACATAGACATTACACGGGGTTCAACATGAGAAAAGTACCAAATACAGAGGATATACATATGCATTTGATGGGGTAAAACATAGTACAATTTATGTAATTAAACATGCAGAGACAGCTGAAACAAGGCAATAAGAGTAATACCAAATTTATAAAAACAATTTTTTTTTATTAATATATATATATATATATATATATATATATATATATATATATATATATATATAGAGAGAGAGAGAGAGAGAGTTAGTGTAGTATACAGGTAGGACAAGGGTAATGCTGCCTGGTGTTCATACAGTCAGAACTGAAAGAGTTACTAGATGAAATAGTAGGTTACAAAGGGTGAGAGCAGGAGCATTGCCATGTGGAGGATAGATAAGAGTGGAGTGATTTTTTGAAGGATGGGAGGCTTGTAATGGTACGAATAGAGGGAGGAAGGGAGTTCCATGAGCGTGCTAGAGAGAAGGACAGGAGGTTTTGTCCAGGAGGGCGGTGGGGTCTATGTATTTCTATGAGGTTTTGATTGTTTGATCTTAGTTGTCTTTGTGTGTGGTGCATTTTAAAGGTAGAAGAGAGTGAGGGGCAGAGGGATGGCTGGAAAATCAGTTTGTGAGCATATGTGAGTTGAGTATATGAAAGGTAATTAGGTAGTTCTAACCATTTTAGTTTGTGGAGTGGTTCACAGTGGTGTGTAGATGATTTGTTAGAAGTGGCAAATTTGGCAATTTTATTGTAACAAGAGGATAGTTTGGTTTTGAGGGAAGATTGAAGGTTAGTAAGAAGGGGTGCTCCATAGAGAAGGGAGGGTAAGAGAAATGTAGTTGAGAGTGTAATCTTGGTACCTGAGCTGAGAAAGCGATTATGATGGTAGAGCATGCCAAGTTTTTGGTGTGTTTTTTTTATGTTTTTTAGCAGATGGGAGTGGAATTTAAACTGGTCATCGATTTGGACTCCTAAAAGTTTGGTTTCTGATACAAGCTCAAGGGGAATGTTATTATGGCTGTAGATGGAGAATGATTTAAGATCGATGTTAGTGTTTTTTGAAGGAGTAAATATCATGAGTTTGGTTTTAGTAGCATTAAGAGCTAGATGGTTGTCTTTCATCCAATTTTCAGTGGTAGAGAAGGCATCCTGGGTAAGCTTTAGTAGAGATGGTATGGATGAGGCAGTGCAGATGATTGTGGAATCATCTGCATATTGAATAATATTAGCCTGAGGGATAGCATGGTAAAAGTCATTAATGAAGATATTAAAGAGAAGGGGGCCCAGGATGGAGCCTTGTGGGACACCTGTAGGGGTATTTAGAAAGGAGGAAGTGGCTTTTTTCCATTTGACTGCTTGTTGTCTGTTGGAGAGATAGCTGTTAAACCAGTGGAGTGAAGTGAGAGAAAGGTTTAGATTAGATAGTTTAGTAAGAAGTAGGTTATGGGAGATAGTATCAAAAGCCTTAGAAAGATCAAGAAGAGTTGTAGATACAATGAGTCCAGAATCCCTAGCTTTGTTCACAGTTTTGAGGAAAGATAGAAGGGCTGTCATAGTACTATGATGGGGTCTGAATCCGTGTTGGGTGGGGTTAGTTGATTGTTGTCCAAGAGGTGGGGAAGGAGTTGAAGGTGGATACATTTCTCCAGGACTTTAGAAATGGGAGAGAGGATGGCTATAGGATGGAAATTGGAGATGTTAGTATTATTTCCACCTTTGTGTAGAGGAATAATATAGGCTTTCTTCCAGGATTCGGGAACAAGACCTTCTTGGATGGAGCGATTGATGAGGATGCTGATAGGGAGGGCAATGGCATCAGCAGCTATACTGAGATAGTATGAGGGAATGTTGTCAGGGGCATTGGTGCATGGTTTTAATTTCTGTAGGAGTTTTCTTATGGTAGAAGTAGGAGTAGGTTTAATTGAAAAAGGGTGGGATTGAGGTGGGGATGAATGGGACAAAGGAGTAGGAGGGGGAGATTGAGGTGAGGGTGAATGAGACAAAGGAGTAGGAGGGGGATGTTGGTTGTCAGAAGAGGAGGTATTAGGTGAATTGTATGTAAAAGAGGAAGTAAGTTTAGAAATAGAGTCTATGAAGAAACAATTGAATTGGGTAGCAAGATCTATGTCTTGTGAGTCTGGGCTGGGGTTTGGGTTTTCTATAGTACCAGGTTTTAAGAGTGAATTTATACTTGCCCAGAATTTTCGTGGGTTAGTTTTATGATTGTTTTGAAGGTGGATAAAGTAATTTTGCCGGTCTATTGAGATAAGTTTTTTTTACTGAGTTACGTATAGTTTTGTATTGACTGAGGTTTGATGTAGATTTGTTTTTCTTGCATTGTGTCCATGTTTTGTCTCTGAGTCACATGGAAGTAATTGTATTTTTTGTTAGCCAGGGGGCTGCTTTCCTTTTTATTCTTTTGGTTATTAGGGGAGCATGATTATTTAGGATGTTTAGGAAGATAGTGTTAAAGTAGGATACTGCATTTTTGAGTGGTAGGGTTTTTAAGGGAGTCCAATTAATAGATTTAAGGTTACTGGAAAAGCTTCAGGTTTGAAGTTTTATGGAATCTGGTAGTTATGTAATTGTGAGTAACTTGTAGGGAGTTGGAAGACGTAGTGAAGATGGGAAGATGATCACTGAGGGTGTCAGGAAGGGTTCCACTGTCAGGGTAGTTATGGGGATGGGAGACTAGAATCCAGTCTAAGATGTTGCCCCTTGAGAAGTCCTTGGATGGCCTAGTTATTGTGTTGATTAATTGAGAGTATTTGAAAAGGTTGATGTTGAGGGGGTGTGTAGGTGACTGTATGGAGGACCAATTTATGTTGGTATCTCCCATGATTATAGTTTCATTATTAATGTTACTTGATAGCCAGGAGAGGATGTTTTCAAGTATTGGGATATTATCTCCAGGGGGAATGTAGAGAGAGGCTATACACATGGATTTGTGTGTATTTAGTTGGAGATGAGCTAGTAGTAGTTCTGCATTGGAAAACTGGGGAATGGTTTTGTTGTAGGATGTTAGGCATAGAGAGGATGCATAGAGTAGAGCTACTCCACCACCCTTTTTGTAGGATCTGTCTGATCTAATGATTGAGTAGTTTGGTGGTAATATCTCGGCATCCTTAATATGGGGTTTTAGCCAGGTTTCAGAAATGGCTAAGATGTCAGGTTTGTTATGGAATACCCATGCATGAAGGTTAGGGATTTTGTTTGCTAAGCTTTGTGCATTAAGAGATGTGAATAGGATGGATTTATAATTTGAGGAGTGGTTTGGACCTGGGTTAGGGTGTATATCACCAGATAAAAGTATTGAAGTTAGAAGTTTGGTTAGTAAGAAGAGGTATTTGGGTTGTTTAGTTTGAATGGAGTGGGTGGAAGGATTAGAGGGGGATATGGAGAATAGGGAGGGTGTGATGGCTTTATGAGGAAGGATAAGTTTATAGTGAAAACATAGGTTGTTGCAGAGGGGGTAAAGGTTAGGAGAGATGTGGTTATTGTAGTGAGATTCTGATGTATGGAGATGAAAGGTGGTATGTAAGTGGGTAGAATGGTTGATGAGAGAGGGTTGTGTAAGAGAGTAAAAATAAGTGAGGCTGAAAAGGAGTAAAAGTTGAATTGGGTAGGATGAATAACTTAGAGACATGTTTTTGTGTTGGTGAGATATAAAATTATTTCGAGAAGGATGAGGGGAAGTTGTCATGAGAGTATAGAGAGGGGTGGGAGGGGATGGGAAGAGGAAGGGGAGGAGTTTGATAGTTTGGGAGGAAGTAGGTGTGGTTTACAGGCTATAAAGGTAGAGGCTGTGGGGGTGGGTGAGATTTGGGGGTAGGGTAGGGGAGCGGAGTGAGCCCGCAGGGCGAACGGAGAGGGAAGAGACAAGGGAGTAAAATGTGGAGGGAGACAATCAGTAAAGAGAGAGCTAATCAAGAGGTAAGTCTGATGGTAGGAGAAAGGTTGATTCAGAGGTCTGGGGGAAGAGAGGCAGGATGTAAGGGTAGAGGGCACTGAAGGCAGGATTCCTTGGGGAGAGAAGAAAAGGTGATAAGTGTATCAGGGGACTAAGAGCAGCGTGACTAGGGGTCAGGTTACAGAAAGCTTACAGAAAAGATGTGGGGAATACAGGGCAGAAGCTGGTAATTTCGAACAGTTACAATATGGGGTAGACAATTGCAAATCAGAAAGCTTTCTTTATAGAAAGTTAGTTCACGAGGCGCCACCTGGTGGCCAGTTATAGTATAGCAATGGTCTTGTCTAGGTGGGTATGGGGGACTAAAGTGCGAAAGAGAAGGAACAGGTAATGTAAGGGGGTTAGAATAATAGCGGAAAAGGTTGAATCTGTGAAGGGAGGGTAGGCTGCTGGCTAGCCTGCCTGAATAGTATGCTAAGACTAGTAAACTTACAATCCTGGTTAGAAGCAGTTGCTTAATATGTAACCCTTCAGAGTTGCTGTCAATACATACTGTTCAATGCCTTTACAGAGGTCAAAGTTTTCAGGGAGATGTTAGGTGGTTTCTCTTAGTTGCCCTAATGTTCAGAGACTTCCTGAAAGGGACAATGCAGGTAGCTGTTGCAGGGACAAACTGGAGCACAATGCTGGTGATATAAGGAGAGAGAAAGAGAAGATAGAAGGCTTAGAAATTCAATATTGAGTGTAGAGAAAAGAGTTGTTTAAACACAGTTTAAGTTCAAGAACACCTTAAGCAACAGTACTTTATGGTTATAACAGACTAATATATAGCAGTCTACAACAGGAGAAAATGTATGTTGCAAGCATAATTAACAATTCACACTCAGCATTAAACACTTTAAGCAACAGTAATTTATGGTTCTAACAGAATAATGTAAAGCAGTCTACAACAGGAGGTAAATGTATATAACAAGCATAATTAACAATCTACACTCAGCAGTTCTCTTTGAAAAATGGTTACATATGTTAACAAAAGAACTGTTACAAGAAAAATAGCTAGACTATAATATTGAATTATACTAGGTAGACTTTGAAAAAAGGAATATTGGTACACAGGGGAGAGCTGTTCCAGACAGCTGTGCGCTACAGAGTAGCGCTCAGTAAAGCAAAGCCTGATTACTGGCTATGGGATTATTGTCGTAATATTCTTTGAGGGATAAGAGCCTAGGTAAACCAGGTTAGGTAATGCTGTTAGCCATTGTATACTTAGCGACTACACTAGTAAGTCTCAGTTGCAGGGTATAATAGATACAGATGAGAGCTGTTCTATGCGACTGAGCGATACAATGTAGAGTTTCGTGAAACAAGATGTATACTACCTAAGGGATTAAATCCACAATATACATGCAGTGGCATTAGATTAAACAAACTAGGTTAATATATAGTGTAGGTAGTATAGTATGCCATAAGCATTGGAATAGGAGCCCTTAAAAAGCAAAGCACTGGGGACTAGTTAGGGTAGAGCAGGTAGCAGGCTCCGTTGCACGTGGACCACACTAATTATGCAGCATGGATTATTAGAGAAGGCTCAGTTGTCCGAATTACATGGGAGTCAATATTTATCTACCAACAACGATCTTTAAGAGCCTTGTCTTGATGTTATTAATGTTCGCTGCTCATGAGATATTAGCAGATACTATGAGACACAACAACATATCACAAGGTGAGAGCGTACGGAAACAAATCAAGTTAGATACGTGCTGTAAGTAGACATAAATACCTAGAAATATGCGTTGCAGATACACGAAATATAAAATAAAAATGCGATGCAATTCGCGATAAAACAAATGCTCAGGTCACAGTGGCGTTCAGAGTGAAAGCACAGTGAAAAACAATTAAAAGGCTAAATAAGGGGCTGTGGTGGGTATAGTTCGCTTCAAACGCCAAGCACTTCGGACAACCTACGCTACAAGTGGCGTGCACAGAAACGCTGAGTTAGCGTAAACATTCAAAAGCAAAATCAGGTACGTACAGAGCAGTCATGAAGTTGGAGTGTGAAAAAGGACAAATAAAAACAATTAGCAAATATATTACACAAAAACGCCAAGCACTTCAGACAACAGACGCTACAAGTAGCGTGCACAAAAACGCTGAGTTAGTGTAAACATTCAAAAGCATAATCAGGTACATACAAAGCAGTCATGACATTGGAGTATGAAAAAGACAAATAAAAACAAAAAGCAATTATATTACACCTAAAACCGTTTAGATTCTCTTACCAGTTCTAGCACAGGAACAGGACGCACAGCAGCCAGGTGGGAAGTTGAAGAAGAAAAATGGCGGAACTAGGGGTATGGGTATATTTATAAGATAAGGAGGGGGTAGGGGGTAAGGGGGAGGGGTAAAAGATAAACGGGATATGGGACTGGAAGCGTGAGAATAAGCAATGGGAGGGAAGTTAGGGAGAAGCAGACACTGTGTTGTAAGTAAAGGGTTAGGGGGATGAGATAGTAGAGAGCAAGTAATGGGTTAGTGGGATGAGATAGTAGAGAGCATCAGGGATATGATGGTGACCAGTGGGAAAGTGGAAAGGAAATGCATGTGTGCATGGGAACAGCTGTGGAAGATATGAGGAGGCAGAACAAGGTTAGGGTCTGTAGTATAGAGGGGGACGTGAGGAGGAAAGATAGCTATGAGGAGGGACAGAGTAACAGAGACAAGGGAGTAAAATGTGGAGGGAGACAATCAGTAAAGAGAGAGCTAATCAACAGGTAAGTCTGATGGTAGGAGAAAGGTTGATTCAGAGGTCTGGGGGAAGAGAGGCAGGATGTAAGGGTTGCAATAGTGACAGCATTGTGTGAACACCATGGGATGTGCACATGATTAGACCTTGTAATCATGCAGAATAGAGGGACATGTTTAGGGTAGGTTGAACATACACTGAAAAGTGCAGAAGGCCCATGCTGGTATACCCCTGCCATGAGTAGTGACTGCTGTAGTACACACAGTAGGTGTGATAATCCATCATGATAAGGGTGTGCACACATATCCTCACATGGTGTGTATGCATTATGGTCAGCAGCCACACACCTAACACAATCTCTAGACACTGCATGTGAAAGTACATGACATATGTTATATACCGGGCTTGTGTACAGCTAGGATATGCAGTGCTGTGGTCCCATGGCAGATCACAGATGGTGTGTAAAAGCAATAAAGGTGTGTACACCCCCCATAGCCACGGTATGCTCTGATGGTTGTCAGTGTAAACATGTCTGCAGTGGCCATACATGGTCTGCTGATGCTGACAGCTGTAAATCAGGCATCAGGCATTCACCAATGACAACAGTCCACATATCATCCCAGGTATGTGTTGCTGAAACACACAGGGGCTGTGAGAGGTATATCTGGCATAACTGACACAATACTACACTTTCCGCAATGGGTTGGACACCTGTGAGTTGTGGTGCACAGTACATGGCAGGGTGCAGAACAGGTGCACAGCAATAATGTGTACATGGGTGCAGTGGTATCTGGAGAAGGGGCATCACCTAGTCACAGCACATGCATCATACACATGTATATCGTTGCTAGCATGGTGTGAGTATAGCTGAACTGCATGCTGTTCTGTACCATATGTTCTGCATGTTGGCAGATGGGTAATTGGAGAACTGTGTGTACAATCATTGTGCAACCTCACCTGTATATGTGTGTGTGTGTGTGTGTGTGTGTGTGTGTGTGTGTGTGTGTGTGTGTGTGTGTGGTGCATCCTGGTGGTTAGTTAGTTTGCCTGCAGGGTCACTCTGGTGAAGTGGTGGGAGGTAGATGCATGTATGGTGCGTGTGTGCATGTGTGTGTTTGTGTGTGTGGCCATGTATTCACATGTGTGATTGTGGGGTGTTCATATGGCTACACCCCCCATGGGACCGTGCAGTACATGGACATGGAGTGCCCCATTGCACACCAGGAATACCTGTCATGTAGTCACAGGACAGCAAATAGTATAATATGGCATGTAGCATGGATCAGGCATCCAGAGGGAAGGTAGACCCCAGGTACACACTTAATATCACTGTCAGTGGAGAGGTCACCTATAGCCCACGTATGTAGCTCTACAGATGCATTGGGGAAGTAATAGTCAACACCAGGGAGTGTATCCAAATATTACAGCTGACACATGATGGGCCGATGGAGCAGCATATCCAGCATGTACTGAGCATTACATACACATGACACACCAGTGGGAGCTATCATGGTTACAACATAGTAGCCCACACATATAGGGGCCATGCACATCATTCTGGCCTTACAGAGGGTTCATACCGAATGACAGCATTGAGGCCATGTTACTCCACTACACACAGGTCAGGCAGGTATTGTAGCAACAGGCCGTGTGTTGTGCCCACTTGTGTGGGTATTTAGAGGACTGTGATGTTAATGAGTGGTATCAATGTGTGTGTATGTTAACAAGTGTGATGCAGGATTGGGTAACATATGGACATATACGTGGGACTGTCTGTAAAGCCATGGACAGGTAGGTATTACGGAGATGTGTGTGTGTGTGTGTGTGTGTGTGTGTGTGTGTATATATACTGTTAAGCAATTCTGTACAGGTTTTAAAGTGCAGTTATTGTTTTATCCCACAGGTGGCGAGGTGGGTCAGGGTCCCTCCTGCACCCAATCTGATGTAGGTGTCCATACAGACACCAACGATGATGATGATGATGATGATGATGATAATGTTGAGGCACAGGTGTGATTGTCAGGGCCAGACACTGCGCCAACCTGTGACATACCCCTTTTAGCCACCCCACCCCCTGCACACAGTTACAGTGCCTATACACACACACCCCATCACCAGTGGCCATAGCAGAGGGACAGCTGGCGTTCAGTGGCAGTGCACAGGAAAGCATGGTAACCGTGCCTACTGTGTCCAGTCGCAGCAGGCATAGCTGGATGTCCTGCAGGCTGCCACATAGGCAGATGTCCCAGGGTGCTCATGGTAGGGCCAATGGACATCATGCCCCTGGCATAGGCAACACAGCTGCAACCAGCAGAAGCATGTTCCAAGCTGTAATGGTGGCACAGGCATGTACTGAGAATTACACCAGACACGGCCTTAGGCTGCAGAGGGCTGCACTCGCATCTGTAAGCGACATCCTCCATGAAGTGTCGGGTGCCATCCATGTTTCTACCAAGCAAGCGGATAGACGGCATGATGAGATGATGGCCCTCATAAGCCGGGTCTGTCTGTGCTTCAACATGTGATGGGGATGTGGTGACGCCCGCGTGGATGTGGGCCAGCAACACCAACAGATGGCACTTGATGTGGGCGTGATATGACACCAAGGGGCTCCCGTAGTGGCAGTAGCAGTCCAGGGGGTGTGCTGTCCACACCACACTATAGCAGGCCATGTGGTCCTGGCCAGTCCCAGGAGGGATGTGGCTACAGCAGACAAATGTCATCAGCAGGTGAGACTAGCATTTCAATTCCTGCACCTGCATGCACCCGCAGAACCCCTGACAGGCACAGTCCATGTGTCCATGGCTGGAGGTAGTGAACTGTACACCCCGCCAGGTAAGGTCTGCAGCTGTCCATAAACACTTGTGTAGGGCAGCCAAAAGGCAGAACTGTGTGCATGCATACCCACACACTATGCAAACACACCTAGGGCAACCTCATACCTACACACACCGCATCACCTCAGCCAGCTCCCCAGCGTACACCCCTCGCCCACACACATGGTGTCACATGTATGGCCCACCCTCGGCCTCTGGCAGACCAGCACCACACCCTGTGCATATGATGATACCTATGCCCCATCCCTGTCAGCCATACCATTGATGCAGGGACAGGCTGATATGGTTCTGATGCACACTGTGACTGTACACCAGTGTACCACAGTCCTGCAGTGTAACATGTTGTAGGGTGTAGAGTGTGATGCACATTTGGCAGGGAGTGTAGCCATCCAGCAATGATGCCTTCTAGCTGTTAGTAACACTGCTTGGTTGTGGTCTGATATGCAATTGTGTTGTAGGTGTACATGTGTCAGCACGAGGATGGTATGCAGTCATATTGCACAACAGGGTATGTCACTGTGCTGACACCATGGCAGTGACATATTTGGGGTACAGTCGAACACATTTCACAGGTTATTATACTGGGTATTGCCTGTGCCACATGGACAGCTGGCCCACTGAGGCGTATATACCCTGCAAACTGATGTAGACCCATCCACATACACGCACACTGTTACTTGCCAACACTGGGACTAGACCCCTACCTAGCAATGTCATGATACTGATGTGTGTGGCTTACATTGCACAAACACTGCCTTAACCACTATGTATCCAACAGACCTTCTTCTGCCCAGCAACACAATGAGCAGCCCTTGCAGGTCATGAACTCAGGGCCCTTTACACTGAAGTCACAACACATGACCACTATGCCATGACCACTGTGGGGACAGCTGTTGTTACCAATATAGCTGTCATTACCCAAACTGAGCGGTACTGAACACTTGCCTTTACATCCTAGATTGTGTAGTCCTTGTCATTAATATGACTGTTGCATCACATATGTTGTTTTACCATAATGTACACATAGCAGATACATATGGTAGGGTATACACAACCATGACGTTTACTCATGACAGGTATATGGTTGTATACATATAGGTGTAGAGATGTCTACATGTACATACACAGGTATACACATATATATGTCTGTATACACATCTGTATAGTGCTACATATATATGGCCATGTGTACACCTCTTCGTATGTACACATGTATACATATGTATACATATATGTATCTTCTAACTAACCTGTCTTCTTCCAACACCTCTAAACTCGAAACTCGCTATAATAAAATCTCCAAATTCGCAACTAAATCCAAAACCTCTACTCACCACTGCCTTACCCTACAATCTCTGAACTGGCTGGAAATCTCTAACCACCTAGACTATCTCCAACTAACCACCACTCACAAATTAATATTCTATCCAGATAAATGCCCCGCCTTAAACATCCTTCCCCCTTGCATCCCACCCAGATCTCTAAGATTTGAATACCAAAATTTAATCTCTATCCACAAACCCAAACGTCCTGCAGGCCAACTCCTTCTCTCTTTCACTGTAGGCAAAAAATGGAACTAACTCCCTCCTTTACTTAGGACTATACCTAACTCTGAATCCTTCAAGACCCAACTTTTTTCATACCTATCTACTAAATGTAAATGTTCCTGCTTTCACCCTACATAAATTCATAGAATTTTTCCCTATGAGCTCTCCATACTCCTTGCTCTACACTTCACTATAACCTCTTTTTCTATTCCCCTAAAACAAACCTAAGCTAACATCCTCAGATTAAGCAAGTTCTGTCTCTTGACTCCAAGTATGTAAATATTGTAACTATCAAGTAACCTCAGATGCTTATTTTTCAGACAGTTGAAACTTATTGCTCTGAATGTAAATACCTGCAAAATTTTGTCTTAACTGCATTTATAATGAAAATTTATTCACTTGCTGTACATGATTGTATGAATCATATATGTATTTTACCTTTGCATTATGTAACCTTTTGTAATCGTGTTGCTTATGGAGCTTTTCTCCCCAGGCCTCCACTGAAAATGGGCACATTCTGGCCCAGTGGACTTCCCTGGTAATTAAACTGGAATAAATAAATAAATATAGATATATGTGTATATAGCTATATATGTATGCACATCCTATGTATACAGATATGCCTAGTTATGTTGATATATATATATATATATATATATATATATATATATATATATATATATATATCAATAACTATATGTACATACATATCTATACTGATATACATACTACTGACAATATATCTGTAGATATCCATACATATATCTGCATATGTATCACTATCTGTATATGTGTAGACATATATTGCTCTGTATATGTATATATCTGGGTGTATATATGTATGCCTATGTACATATACATACCCATCTATATATGTCAATATGTATATATGTAATTATATATATATATATATATATATATATATATATATATATATATATATATATATATATAGAGAGAGAGAGAGAGAGCTATATATAGATGATTATATGTACAGATATTCTTACTATATGTCCTGGACACAGAGTGTAGCCCTACACCAGCCCCTATAATCCCAATGTCGTAGTGCACGTGGATGTCAAGTATGTATAGCAGGTATATTGCTAGACTATTGCTACTGTAATTGGGATTGTCTTCACATACATGGTGTGTGTGGGAGGTCACATCTGCTTTCCACATGTGTGCCACTGGCTACTGACAGACATCTTAAGGACATCCGAGTAAAGTACCACTGCTAACACATAATGCCCCCATGGACTGCAGCACAGATACTGGCCAATATATGTGGGCATTCTGAAACACTCTTTACAGTCCAGAGGTATACACAGAACCCCTTAGTGCTAAACATGTGTACCATGCATGACAATATGGATGTTAACAGCCATGCAGATGGGTATAACACATAATGACTGGTATAAATATGCCACCATAGGTTATGCATTCACACCCCCCTGTCTGGCCTGACACATAATAACCGCTGGTACAGGGGCGTCATGGCCACATACTACCCGCTAGATATTGACATACATCTGTACAGCATCCCTCTGCTCTGTCTGACATACATGACTGTTAAGGGAGACCCGGCAGCAGTACATCCAGCAAGTATCTCTACATGACATCTCAATGGATAAGTACACTAAGCTGTTAGACATGTAACAATGCATTGTGCAGGCTACAGGCAGACTGTCTCAACACTGGCCTACATCTACTATGGGGGAATGCACATGTACATGCATATATAGCAGGCTCTGCAGGTATGTCACAGCACAGGGTAAGATACACCTGTGTGAAGGTGCATAACCACATCC
Source organism: Protopterus annectens (assembly GCF_019279795.1). Classification (NCBI taxonomy): domain Eukaryota; kingdom Metazoa; phylum Chordata; order Ceratodontiformes; family Protopteridae; genus Protopterus; species Protopterus annectens. The sequence continues at coordinate 34,080,873 of NC_056745.1, forward strand.
AATGTGTGAACACAGCCATAGCCACATATGGTAGGCTAGCATAAAAGTACAGTATATGGACTATCTGTTCAACACCATCCTCATATGTGCCACTCACAGACTAACCCTACATATACTGTGCTGCTACATGGTGTGGTTTGCTGGCTGTCTGTGGCAAGGGACATGTGTGTGTATGGCCCTACAAACATGTAAGCCAATACGGTAACACACAGTGGAGCAGCATGTAACATCAGATAGGATGGGGACTAGAACAATGACATCTACCGCAGTCTGTACACAGGCTAAAGAACATATTAACAATATACACACTGTTTACATTCACCATAGTTAGACAGACCTCAGTACTGTGCAAACGACCATAGAATGTCCTGGTAATGTTGTTAAATATTACCCGTACTATACATAACATGTGTAGCATTCTGATACCTCACTGGCTTGCTATTAGATATGATGACACTAATGATGGTGAACAGCACATATGCACCTCTTAATGCACAACATATGTACAGAGGTTGACAGACTTTTGACTGTAAGCACATATGCAGGGCCAATACTGACATGTTGCTGTGATAACCACATACATGTACTGTTGTAACAGGGTTTTTTGCATCATGTGTCCTATGAGGGAGATGAAGTTAGTTACTGACATGGCTTTCACCATCTACAGACTGCAATCCTCACACTACCTTCTGCAGTTCACAGATACGTACTCTGTGGGTAACACATGACACAAAGGGCACAACACACTGCCCAGTCTGCAGACGACCCTGCAAACGTGGAGTCCTCATAAACATAGTACTGACATGGCAGGTATTACAACATGTAGGACAGCCGTATCCACACACACGCTGTTAAACCAACATTACTCCACATGCAGTATAGCTACACTTACAGTCTGTAGTCAGGTCAGGCACATCCCCCTCCTGTATGTTGCCCTGTTTCCACAGTGCATGTGGTTAGAGGTAAATCCCCAATCCATCTGAGATGCTGTTCCCCAAACAACAGATCTAGTTCCTGACCCCAGTGGATGTAAAGGGCCAACACCAACATGATGTTCCTAGATATTGGAGTGTGTTTCCACGCAATTGGCTATGGGAATGTTACCACAGCTGTTCCACATGCACTCAGCTAGAGAAGGACCGCAACTGGTGCAGAGGCCATCAGCTGATCATCACCATCACTTACAAAACACAAGCTGCTGCCTAAGCAAAGCAGGTGTACATCTCCACATCCACCAGAGAGGATGTGAGAGGGACAGACAGAGACAAAGTATGTCAGGGAAGGTGTGGGTGAGTAAAACCTAAGCATGTTTGTGTCACAAACCTACCAGTACAGAGTTTCAAACACCTGACTGATTATGCATAGCTATCACATGTGTATGCAGTTATTGCATGTGCCGCATAGCTTACATGTTGGTGAGCTGTCCAGACGTATATGTGCTTCTGAGTGACATCTGCAACACTGCTGCAATACAGTAGGTGTAGCACATGAGCCTGTCCACATGAACAGGTGTCAGCATCAACACAGCCACACTATCTAAAGGACTCATACACATTGCACACTTGGCAGTGTAATGAATGCACTTCCTAACCAGTTACTTTGCCACAATAAAGTAATGCATAGTTATCAAATGGCCCACAGGGGTTATCTTGGGGTTCTATGGTCAAAGGGTATGTGAAGGTGTCTGACATTAGAGAGCATGCTTCAGTATGCCAATGGGGGTGGTACTGGGTGTGAATGTGGTCAGAAGCATCATACACTACACACACAGACACAGGATGCCAGTACCGGTGTGCATGTGTGCATTGCTTCATGTGTGTGTAGTGGTTGGCTGTGCCAGATGGCTGTACAAGGCTAGGTGAAGGGTACACCTTGGCATCAGGCCACATGGAATGGTCTGCATTATGGCTAAGTGGTGTAGTGTCTGGAATGACCCACACAGGTGGGTATAGTATTCACCATCCAGTCACCTGGGTTACTATTGTGTGTGGCCAGTGCTGTGCAATGCTTGCCATGTATGTGCTTTATACACCATGACATGGACCGTGTCTGGGATGTGAACTCGTCCCACATTCATGTACAGTGGCATGTGGAAGTGTACCTGGTTTCCCTGGCCCATGTTGTGTACACAGAATGTTATCATCAGATGTGACAGTCCCGCCCTTATGTGGCGGGGCCAGGTAATGGACAGCAGGTTGACCCTGCACCTACTTTGATAGCATGCTACAGGTATTCTCTGGTGTCAGTGGCATCTGTCCATACAGGGCATGTGTGTAAGGCATGGTATGTCCTTTGTGGATCACATTTGATGGAACCACAGTTGTTCAAGCGTCCAGTGAGAAACATACTGAATGCGCACTGTCTGCAATTATGTGCCTATCGTACTGATGGACAGGGTGCCATGCCCTCTGTAGGCCACTGCATTCACACCATTGTTACTATCAGTCGCCAATATGCAGTGTACTACACACATATTGGCTATTGCCTCGGCATATGTGTGTGTGTATGAGACATGGGTTGAGAGTGTGCTCTGGGTAATACTGGGGTTGCTAACTGTGATTGCCTGGCCTTGATGTCACATGTATGGGTATGGATTTGCACTCCAGCCTCTCGGCTATTTCACCCTGTACAGTGGACATTGTGATATATACTAGGGCCACCATGCAAGAAATTTGCAAAACCCACTCCACATTGGGCCCAGGTGTCACACATGCACACCCACACAGGACAAGAGTTACAAACACACACCTGTCATGTCCAGGAGTAGAACCCTTACCTAACTAGTTTATTACACTACAGCACTATGCAGTTATAGTATGCGCCATGGTGATTACTAGAGAACTCCTTCCTCAAAGGTGTATAACACATTGGCTGACATCAGCAGGATTGCCAAAGTAGGGCATTTGACATGTACTGAGTGTGACTAGCCTAAAATGCGTTGCTCCATACACAGACAGTGGAGCACACATAAAACATCCACAACTGACTTGTATGGGTATAGAACCCCTAACAGAGATCTATATCATACTACAGCATGGAGCTGTTATAGGACACACCATGGGAATTACTAGAGGACTCTTTCCCCAAAGGTGTATACCACATTGGCTGACATCAGCAGGTTGTCAAAGTACAGCATTTGAAATGTACTGAGTGTGACTAGCCTCTAATGCATAGCTCCCTACACAGATATTGAAACACACACAAAGGGTTGTGTTTTTAAATCTGAAGTAGGAAACGTATTAACATTTCCGAAAACGCTAATAAAACTGTGTTGGCTCTAATTCTTCGTGTTTGGCGTTTCAACACACACAAAGCATCCAGAACTGCCATGGGTGGGTATAAAACCCTACCAGGGTTCTGAATCAAACTACAGCAGTATGCAGTTATGTTACGTGCTATGGAGATTAATGGGTTACAACCTTCCCAGAGGTGTATTTTGGGGTGGATGACATCAGCAGCCTTACCAAGGTAGAGCATTTAAATTGTAGGGGGTGTGCCTACCCTAAAAAGCATTGCCTTCTACATGGGCAGAATCAGACAGACACACACACACACACACACACACACACACACACACACACACACACACACACACACACACACACACACACACACACAAAGAGTTGTCAAGGCTGTGGTTAGAACTCCTACTTAACTAGTTTATCACACTACAGCAGTACACAATTACGGTGCGCGCCATGGAGATTACTGGCCTCTCCCTTCCCCAAAGGTGTATTTCACAGTTGATGACATTGGCACACTTGCCAAAGTGGACCATTGGAGGTTGTAGTGTCTGTGAATGGACTCAAAAGCATTGCTCCCTACACTGATAAAGGAACACACACAAACATCTACACTTGCTATGTCTGGGAATATAACACCTACTTAACTAGTTTATCATACTACAGCAGTACACAGTTACAGGATGCACTATGGAGATTACTGGGCTACAGCCTTCCCAGAGGTGTATTTCAAGGTGGATGACATCAGCAGCCTTACCAAGGTAGAGCATTTAAATTGTAGGGGGTGTACCTACCCTAAAAAGCATTGCCTTCAACACAGACAGAAACACACAGTTGCCAAGGCTGGGATTAGAATTCCTACTTAACTAGTTTATCACACTATTTAAGTACCTTTATCTGCTCTTTTTTTCCCCAAAAAATACAGTATTTAAATTGATTTTAACTGTGTGGAAGGAATATTAGCTGAACTGGAAGTTAGTCAGTGTTTGCTGAATTTTGTTATTTGCTAGTAATTACAGGTGTGGGGGTAGTCACATTCTTTGATTTCCTGTCCTTGCCTATTTAAGTGGTACAGTGTGAAATATTTTCTGCTTAAAACCTCAGATTTGGCCGGCTAAGAACTTGCTATATTCAACTGGACATATAAGAGAATTTAAGTACCTTTATCTGCTCTTTTTTTTCAAAAAATACAGTATTTAAATTGATTTTAACTGTGTGGAAGGAATATTAGCTGAACTGGAAGTTAGTCAGTGTTTGCTGAATTTTGTTATTTGCTAGTAATTACAGGTGTGGGGGTAGTCACATTCTTTGATTTCCTGTCCTTGCCTATTTAAGTGGTACAGTGTGAAATATTTTCTGCTTAAAAACCTCAGCTTTGGCCGGCTAAGAACTTGCTATATTCAACTGGACATATAAGAGAATTTAAGTACCTTTATCTGCTCTTTTTTTCAAAAAAATACAGTATTTAAATTGATTTTAACTGTGTGGAAGGAATATTAGCTGAACTGGAAGTTAGTCAGTGTTTGCTGAATTTTGTTATTTGCTAGTAATTACAAGTGTGGGGTAGTCACATTCTTTGATTTCCTGTCCTTGCCTATTTAAGTGGTACAGTGTGAAATATTTTCTGCTTAAAACCTCAGCTTTGGCCGGCTAAGAACTTGCTATATTCAACTGGACGTGTAAGAGAATTTAAGTACCTTTATCTGCTCTTTTTTTCAAAAAATACAGTATTTAAATTGATTTTAACTGTGTGGAAGGAATATTAGCTGAACTGGAAGTTAGTCAGTGTTTGCTGAATTTTGTTATTTGCTAGTAATTACAGGTGTGGGGGTAGTCACATTCTTTGATTTCCTGTCCTTGCCTATTTAAGTGGTACAGTGTGAAATATTTTCTGCTTAAAAACCTCAGCTTTGGCCAGCTAAGAACTTGCTATATTCAACTGGACATATAAGAGAATTTAAGTACCTTTATCTGCTCTTTTTTTTCAAAAAATACAGTATTTAAATTGATTTTAACTGTGTGGAAGGAATATTAGCTGAACTGGAAGTTAGTCAGTGTTTGCTGAATTTTGTTATTTGCTAGTAATTACAGGTGTGGGGTAGTCACATTCTTTGATTTCCTGTCCTTGTCTATATAAGTGGTACAGTGTGAAATATTTTCTGCTTAAAAACCTCAGCTTTGGGCTAAGAACTTGCTATATTCAACTGGACGTATAAGAGAATTTAAGTACCTTTATCTGCTCTTTTTTTCAAAAATACAGTATTTAAATTGATTTTAACTGTGTGGAAGGAATATTAGCTGAACTGGAAGTTAGTCAGTGTTTGCTGAATTTTGTTATTTGCTAGTAATTACAGGTGTGGGGTAGTCACATTCTTTGATTTCCTGTCCTTGCCTATTTAAGTGGTACAGTGTGAAATATTTTCTGCTTAAAACCTCAGCTTTGGCTAAGAACTTGCTATATTCAACTGGACGTATAAGAGAATTTAAGTACCTTTATCTGCTCTTTTTTTTTCAAAAAAATACAGTATTTAAATTGATTTTAACTGTGTGGAAGGAATATTAACTGAACTGGAAGTTTTCACTCTGCTCTTCAGTTAGTCCCACCCACCCTCCCTGTTTTTGTTTTGGTGTTAATCTTAGTGGCCTTGCAACTGCCCGCCCCTCTTGTAAATTTGTGTTTGGATACTCCTTCTGGGCCCATCTCATTTGCTCACTCACCTGAGTGCAGTGAGATCATATTCTGATTTCAGGCACTCCTACTGTGTACAAAGAGAGCATCTGGGAAACAGAAAAAAAAAATTAAGCTTGTTTCCTGCCTTTCCTGTTAAGTGGTATAGACTATTTGTAGGCTTCTGAGCCCCAAGCCCTTCTGTGTTGGCGGAAGCCTTCTAGCTTAGTTTTTTTTCTTATAACTAGCCAGTTTTCTAGTTTCAGCACTCAAATCTGTTTCTTTGATCTCAGCACTTGTTCAAAAAAAAAAAAAAAAAATTAATCTGCTTTTACTGTACTTGTGTTTCTACCTACTTTTTTACTTTTGCATCATCTTAAAAGTACTCAATTGTATTTATTACTGCTTGGTGTAACTCATTCTAAGCCTTTTGGTTTAAACACTTGGGCTTCGGACCAGTTGTTTTGCACTGAGAGGGTTTGTGGTCTGCACTGTAGTGGCAGAACAGGTAGCTTACATCCTTCTAGGTTGGGAACTGCTGATTGAGGGCTCAGTGTCTGTTATTCTAAAAGTGTATTAATTCTGGTTTAAGCACTTGGGCTTTCAGGCCAGTTATTTTACATTAAGAGGGTTCGTGGTCTGCACTCTTGTGGGAGGAGAGGCTGGACTCTGCCCTTCTGAGCTGGGAATTTCTGGTTGAAGGCTTATAGTGCATGCATATCTGAACTGCTTCTTACTGAAGTTGGTGCCTTGTTTGCTGTGGCATAGACTGGATTTGGGCCTGCTGGATCTAGCTTTGTTTGTGTAACTTGAGCACTAATCCAGGCATTCTCTAAAGTATTCAATTGTATTTATTACTGCTTGGTAGTAACTTGATTAAAGTGTAGCTATCATTCTAAGTCTTTTGGATTAAGCACTTGGGCTTCAGACCAGTTGTTTTACATTAGGAAGGTTTGTGGCATGCACTGTGGTGGCAGGACAGGTAGCTTTCATCCTTCTAAGTTGGGAACTGCTGATTGAGAGCCCAGTGTCTGTTATTCTTAAAGTGTATTAGTTCTGGTTTAAGCACTTGGGCTTCAGGCCAGTTATTTTACATTAAGAAGGTTTGTGGTCTGCACTCTTGTGGGAGAAGAGGCTGGACTCTGCCCTTCTGAGCTGGGAATTTCTGGTTAAAGGTTTATAGTGCCTGAATATTTGAACTGTATCTTACTGAAATTGGTACACCTTGTTTGCTGTAGCATAGACTAGATCCAGGCCTGCTGAATCTAGCTTTGTTTATATGCTTGTTGTTTGTTTGCTTGTTATTTCCCTGGAATGCTAATTCCACCTAATACATGGCTTCTCAGCACTTCTGTGGATCACTAGTGATATCTGCATTGCTTACTGTACTTATTTCCTTGTTTCACTTGAAAGAAAGTTACTGTTTGTCATTTTTGCATTTAAGTTACCTGTAACACATTGCACTTAAGTTACCTGGCACTTGCTCACTAAAGCAATTATATAAGTCAGCACTAAAAATTAAAAGCACTACATCCTCACTCCCCACTGGCCCTGGTTTTCAATTATTAAGGAATTCCCAATATTATTCTAGCATGTCCAAAGGTCAGTTGTCAATCTCCTCTCCAGTCCAGCTGGTGAATCTGGGAATCTTGAGGCAATGTTACAACTGCCTCATGTACACAGACAACCCTCTCCTCCTCCCAACAAATTCCAACACATGTGAGAGATGCAACCATATAGCCAAACTGGAGGCTAAGCTCTCTCAACTCAGTACTGGCATAACCAGTCAGGAGGAGAAGGAAACCACACTCACTACAATTCCAGTCTCACATAGACCTACCACGACAGCAAACCAAACACATAATCACACAAAAACATACTCGGAGGCTCTAAATAAAGATCTGCTGAAGCAGCAGAGACCTCCAAAGCAGACACCCAAGCAGCCACTACCCCAAAACAAAACACGTGCAACACATATCTCACAAAGCCAGTGTGCCAAACAGTCACAGCCCTTAAGACTAAACAACACACCTGATACACTTGTAATAGGTGACTATCATCAGGCACACTGACATCCCGCTCACCAGGCTGAACAAGGAGAGGGTCACGGTGAGCAGCCTGTCGGGCGCTAGGATCTGCCACATAACACAAGCACTCAGGTCACTCCAAGGCAAGTACAAATATGACTCAGTCATTGTCCATGCTGGTGTGAATGACCTGAGACGTACCTCCCTGGACTACATGAAAAGAGACATAAAGGAGCTCTCTGAGCATGTAGCCCAGGCCGGTATGACCCTGACCTTGAGTAGCATCTTACCCTCACCAAGAATGATGCCACAATATGAAGACAAGATGATCAATTTCAACAATTGGCTTAAGTACTGGTGTCATTCAAAGGGGATCCAATGCCTGTCAGCTTGGGATGATATGCTCGACAAGCCACGATGCTTCACTAGGGACGGCTTGCACCTGTCACCCCTGGGCTTTTGGATATTGGCAAAGGCTCTTGCTACCCCCATAGTGCCTTTTTAGGCAAGGCTCAAAAGACAAACCCACCTCCATAGGTATCACAAGGGATAGGAAACTAAGAGTAATGCTACTCAACGCCAGAAGTCTAAACCTCAAGATGCACGCACTCAAAACTCTCCTTAGCATGGAGAACATCGATATCTGTGCAGTAACAGAAACCTGGTTCAGGGCTCCCAGAGCACCCCAGCACTACCAGGTTATACCTCATACCATGCTTTTCGCCCCAAAACTTGGACTGAACCACAAAAGGAGGGGAGTATCGATATTCATCAAAGATACCCACACCTCCAGGTTGGTGGCAAAGCACGAAGCATCAGAGACTATCCATGTGCAACTAACAGTGGGTAAAACTGCCTTCCAGTTTATAGCCTGCTACAGACCACCCTCCCAAACCCAGGAACCCCACTCAGCCTTCCTGAGAACACTGGAAAATATGAAGGTCTCTCCAAACACCATTATATTGGGTGACTTCAACTACCCAAACATAGACTGGGAGCATTACTCTAGCTCCAACACCCTAGCCCAAAGGTTCCTAGAATTTATAAACTCAAATGCTATGGAACAACTTGTTACCACTCCCACAAGAGGGGAAAACATACTGGACCTGATCATCACCAACATGGGGACTCTATGCTCCAGACCAGAAGTGTATCCCTCACTGGTAAGATCAGACCATAAACTAATCTCACTGGATATTCACATCCCGACCCCACCCCCTGCCCAGAAAACCACAGTGAACAACTTCTCTAAAGCAAATTTCACACTCCTCAAAACTGAGGTGGAATCCTTCAAAGCCCCTGGGCCTGTGGAAAATACGGCCCAGACTGCAGAATCCTTTATAAACGCATTCTATGAACACCTTCAGGAATGCATGGATCATGCGATCCCAAATAAAACCAAGACCCAATCCTCCAAAGGCAGACGTCCTGTCTGGTGGATCCCAGCCATAAATAAACTATACAATAGAAGGAGGAAGCTACTAAATGATAGAGCAAAATCCCAAAAAGGGAAGGCATCACTGATCAGTATTAGCAAAAAACTACGGGCACACATAAAATTTTCTAAGGCCAGCTTCGAGAGATAAATTGTACAGGACACTAAGAATAATCACAAGGCTTTCTTTAGTTATGTTAGGAACCTGGGTGGTAATTCCCAGATATGCTCAGAATTAGTCCAAAATGACAAAAAATACACCGAACCCACAGACATTGCCAACATCCTAGCTGACAAGTTCAGCGCAGACCACCCCCCTCCCCACCAAAAGGGCAAATATCTATCCCAGCAGAGTGCTGCCCCCCTGACATCTCAGATGCTCAGGTAAGAGCCGCCCTCTCCAAAGCAAAAAACACAGCATCACTGGGACCAGATGGTGTCCCGGGCTGCATCCTACATGAACTCCAAGAAGAGCTAAACCCAAACATAAAACTACTGTTCAATCTCAGCCTTACTACAGGATATGTGCCCAAAGAGTGGCATACAGCAACAGTGGTCCCTCTCCATAAAGGTGGTGCCTCAATGGATCCTGGAAACTATCGCCCCATAAGCCTGACTAGCTTGGTCTGCAAAGCTATGGAAAGGATCATCATGGACCTCATAAATAAAGATATTGGGGACCTACAAACACTGGATCCTACCCAGTTCGGCTTTGTTAAGGGCAGATCCTGCCTCTTAAACCTGGTTGATTTCTTTGAAACAGTCACCAAGGCCATTGACGAGGGAAGGTGGTCCACACAGCCTACCTGGACCTCGCAAAAGCCTTCATACAATACCCACTTGGGCATTATAGATAAGCTCACCAGCTTAAATATAAACCCCTATGTCACTAGATGGATTACAAACTGGCTCAAGGACAGAACCCACATGGTTAGAATTGCTGGAGCCATGTCAGACTTCAAACCAGTTGCAAGTGGTGTCCCACAAGGCTCAGTCCTGGGACCTCTCTTGTTCGGTATATATTTCTCGAGGTACAGGCCAACACGGAAGGACTGTGGCTGACCAAGTTCGCAGATGACTACAAACTGGGCACCATAATCGACTCTCCAGTCGACACAAGCATCCTCCAAAAGGGCCTCATGGAAACAGACAACTGGTGCCAGAGCCATGGCCTCAAGCTAAATGCCAAAAAGTGTATAGTCATCCCCTTTGGCAAAACAAAGTGCCCACAAATTACCACATAGGTGGTAATCCATTAAGTACAGAAGAAGTAATTAGGGACCTGGGGACCCAAGTTGATAGCAATCTCTCATTTGACAACCACATGGCCAAAGTGGTTAGAAAAACATTTTATATAGCCCACCTAATCATGAAGGGATTCACATCTAGATCAGGGGACGTCATCATGCCTCTTTACTCATCCCTCATCAGGCCCATAATTGAGTACAATGCCCCTTTTGGGATGTACCTTACCAGACACCTGCAGCAACTGGAAAGACCCCAAAAGTACCTCACCAAGAGGATCAAAGGGCTCAAACTGATGCCATATGCTGCCCGGTTAAAGAAACTCCAGCTCTACTCAGTGGCATACCGCCTGTTCAGAGGCGATCTGTGCCTGACGTATAAAGCCATGTCCAACCCGGAATTAATGGACATACTGCACCTCAGAAAATCCAAATCCCATCGAGCTACGTGCTCGAGAGACTTGAACCTCAGCACTGAAATAAATAGGACATGCTGGAGGGACAGATTCATAACCCAGAGGCTCCCTTCACTCTGGAATAAAATCCCAGTCCAGGTTAGGCAGAGTCCCTCTGACTCTCTTCAAGAGGAATCTTGAGTGGATGGGAGATCGTAGGTTTACCGCGAGTATCACTTCTGTGTCACTGTTAGACAGAGGCACAGTATACTAACCTTGAAAAAGGGCATAGCAAAATAAATTTAAAATGGGTGGCGAAAGTCAAACACATTCTGGCTAGGGTTATAAATGCCCTAGGGCAGATAGCCTACTATGAACCTATGAACCTATGAACACTACAGCAGTACACAGTTACAGCACTCACCATGGAGATTACTGGCCTATCCCTTCCCTAAAGGTGCATTTCACAGTTGAAGACATCGGCATACTTGCCAAAGTGGACCTTTGGAGGTTGTAGTGTCTGTGAATGGACTCAAAAGCATTGCTCCATACACTGACAAAGGAACACAAACACACACATCCACACTTGCCATGTCTGGGAATAGAACTCTTACCTAATTAGTTTATGACACTACAACAATACGCAGTTACAGGATGCACTACAGAGATTACTGGGCTACAATCTTCTCACAGGTGTATTTCAAGGTGGATGACATCAGCCGCCATACCAAGGTAGAGCATTTAAATTGTAGAGGGTGTGCCTACCCTAAACAGCATTGCCTTCTACACTGACAGAGTCAAACAGACTCACACAGTTGCCAAGGCTGGGGTTAGAACTCCTACTTACCTAGTTTATCACACTGCACAGTTAAGGCACGTGCCACAGAGATTACAAGCCTATCCCTTCCCCAAAGGTGTATTTCACAGTTGAAGACATCGGCACACTTGCCAAAGTGGACTATTGGAGTTTGTAGTGTCTGTGAATGGACTCAAAAGCATTGCTCCTTGCACTGACAAAGGAACACACACACAAACATTCACACTTGCCATGTCTGAGAATAGAAATCCTAACTAACTAATTTATCACACTTTAGCAGTACACAGTTACAGGATGTGCTATGGAGATTATTGGGCTACAGCTTCCCAGAGGTGTATTACAAGGTAGATGACATCAGAAGCTTTGCCAAAGTTGAGCATTTGAATTGTAGGAAGTGTGACTAGCCTAAAAAGCATTGCTCTCTACATAGACAGACACACACACACACACACACACACACACACACACACACACACACACACACACACACACACACACAGTTACCATGTCTGGGAAATGAACACCTACCTAACTAGTTTAGCACACTACAGCAGTACAACATTACGGTACATGCCATGGAGATTACTGAGTCACAACTCTCCCAAGGGTGTATTTCACAGTGGATGACCTCAGCAGGCTTGTCATAGTAATACTATGGGGAGGGCAGCATGTGTGCATGGGCCATAACACATTCATCTAGAGGTTGACACACCACATGTGGGCACACACAGGGTCATATTCCACAGGTACATGTATTCAGCTGCTGGATGACTACTTCTTTGTGCAGTCATGTTTCACAGCTGGCACGTGCACCAATAGTCTGTAATGCTGACAGATACTGGTGGCTAGTACCTGTAGTGAGTGACATCTGAACCTCATGTGTTTGGGGCCCCTTGGCCGTGTGCTTGGTGGGACAGGCCTGGATGGCTTTTTGTCACAGTCACCCTCTTCCACACAGCTCTGCATGTCTACCTTTGGCTTACTATAGTGTGTTGTCCTTACATATATGTCTGTATTCCTAGCCACTGTGTGTGCAAGACATGAGTGGTGAATACTGACGAGTGTCTGCACTAACAACTGCAACTGCCAGATATGTCTGGTCCACTGGTGTTTGCAGATATGGCCTTCATGTGTTTATGTTTGTGAGCATGCCCAGTATGACCTTTCAGTATGTTGTTGAATGACATTGCCTTCATTTCTCTAAGTGTGTGAGTATGCCCAGTATGGCCTTCTGTATTTAAAGGACCACTACAGGTAAATGATGAAAAAACATATTTTTTATCTAGTCATGATTTTCTGCACCCCCCAAAACTGCTTTAATCCAAAAAAGTACTCATTCTTAATTTTATTCTCCTGTCTACCCTCATGGGGATAGCCATCCTCACGAGACTTCTTCTTTCAGCTTTTCCTGTTTAGGGGTCACGACAGCAGAACTCTGGTCTGCTAATGATTGGCAGTAGATTTTTAAAGATGCCAAGGTGCCAGCCCAACACTCAACCTTCAAGAAAGGTACACCTATCACACGTCTTTTGAACACCACCCAACCACAGGGAGGACATGCAGAGTCCAGACAGAAGGCACTCTAGCTGAGAATCAAACAGGAAAACCTCTTGCTGTGAGGCAGAAACACTACCACTGTACCACCATGGCTACAGACATCCTGATGAGACTATTTTCCCTTAATAGGCTAAATCTGTCCCAAAATGCAGTCTAACAACCCTAATTATGAGAACAATTAGCCCTACCTTTTGTTGTCAGATCAGGTTCCATTCACTTTGAATGGAAAACCTGAAAAATATTCCCACGTTTGACAGTCAGTAGATGAAGTGTCATTGACTGTCCTGCACTGAGTTTTACAAATGTTGTTCATACTAATGCACTACACATTTTCTGAAAGAAGCTTGGAAAGGTGTCACCTAATTACAGAGATAAAAAAGACTTTTTGCAAAGAGTAATTTTGTTACTGTCAGTTCCTGACCAAGTTACTCCTTCCATCCTCCCCTCCTTCTATGAGCCAGAGTCTCCGATTTCCAGCCAGGCTAGGTTCAGCTAATTAGCAACTCTGCATGACAATAGACATCAAACAAATGTCAGCCTGGTGTGCCACTAAAAGTGTTCCCTAATGACTATTTCCTCCTTACTGTTGACTTACACATATCCAGGCTAAGTGGGAGAAAAAAAAAAAACACTAATCTGAATTCAACTTTTTGTCCACTATATCAATTTTCTCAAATTGGACACAGTCAGATATCTGCGTTGGGGTGTGTCTAGTGCTTACTATCTGGCCACATACTTATTTTTGCATGGTTAATGTTATGCTATGTAACAGTAACTATACTGCCAAACTTTACCTAACAATTGAATATTTTTTTTTCTTAACAGTAGCCTCTCTAGGCTCTTATGTCAGCCACTACTTTGTGTTACAATAGCTTCACACAGCCTTTTTTTTTGTATTCTTTCAGGCATCTCTCTTATTTTTTCAGCAGCAACCTCAGCTCATTGAGAAAGCTTCAAAGTTATAAAGTTTTTCTAAGTAGCAGTACTACTCCTTTGGTTCAGATCACACAGAGTGCATGAAGTGGCACCCATTGCATGATAATTATTCCTACATTGCAAGAATTTTCATTGTTTGTTCAAGACAATCCAAAACCTTATTCAAGAATCAATTTTGATTCCACCATGTCAGAGCAAAGGTGTAAGCCAAATTAGGTACACTTGTGAGGTATGCTAGTTTGGTGCAATACACTGTTACCCTCCTGTCTCCCATCACACCACCCTCAATCCATTTATGCATTTACTGAGTTAATGAAACCCATATGTTGCAACAGTGCCAGCAGCTGTACCAAGCTTTTAACAACAATGCTGTCAGGCCTTGGTCAACCAATATGAGAGATAGATGCTAGTGATGGACTACTCACAGCTGGCCAGCAAGGCATTTTTCTGTCAAGCTTTCCTCCACTGTTCTCAGTTACACCTTACTGATCATACTTCCACAGGGCTGACTGAGATACTCACAATGTCAATTCATAACCCCCTCTACTAATTGTATCTAGCCCACTGCCCTTGAGATGGCTCTACCCAAAGCAGGGCAGCAGGGATGTGTCAGTCCATCTGTACTTCACACTCCTTTACACCACAGATGTCATACAGGAATACTTGCAGACATGCACACACACACACACATCTGTATACCAGATCAGCTGTAATATATGTTTCTCTGTAATACCATGCATGCCTCCACACATTAGTTCGCACACATACATATGCACATGTATTCTGACACCTACACTCATGCACACAAGCACACATCACCTTCAGCACTTACTTTATGTAACACCATGTCTGCATACTTGAGCAAACACACACACATACCCCAGACCATTTTCACCACATGTTCTATGTTACTCCATGTACACCCTTCTCTTACGAGATTGACACACACACATGCACATACAAACAATGTACTGCTGAAGTGTGTTGCATTACCCACCTCTCCATAAAACACTGCTTCAATTCCAAGGGGGTTGTCTAAGGCACTGACATTGTCATCTCATAGCATCACCCCAGTAGTTGATGTAAGCCCGCTGCACTGACACAACTCTCCCCACAGCAGGGCAACAAGGAGGTGTCACTTCAGATTTGCTCCACAGTTCTTCAATATACCACATACATCATCCATGAGTGCACACACACACACACACACACACACACACACACACACACACACACACACACACACACACACACACACACACACACACATCTGTAAAGGTATACCAGCTATAATCCATGTTTCACTGTAATAGCATGCATGCCTCCACACATTTGTTCACACACATATAAATGCACATGTACTCTGACACCTACACTCATGCACACAAGCTCACATCACCTTCATCACTTGTTTTATGCTACATCATGGACACCCTTTGTGCATAATTGAACACGTGCAAACACAAACACACACGCAAATGCAAACACACACTCCCAGATCATTTTCAGCACATGTTCTATGTTACACTATGTACACCCTGTATATAGAGAGCGACACCCAACAAACACCCACACACACAAGCAATGTACTGCTGAAGTGTGCTGCATTACCCACCTCTCCACAGAACTCTGCTTAAATTCCAAGGGGGTTGCCTAAGGTACTGACTTTGTCATCTAATCACATCACCCTCTGTAATTGAAGCAAGCCCGCTGCACTGGCACAGCTCTCCCCACAGTATGGCAGCAAGGAGGTGTCAGTTCAGCTTTGCTCCACAGTTCTTCATTACATCACATACATAGGTTCATAGGTTCATAGGCCGATACTAGGCTATCTACCCTAGGGCATTTATAAGCCTAGCCAGAGTGTGTTTGGCTTTCACCACCCTTTTAGATTAGTTCACTGTGCCTCTGTATAGCAGGTCACAGATGATAGCCCTTTTAAGGTTAGTTTACTGTGCCTCTGTCTAGTAGGGACACAGAAGAGATCCCAGGGGTAAACCTACAATCTCCCATCCACTCGTCAAGATTTCTCTTGAAGAGGGTCATTGAGGGGCTCTGCCTAACATGGATTGGGATTTTGTTCCAGAGTGAGGGGAGCCCCTGGGATATGAATCTGTCCCTCTAGCATGTCCTATTTATTTCTGTGCTGAGGTTTAAGTCCCTGGCTCTAAGGGATTTGGATTTCCTGAGGTGGAGCATGTCCATTAATTCTGGGTTGGACATGGCTTTATAAGTCAGGCACAGATCGCCTCTGAGTAGGCGGTAAGCAACTGAGTAGAGCTGGAGTTTCTTTAGCCTAACTGCGTAGGGCATCTGTTTGAGTCCCTTGATCCTCTTGGTGAGGTACTTTTGGGGTCTTTCCAGTTGCTGCAGGTGTTGGGTAAGGTACATCCTAAATGGGGCATTGTATTCAATTATGGGCCTGATATGTAATGAGTAGAGGGGCACAATGACCTCTCTTGATCTAGATGTGAACCCTTTCATGATAAGTTGGGCTATATAGAAGGTATTTCTAACCACTTTGGCAATGTGATTGTCAAAAGAGGGATTGCCATCTACTTGGGACCACAAATCCCTAATTACTTCTTCCATACTTAATGGATTACCACCTATGTGGTAATTTGTGGGAACTTTGTTTTTCCCAAAGGGGATGACTATGCACTTTTTGGCATTTAGCTTTAGGCCATGGCTCTGGCACCAGTTATCCGTCTCTGTGAGACCCTTTTGGAGGATGCTTGTGTCAGTCAGCGAGTCGATTATGGCACCCAGTTTGCAGTCATCTGCGAACTTGGTCAGCCATAGTCCTCCCGTGTTAGCCTGTACCTCAGAGAAATATATACCGAACAAGAGAGGTCCCAGGACAGAGCCTTGTGGGATGCCACTTGTAACTGGTTTAGAGTCTGACATGGCACCTGCAATTCTGACAATGTGGGTTCTATCCCTGAGCCAGTTTGCAACCCATCTTGTGACATAGGGGTTGATATTTAAGCTGGTGAGCTTATTTATGATGCCCGAGTGGGGTATTGTGTCGAAGGCTTTTGCGAGGTCCAGGTAGGCTGTGTGGACTACCTTCCCTTCATCTATGGCCTTGGTGACTGTTTCAAAGAAGTCAACCAGGTTCAAGAGGCAAGATCTGCCCTTAACAAAGCCGAATTGGGTAGGCTCCAGTGTTTGGAGGTTCCCAATGTCTTTGTTTATGAGTTCCATGATGATACGCACCATAGCTTTGCAGACCAGGCTAGTCAGGCTTATAGGGTGATAGTTTCCGGGTTCCGTTGTGGCACTACCTTTGTGGAGTGGGACCACTATTGCTACACACCATTCCTTGGGTATATATCCTGTAGTAAGGCTGGATAGGATTGAACAGTGACTTTATGTGAGGGCTCAGTTCTTCTTGGAGCTCATGTAAGACGCAGTCCGGGACACCGTCCGATCCCATTGATGCTGTGTTTTTTGCTTTGGAGAGGGCAGCTCTCACCTGTGCATCTGTGATGTCAGGGAGGCTACACTCTGTTGGGATAGACATTTGCTCTTTCGGGGAAGGGAGAAGTTTGCACTGAACCTGTCTGCCAGGATGTTGGCAATGTCTGTGGGTTCAGTGTATTTTTTGTCATTTTGCACTAACTCAGAGCATATCTGGGAGTTGCCACCAAGGTTTCTGACATAACTAAAGAAGGCCTTGTGATTATCTTTAGCGTCTTGTGCAATTTTTCTTTCGAAGCTGGCCTTAGATGATTTTATGAGGGATTGTAGTTTCTTGCTAGTACTGATCAGAGATGCCTTCCCTTTTTGGGATTTTGCTCTATCGTAGTAGCTTTCTCCTTCTGTTGTATAGCTTATTTATGGTTGGGGTCCACCAGACAGGTCTCCTGCCTTTGGAGGAGTGAATCTTGGTTTTATTTGGGATAGCACAATCCATGCATTCCTGTAGGTGTCCATAGAATGCGTTTGTAAAGGATTCTCCGGTTTGGTCCGCATTTTCCACTGGCCAGGGGGCTTTGAAGGATTCCACCTCGGTTTTGAGAAGTGTGAAGTTTGCTTTTGAGAAGTTCTTCACTGTGGTTTCCTTGGCTGGGTTGGGGACGGGATATGGATGTCCAGTGAGATTAATTTATGGTCAGATCTTACCAATGAGGGGTATACCTCTGGTATGGAACATAGAGTCCCCATGTTGGTGATGATCAGGTCCAATATGTTTTCCCTTCTTGTGGGAGTGGTGACCAGTTGTCATACAGATGTGCGCACACACACACACACACACACACACACACACACACACACACACACACACACACACACACACACACACACACACACACACACACACACACACACACACACACACACACACACACACAGCCAGACCCAACTTTCTTTACAAAATGCACTCACACTCATACATGCACATGTTCTTAACATATATGAACTCATATTCCTACAGTCACACAACCTTGCACACCTCTATGCAGAACAATAAGCTTCCACTCTAGCTTTGATCCACATTTCTCTGTCACACCATGCAACTTACATGACTCCACATATGCGCTCACACACACACACACACACATACATCCACTCCAGTTCTTGCAGTCACACAGACACGCACACACCTCTCTCCAGAGCAGGAAGTATCGAGTCCACCTTTGATCCATCTTTCTATGTTACACCAAAAAACAGACATGCCTGAAGAAATGCTCACACATACTCACACGTGCATGTTTACTCACTCACTTATGCACTAACATACATGCTTGCATATATACACATGCACCATTTTCACCACTTGTTCTCTGTTAGAACACGGACACCCTGTGTACATAATGGAATGAACACACCCACAAGCAGTGGAGCACTCAGTTGTCCTTTACTCACCTTTCCACAAAACACTGCTCCCATGCCAACTGGCATGTCTATTCTAGTGTCGATGAGAACCCATAACATACTCCCTCATTAATGGTTACAAGCCTGCTGCACTGACATAACTATCCCAACAGGACTGCAGCAAATCTGGTGTCAGTCCATCTTTGCTCCATCATTTTCCGTTACACCACAAACATCATACAGGCATACATTCATGCATGCTGGCACACATACACACACTTTTTTCAGTTTGCAAAAACAGGAAGCAATTGAGATTCATCTGGAATACAGTAGTTTAAGTGTACTGTTAGCAAAGCAACTTCTATTTAGTCATCAAGTCCATATCCATGATTGGAACTAAGCCACAGTACCAGTGGTGGACCAACTTCCCATACCCTGCTCTTGCTCAAGCTGCATCTACAAAGTGGCTTTGTATTTCAAGGCCCAGAAGAGATACTTACTTGTGCACAAACCATGTACTGCTTAGTCCTGCTGCATTGCCCACAGTTACTAAATAACATCGCTGCAATGTTTGTTGTGGATCCTATCAACTGACATCCTCACATCATCTAATTCTATCATAGTACAGGAACCCAAGTGCATGCACACAGCTATTCTGCTTGCAATGAGGCACTGAGTGTTCATCTCAACTGTGCTTACCAGTTCTGCGATATGCCATGTACACCATGCATGAATATCCAATCGTGCACATACAGTGATACTCGAAAAGCAAAATAATTTGTGACTTATAGCAAAATAATGATAGAAGGCTAATCATAGCTGAGTAATTGACATGCCAAAGAGTCTATTGTCGTGCATATAAAAATATATGCATAAATAAGGTGCTCCTCACCAGAACAGCAGTGTCAAATAATTTCACATTTGCCTATTGGTGACTAACTAGGTTTTACACACACACACACACACACACACACACACACACACACACACACACACACACACACACACACACACACACACACACACTCACTCTCTCAAAACACACTCAGAAGAAATTAAGGTTATGCACTTACCATAATGGTTGATATTTGTTGCTATATTGTACTTCATTTCAAGAATGTGCAGTTAGTTCATTCTTTGACTCCAAAGGTAATCTGAAACGTGTACATTTTTTCTTCAGTGCTCATAGTGACCCTTAACTCAACTGTTCCACCTCGTTTTCAGTTTGCCATTTGCAATCAGTAATGATTGAAAAACTGATGGTAGTTCGTAATCCAGTGAGTTTACAAGCATTTTCACGGTTTTCATACCTATTATATGTGTAGTACACACAAGGGACCTTAAGTGTTTGGCCCTAAGCATTGACCATCCTTAGGAGCTGTCAGAATCTCCCACTAAACAAGAATTGATCATGATAAAGGCTTGTAATCTTGTCTCACATCCTCACTTGCAATCAGCCCTCAGTGGTAAACCTCATCATTCTGTGAATTGCATTGTAATCATTCCATTACTAACATTAAGCGATTATTAGTTTATCTTCCTAACATTTACATAACTGAGACAGTCAGCCATGTTACTATCCTTACTACTGACATCCATCCATACTCTTTTTTGTACAGCAGAGTTAAGTAATGTTTAATACAACAAAAAAAGAAACACAGACACTAAATATCACCCTGCTCTACCTTGCAAACTTGAAATTGTATCAAAAAGTCATTACCTAACAGATATTGTGCAGTGTACGCTGACTGCCACCCTGGTCTTGCTTGCAAACTTGAAATCATATCCAAACAGTCATTACCTATCAGACACTGTGCAATGTACACACAATGTCTGCAAATCTGTTGTCTATGTGATACTACAGATTATCATTATCCCGTGATTGAATTCTAAAAGTGTTTAAAATACAGTTGAAAAGGCCCATGAAAGGAAATTGAAATAAAATAATATCAAGTGGCCGTCAGTCATAACTGGATCACCTTTAGGTTATTAGCACTGTGCATTTAATCTAGAGCAACATTTCAAGTCAATCAATCCTTTTAACATGACAAAAAACCTCTAAATCTCTCCGTTTTCACGTTTTCATGGGTTACCCTAATTGCATTGATCTCCTTTGTCTATTACCACTGCATGTGTGATACTGTATTTACCCCATGCTCTGATACACATCATCACTTACCAATATGGTTACTCATTTTCATCCTGTTTTGTACATCCTGTACAAACCTCGACATTAGTTGTGGAACTTGATGCTCCTCAGCTTGTGTGCTCCTTCAGGCCCATCCATAACAGTGATGTTGACACTCTCACTGTCCAGCACCTCTATGTTACATGCTCATCCACAACACTAATCACACCCACAAACCGAGACCATAAATGAAACAGCTACCTCAGTGTCAAATACCTCCTTCTCCTTGTCTGAACTATCCAGCTGATCATTAACAATTTCTTCATCACCTGTAACTGTAGATTCCACTTTCAACTCTAGTCTTATGCACACACCATCAATTTCAGATTTCTCACAATTCCTATATTCATTTGTAAGCAATGCTAACATGCACTAGCAGCTCCCATTTGTTACTTTTCTCTGATTTCATCCTTCTGGCTTGTATTAGACATTAATCAATACTGCTGTATGTCCTAATTTAGCTTAGTAGTCCTCACAGTTGTCATCTAGAAATGTACTTCTAAAATTTTTTCTGCAGTTGATTGTAGGCAAGAGCAATTTATGTTGTTTGCAATGGTCACTGGCTAGAACACAACTGACACATCACTGCAGATCAAACATGTATGCCTGGTGCAGCATTACTCTCACTCACACTTCTGTCATGTTGACTACATGCAACAGTAATCAAGGATTCTGTGACTTACCAAATTGCTATATTTGCCTGACAATTGCTTCTGCTTTATCTGGTCTCTCACACTTGGCTATATTTTTTGGTACAGATGTTACCTGAAAGCTTGGCACAGAAATTTTGCCACTCTTCATCAAGAGGACATCCAGAGTCATATCAAAGATATAGTCATATTTTCTGTCTTCAAAAATTGGCTTTGCAACCCATTTCTGTTTTGCCTTAGGATACACGATCCAGTAACGCAGAGCTCCCTTTTTTGCGCAGTTACTCTTTGGGTTATGTACTACTGCTTGCTGACGATTCACATTGGTGTTATGATCAAAAATGGATAGCATTGTGTGCACTTTCATTCCACTGTTTGAAAAATGCTCAGAGTTTGGGCAATACTTGCACAGCAGAGCATGAAACACTTCCAAGCTGCCTGTGTGGCAGAACTGTGTTAAGTGATTCAGATCATTCACCAGTGTTGTGTTGCTCACAATTTTCACCAGTGCAGTGTGCAGAGCATCACCAACTTCCAACCACTGTTTTGTTTCCTGGTCTGGCAATGGAATCTCATGCTCATAGGCACTGAATTTCTCTACCCAGTCCCAGGTGTGCCTGTCTGTTATGTGATGGATGAGAGACTTCCACTTTTCCAGCAGTAGCGATGCATCTCCATCACATGTTTCAGAACACCACCACAAGTGGTTTGAAATACTTTGGCACCATGGCATTAACTGCTCCATGTCCTTTTTTTGGCAACTGATACAATCTTCTTGGTAATACTTTTTGGCACATGCCACAGGTCAAATTGATGGTCAATTTCAGGAAACTCTGTCATCATTGCATTTCCAATCCCTCGATGTCTGTCTGTTGCTACTACACTTATGTTCACATTGAGTCTACGCAAGTTCTGAATACAGTTTAGGAATGCCTTTTTTCCAAAGCTACTGAAGAAGTTCCATCACCAAGTTGCTCTACTGAGAAATCCAGGAGATATCCAGAGTCCATATCCATCAAACTGTAACAGCAGTACTTTGCTGAATAGCGCGGGCTGTCACATCGGCCATCACCTAATAATCTCGCTCTTTTACCTTGAATGTCTTGTCGCAGTTCTTGCTGATGTGTACTCCACCTTTGTTGAACCACTGGAAATAAGTACTGCCACGGTAGGTCATAAAATGTGGTCTGACTAATGAATTCCAGACCCACATATGCACAAAACCTCGCTATATGTGCATATGTACTTCCACTAAATAGTACAGCTGCTGCATTCAAAAGATTTCCCACAGGCATTCTACCCAGGACTGGTTGGCTTTGCAACCTTACAATTTCATGTCCATTCAGACATATTACTTTGGTGGCAAACATGGATCCAACATGTCTTTTCTTATAGTCATCACATGCTGGTGCTTTACACTCAGGACATATCATTCTTCTCAGCAATTGGTCCAGGCAGTCTTCAAATACAATAAATTTCCATTGCAACACCATCTGCTGCTCCACATTTTCATACTCCAGGGTCTCATCAAAGTCGGATATGGACATGGTGCTAGATGGCTCACACCAGTCAGGGTCTTCTTCATGGTGGTCATTTATATCTTCATACATTGTCTGGGCATCACTTGTCAGACTACAGTTGATGGTTTCTTTAATTCTCACTGGGGTACTACAGCACACCATGGCAGAAGGCATCTCTAATTCCAAAAAATCATCATTGAATAGGTCCACATCTGTCGCTTGTTCATTATCATTTAACATGTCCACCTGCGCTCCTTACTCCATCGCATTGAATAGGTCCACATCTGTCGCTTGTTCATTATCATTTAACATGTCCACCTGCGCTCCTTACTCCATCGCATCAATGTCACTACTACTTCTCAGTTCAATTTGTGGGTACCCCTCTTTACATAAGTGTGGTCCTTAAGAAGTTGTGCTGGTGACACACTAGTTTTTGGGAACTGTGTGCTAGCATCCACCCATGTTGAAGCCATACATTCGGCGTCATGTACAGAAGGTCTTACAGCCAAAGTCTGTGTTGCCACACTTGTCATAGTATGTGACACCTTAGTTTGACTACCCAGACTCTGTGATCTCCTGTGGCCTCTCTTTCATACATTTGACACTGTGCTGTCAGATGCTTTCATTTCTTAGTTGTACTAACAATGTTTTATCCATGTATAGTAGCAGAGGGAATTGATCCATTGCTCATTCCAAGTGTGGAGTCATTATTTATTTATTTATTTTATTTTACATTTGTTGACTGGGATAGTCCGACTGGACGCATGTCCATTTTCAGTGGAGGCCCGGGGAGATAAGCTCCAAGGTACACAGAAACATTAATTAATAGATTTTACACATTCTAGAAGAGAGATAGCCAGGCTTGTTACAATGACATAGCCAGTTTAGTGCCAGATGTTGTTTGAGTCTAGTTTTAAAATGACCTAGGGAGGAGAGTAAAGTAATGTCAGCTGGAAGTCATTTCCAGGATCTGCTTACAGAGTTTGCAAAGAGAGAGTCACCAGCTGCATTGTTAATTTTGTTAGTCTGAATTAGTAGCCTGTTAGAGGATCAAAGCGGTCACGGATTTTAAAAGGGGGTGATAAGATTTTTAAGTGACGGAGTATTATCTGGATTATAGAGGATTTTATAAGCCATGATCAATTGGTTATGCTGGATTAGACTGGGTAATTCAAGCCACCCAAGCTGGTTAAGATTGATGCAATGATGTGTTCTAAAAGGTAGCCCAGTAGCAAACCTGGCAATGTGGTTATAACAGGATGAGAGTTTGTTAAGTACAGTCTTGTTTAGATTAGAGAATAGAGGGGATGCATACAGAAGTGTTGAGAGGAGGTGAGAGTGAGCTATGGCAATTTTGGCTGGAGGGGTTAGGAAGGATTTTGTTATGTACAGTGATCCTATTTTTTTGTTGATGGTTTTGATCAATTGGTTTACATGTAGGTCAAATTTTAGATTATCTATAATGACACCTAATAGTTTTGTAGAGTGGTCAGGCGAGATTATTGTTCCATCATTAGCATTTATGGTAAAGGTAAAAGCAGAAGACCTTTGCGTAGGTGATAATAACAGCATTTTAGTTTTTTGGGGATTTAGTATCAAACACCGTTCAGAAAGCCAGTTTTCTATGGTGTTAAAGGTGGACTAGGTAGCAGACCATAAGTCTCTTGGAGATGTGGCAGAGCAGATCAGGATGGAGTCATCAGCATATTGGATACAACTGACACTTGGGATGACAGTATACAGGTCATTAATGAAGATGGGAAAACAGCAGGGGCCCTAGTACAGAGCCCTGTGGTACTCCAAGAGTGTTAGGTAATAGGTTAGAGAGTTTGTTTTGCCAGAGGACAGCCTGCTGTCTCCCATTCAGGTAGGATTTAAACCATTGAAGGGCTGAAGTATCTAGGCAGAATGTTTGTAGGGTGTTTATTAAAAGTTGGTGGTCAACCGTGTCAAATGCCTTGGAAAGATCCAAGAAGAGAGCGGAGGATATGTGATTGTTGTTGCGATTCTGGTTAATGGTGTTGGTAAAAGCTAGTAGGGCTGAAGCAGTACTGTGGTGTGGACGGAAACCAAGTTGGGTATCTGCCATGAGGTGATTCTGGATTAGGTGGTGCATGAGTTGTCTGTGTGTACATTTTCCATAATCTTTGCAAGTGGAATGAGTATGGCTATTAGCCTATAACTGGAGAATTCAGTAGAGCTGCCAACTTTATTTAGTGGGATTACGTAGGATATTTTCCAGATGGTGGGAAGTTTAGCATCTACCATACACGCCCTATCCCACTACTCAGTTTCATGCAGACTCCTCAGAGGCAACCTCTCTGTGGCATACAAGGTGATCATGGACCCCACCTTGATGCGACTGCTGCATATCTGCAAGTCAAGCTCCACTCGAGTAACCCACATGCGTGGCCTCACCCTGGTGTGTGACATGAACAGGACTTGTTGGCAGGATAAATTTGTCTCCCAGAGAGTCCCTCTTCTTTGGAATAGACTCCCTCTCCACATCAAGTAGAGTACCTCTTCACCCATTTTTATGCAACCTAGAAAATATACCCCTGGAATTCCAACCATGTCCATGTTGGACAGGGACATTGGGTGATGATTTGTCTAAACATGGGCTAAAGTCTTGGCTAGGTTTATAAGGGCTTCAGGGATAATAGCCTAGTAACCTCCTATGGTCCAATGGCTGCTAAATACACATGGCCAACTTTAACTTGTGTGTGTCAGCCTAGCTTCAGTCAAGACATCTATAACAAAACTTGTACTGTAAATTTGTAAACAAACCTTAAATACAGATGTATTACTTCATACCTAATACCCCATTTTGATTTGCAGAAGTTCAACAGCGGAGATCCATGGTCTTTCACTGTCCACCCACATCTGCATTATCATCTACCTTGCACTTAATTATATCCCCAAAAATGTATAATGGAATGCATGTGCATTAACATGTAATATTCATACAGTTGTTCACACCAGAGTGAGTACCAAATACTCAATGCTAACAATGAACAATGTTATATCCATACTGTTTTACACTATTACAGTGTATAACTACAACACCAGAAGAACAACATGTCAAATTGCTATCAACACTTAAAAAGAACCATTACATTGATTGCATACATCTCTGACAGACCATAACATCAACAGTCACATATTGAAATGGTTCATTGTGGTATGGTATGGCTTAATTTAACAAGTAAATAGACATATAATCACTCACTGATGGGGACCTACATTATATGCCCGTATACATAAACACATTTGCAAAATGCACAACAGGCTTCAAATCAAATTACTTACATCAAAGCCGTATAGATGATCAGTGGTTTGGATTTCAGAAGTGTCCATTGGCTGTGTTACCTGTTCTGCTGATTCATGTGGTGAACTCAGCAACTCATCCAGCACCTGTTAATGAAGAATAGTACATTATTAGACATGCAAACACCCCCATTTTTACATTTCCACTCAAGCGCCTTAATCATGCATTAACTGCATTATGATTCAGCCATGTGACATGCCCATCGTAGCAATGACACCCTTAGGAATCACGCAAAAAAAGTGCAGTAAGACATTGGGAATAATTTTGCCATCAGGGCATGGTTATCGAGTGGGTAAAGATGAAATTATACTTGTACTATAATATTACGTAATACAGACTTAACAAGACAATCTACTGCACAATTTTGGATACATTATGATGAACATCACTGCATGCAGTGCCACGTACTCTTGATTTCATAATCAAATATTTTCCTTCTGGATTACCTTCTCTCGTTACTGCTATTCAATCTGTCGACATGATGACACTCATGTCTTCACCTTTGAAAAACTAAAAATACTCGGTACTGAATTTTTGTTAAGGCGAAGAAGAATTCTGCTTTTTCTCATATCGGTGGGCAGCAGCTGTTTCATGTAGTTGACTTCATACATGCTCTCCTCAAAGTGTAGGGAGCAAAGATAATAACGTAGCTTCTTACAATTTACTGCTTCAGCCACGAACTTGGGTATGCTACCCACATTTGTTCCACACCATGTTGCCCACACAGTGCATTGCTCCACATTGCGTGGAAAGCTATGTACAGAAACATTGTCTGGCAAATGACCAGTGTGTGTGCCACACCCATACATCAGGCAGTGGAGCATCTTTCACTGAAGACTGCTGTAGGTATCTGTGAATAAAAGGAGAAGATGGTAAGTGTCATACAGGCACATTACTAGCTGCTCTGCCATATATTTACTCCATTAAAAATGGCAATACATTCAGTGTTCCACTGAGAAATGTGCCTCACAGTGGCTAACAAACGATATGCATCAACAGTCATCGACAACTACCATCTGTTATAACACCTGCAAATAACTAAAGATTGACATCCATGAACAGCACCAAATATTACAGCATGCACTAAAAAAAGACCTTAACCAACAGCATAATGAAATCACCACTCATTGATGTACATACTACAGCATATGGCTGTCATACATTTATGATACGTATGGAAATCTGAGTAAAAAAATACTGCCAATAATTAGCTTCCACCTATGATCATACATCACTCAGGGTTGCTGTCCATGTACCTTAAAGGGACAATCGCAGAGTTTAAAATTCGGGTCCAAGCTATAGCTAGCTACAGTAATGCCCATTTTACTACATCACTCACATCCCCATCCACAGTGTTAATTTGCTTTTAAACATCCTGTATATGTTCAGTTGAAATACTGCTTTGGCTCCCAGTGTCAACTACATTTTATTTTTATGTTCCTATCAGGTTGCTATTGCACTTACAACTTTGCTGCATGTTTCCTCACATCACCTCTCCAGAGTTAATAATGTTTAAAACGAGCAAAATAGCTGTATTCTCCTTGTAGAAAATGTTATTCTGTAAGCGCTTTCGTTTGAATCAATTTAAGTTTGGAAATTGATTCAAATGAAAGCACTTGTACAATAACATTTTCCACGAGGAGAATGCAGCCATTTTGCTTGTTTCTTAATCGTGTTTACGCTGGCCAGTTTGTGAAGTATTGCTATTTCCTTTTGTTGGGGAGCTGTCTTTTTGATTAATTATTTTCGTATTTATGTGCCCATGCATTATCACTGTGCGGACAGTTTCATAAATGCCCTCTGCTCTGAATGGTCCCGTTCTACTGTTTGGATTAAATTCAGTATCTTTCATCCCTCATAATCTGTCTTTTTTTTGCTGTTTTGCCCCGCAACTCCCACCAGCCACCATTGCGTTAGAGATGGTCCAGACTTCTTGCTCTAAAATGCTCAGAGCACCTGTTGCTAAATTGGAGCAACTCTGCCTTATACTTGCCTTATGATGCATGCATGCACAATTGTTACACCTAGCAATATGTTTAGAAATTAAGCACATTGAGATTACGCCTGAAATAGGCTCCAATGTTTCAGTAGTGCTTACCAACTGCACCTGCTGCTAAAAGTTTACTTTTTAGAACAATTGTTCATTGTGGTTAATTTCTATAGTACCATATGCCAAGACCCTGGAAGAAAACACAATGAAGCTTACGGACAGGACGACTTAGTCAAGCCTTGTATTTGTTGATTTAACAGTGTAGTCCACAGAAATTCACAGGATAAAAACGCCAAGGAACAAAGCTTTTCAGCTGTTAAAATAGTTTAATCCAAGCATTCACTTCACAGGAAAAAACATTGAAATCACACTAACGCTCCAAATGAAAGTACGTTTTCCTTTCAAAAACTTCCTCAGATGTGGGCTGGTAACTACATCAGTGCATATATATATACATCAATTAACATTTAAAACCACCAATCTCATGCTGCATAGTAAATGAGGCATAATTGAAAGTTATGTCATGAAAATTTTTAAAGCACATTCTAAATGCCTTATTTCTTGCATAAAAAGTACTATTGACCTAATTGTACTAATAATAACAATCAAATATCATACCAGTTATCTAAAAGTCTGCAAACTCTCTGATACAGTCACTTTTATTACTTTAATTTAAACTTTAAAATCTCTAAACCGTTTAAAACCTTTTCTAAAACAACTTTTAATACACTGCCATCTTGTGGAACAAAGTTGAACTACCGTTTTCTATTATAAAGAATGTATGTTTCCTAGGAGTTTCTCTGACCCCAGAACTTATATGAAGTAACTGTTGTAATCATGCTTACAAAATTCAGAGCAATACAATAGTAAGTAGCTATCCATGTAAATACAAATATGTTTAAAATCTTCATGTTAAATAATGCGCTCTATAAACATAAGTTACAATGTGAACAGGCATATTATGAATTGTTTGTATTGGAAAAAGTGAAATATGATGTTAGGGGTGGCTTATGGGAGGAAAGAATTGAGTACGGTGAGCTTTGGTTGCAATTTACGTTGCAAGCCAACAAGCATCCAGGACTCAATGAAAGTATTTCCATTGCCCCCCTCCTCAAATTAAGAGCTGCAAAATTATAGATCCCAAATAGGAATCTAATGTTCTTCCTTTACTTAATTATTAAGTTATTAACTAAATTCCATGTCAGGATTGCTATCTCAGCCCGTATTTCAACAATATATTTTTCAACATAAGATGATGAACTACACTGACGTCAAGAAATGAAAGAATTTTTAAAGTGTTTTTAAAATGTTTTTAAAGTATTTGTATTTTCCATTTTGCACGTTATTCATTTATTTATTTATCATGAAGATATCATGAGGATCTGGTGGGCAGCACATCTGATGAGGCTTTGCAGACGTCTGTTTCAGATGTTCAGGGGGAACCATGGTTAATTGTTTCCAAGGGGTCTGGAGGGGTTCCACAGTGTCATCTTAGGGAAGTAGTTCCTATTGTGGTTGTGGAATGCCGTCCTAAGTCAGGGCCCTGTCAGTTTTCAAGGACGATGTCCCCTTAAAAAAGAAACAGAAAACTCATCATCTTTCTTCTGCTCATAGGAATCTACAAAGTGAGTGTCAGGCCTTTACTCAGGGCTTATTTAATGCTTTACTGTCATTAAGGCCTCCTCAGGGTGTTTCAGTTTTTGCTTATCCTTGGTCTTCTTCACCTAAAAGTGTCAGGTAATTAAATTCTTCCGAGGAAGAGTTGGATTCTGATGATGAATCACTTACTTATTCCACCCAGATTCCTTCTCCTTTAGACTATGGGTCTGAGAAGGAGGACACTAATAGTCCATGTACTCCTACTCCTACTCCTACAAGGAAATTTCCCTTGGGGACACAATCTCTAGGATGATGGCATTTTTACATAGGATTGTGCTCATGTTTCTGATATCCATAAGAGGTACTATGAGTTACTGCAAATGGAATCTGCTAAACCCACGGCTATTCCTCCTGCCTTGGCTGCTTTACTACATGTTTTTTCTAATGTCTCTTAAGTGCCTGATTCTCTGCCCTGTGCTTCCAAGAAGTCTGATGGGTTTTATGGCGTGCCTGAGGATTGTAATGTTTTGTTCAAATGTCCTGCAGCTGACCCCTCTGTCATGTCTGTAGCCTCTGATAAGCCGTCTCAATTTCTTCCTTCGTACAAGTTACTGCCTTCTGACATGGACAGCAGAACCATGGAAAAGCTGGGTATGAAGGTTTATACTTCTGCTACCATAGCTTTTAGGGCTATTAATTATTAGACCCATATGTCGAGGTACATGCTGGCTCTTCTTTCTCAGGTTTGTCAGCTTTTTTCTAATCTTCCAGACTCTGAGAGTAAATCTTCTGCTCTTTCCTTGCTAGGAACTTCCTCTCAGGTAATTCATCATTCTATCAGATGTAGTTATGATGCAGCGGATGCCTGTTCTATGGATGATGCTTTTGGTTTAATACTGAGGAAGTATGCTTGGCTTAGGCTTCAACCTTTGCCCTGTGATATTGCGGCTAAGTTGCTAGATGCTCCTCTAGATACTAAACTTTTGTTTGTGGAAGCAGCTGTTGGTTTGTTTAAGTCTCTTCAGGACAAGGGGAAGGCTTTACAGGGGCTTAAACATATCTTTGTTTCTCATTTGCCTAAATTTCAGAGAAACTACCCTTCTCAGTCAGCCTTTGTTCATTGGTAATCTCACCCTCCTGCTAAAGGTAAAAAGGGTGGCAAACAGGCTTCTCCTGCTTCAGACAATCAGACTGCAGGGATTCTAAAGCCTTCCTTTCCTGACAAACCAGGTGCTGTCTGACTACCCACCTGTTCCCAGCTACATTCATCTTTCTCTTCACCTCTCTTTCCTTATTGTCTTAGAATCACCCAGGATGCTTGGGTTCTGTCAATCATTTGTCAGTGCTACTTCACACTGTGGAATTCCCATACTCCTTTTATGGGCATTCCTTAGCATCCTGGGGAACAACTCCCTTTTTTCTCAAAGGTTCTCAAGATCTCTTGTCTAAGGGTATTGTTCAAGGGGATTTTATTCAAGAATGGTTGTTTCTAGTGCCCAAAAAATAAGTCACTTGGAGACTGATTCTAGGCCTCCTTCAGATCCTTTTTCCTCTCTTGCTACCTCAGGCCTTTCTGGTGTCTCTAGAGCTCAAGAATGCTTACCTCCATATTCCAAGCCATCCCCTTTGCAGGAGTTTTTTGTATTTCTCTGTTGCTTCCTGGCATTTTCAGTTCTGTGCTTTGCCCTTTGGCCTTTCCACTGCCACAAGAGTGTTCACCAAGTGCTTCACTCCTGTGATTGCTTTTTGCAGGCTTCAAGGGATTCAAATATTTCCTTACTTGGGTGACCTGTTTCAGGCATCCTCTCCATAGGTCCTTTTGCAAAATCATCATTTTACCATTTCTCTTCTTCAAAGTCTGGGGTTTGCAATAAACTTTAAAAAACTCTTCCATGACTCCATCTAAGGATCATGTTTTTCTGGGTGCCAGGATTCAGATGGTGCCAATGCTGACATCCCTGCCTCATCCAAAGGCCTTAATTCTCATTTCTTGCTTTCATACTCGTCTTCCTCTGGCCTCCATTACAGCCAGGGAGTTTCTCAGAGATCTATGGTTCATGCCTTCTGACATTCTGAAGGTTTCCCTGTCCAAACTTCACATAAAGAAGTTCCATTGGTTTTTGAAGTTGGTGTCGCTTCAAAATGCACACCCTCTAGACTTAGTTCCTCTTCTCCCTTGCCTCAAGATGGAATTTCTGTGGTGGATTCAGCAGTTGTCACTGAATCCAGGGCTCCCTTTTCATCCTCTTCTTCCCTGTCAGGATCTGTTCACAGAAGCTTCAGATGTGGGATGCGAAGCAAAGTTTGGTTCACTGAAGGTTCAAGGGAGCATGGTCACCTTGTCAGCAGAAGGAGCACATCAACATCAAAGAGATGAGAGTTCTTGTGCTGGCTCTTCAACATTTCATCCTCTTTTCTCTTGTGGAACTCTCAAGCAATTCATGGACAATACCACAGTTATGTGGTACGTCAACAAACAGGGGGGAAACAAGATTTTATCTTCCTTGCCAGGATCTGGCTGTCAAGTATCAAGTGACTCTTCAGGAAGTTTATTTTTCTTCAGATTAGAACATTGTGGCAAGACACTCTGAGTGGGTCCTTCACTCAATCCCATGAATGCATACTTCACAGGCATGTGTTTCAGGACATTATCTATCAGTGGGGTACTCCTGAAGCTGATCTTTTTGCCTCCCCCCTGAAAATGCAACTTCCTTTGTTATTGTGCCAGTCCCAGGTACTCTGGTATGGAAAGTAGGAGCCCTCTCATTTTCTTGGAAGGGGATGTTTCTTTATGCATTCCCTCCCTTCCTCTCATTTTGAGAGTCCTGTTAAAAATTCAACAGGATGCTCCCAAAATCTTCTTGGTGACTCCCTTTTGGCCATGACAGCACTGGCTCCCTCTACTTTTGCATCTAGCCAAGGGCAATCATCACAAGTTATCTCACAGGCTGGATCTTCTCAGACAAGGCAAGGGATCTGTCATCCATTCCCACCTCGCCATGCTTCAACTCACACTGTAGGTTATAGGGTTTTGATCCCTCATAGACACATTTTTTCTGAGGACGTGCTGCAGGTCCTGTGGGAGGCCAGGAAACCTACTACTAGGAAATCCTACTTGTCTGAATGGAAGAAGTTTTTTATTTGGTGTCTTTCTCGTGACCTGGACCCAGTTACTGTGGATGTTTCTTTGGTTTTCTCTTATTTGTGTGAGTTACTCAATGCTGGTTTGGCCTATTCTTCTATTAAGGCCTACTTATCAGCTCTTTCTGCTTGTCTGCTTTTAACTCCCCTGTTAGTTTCTATATTTGAGGGTAAGCAATTTCTTAAAGGTATCCTTAATATTAGACCTCACAGGAAGCCTATTGCTCCTTCCTGGGATCTTAATTTCATTATGGAGAAATTGACTC
The DNA here is from genome assembly GCF_019279795.1 of Protopterus annectens. Lineage (NCBI taxonomy): Eukaryota > Metazoa > Chordata > Ceratodontiformes > Protopteridae > Protopterus > Protopterus annectens. The sequence continues at coordinate 34,114,697 of NC_056745.1, forward strand.
AGGCAAGGGAGCCCGCAGGATTTTTTGCAGGGGGGTGCAAACCCAGAGCCCCACCCACAAAGCCCCACTCCCTCCACCCACATAGCCCCACCCCTCCACCCACATAGCCCCACCCCCTCGCTTCATGCAGCCCCCTCCCCCACGCTGCCATTACAGGGTCCCATTACTTGGCTATTTCTCCCCAGTTGCCATAAACACTGTCAAAATTCTTAGTGTGCATACTGTTTTATGCTTTACTTCTACAATGATTACAGATATCTGGATTTAATTAGGAATCCATGATAAGTTGTTTTACATACCCCATGTACATTGCAACTAACTCAAGGGAACTTTCAGCTGGCAGCCCTTTTGAATTCTGATCAAGAAGGCTTGGCTGTTCAGTTCTCTATACTGGAATAATTTCTCATTGCTAATAATCATTTTATTTACTTGGATACTAACAGAGTTTTACTTTTACCTACCATAAAGACAACATATTTGTTTTACCTCAAAGTACTTCCCCTTGTTTTATTTATTTATTTGTAAGTGACTTAGAAACAACTACTGGGGAATAGTGTTCATTAGCTCCATATTTTTCATGTAGGACACTAAACTGAGTCCCATGAGCCTGTTCAGATTATACAGATTTAAACAGATTAGTTTATAACACTAGTGTTCTTTGGCTTCCAAGATTAGCTCTCAGTAACACAAGTTGCTGTTTAAATAAAAGCTGGCATTCTGTGCTCTGAATGCACAACACGTTATAGCTGTATTTAACTTAAACTGTGTGCATTCACTAAATTATGTATATCTTTTAATTAATGCTTATCAAGCATTTCTTTATAATCCCAACATTGACATAGTTGCAAATCATCACTTCATCTTTTTATAGATAATTCCAATAGCCCTAATATATGCACATTATTAATTATTTTTTCAAGATTAGTTTTACTGAGTGGGCAAGGGAAATTCTGGGTGTTTTCTGATTTTGTGTGGTTGACCCTTAGTTATATGAAACTGGGTCTGCATTATCACTGATGTTAACAACTTCATTATATACTTAACTAAAAGCTTTAGACCTTTTTTCTAGACACAGCCATTACAGTATCCTTCCTGTTACTGTGATAAGCAAGAGTAGCCATGCATAAGAAGTGTACATATTTATACATATGATTATGCACGATTATAATATATACAGATTGTATTAATTATAATATAAAATAATTTAATTATATCCCTTCTATAATACAGCACCACTTGTTAGACTGTGTTTTAAATTTATAGTTTTGAATGTTTTTCCAGCAAGCAATGAAACAAAACATATGAACCAATAATGACAAACTGCCCAATTCGAAACATTTCAACCATAAAAGGCCACTTAAACTTTTGTCATTACAATCCATCAATGCCAGTCAGTATGCACAATCTCTGCAGAAGTAAAAGTCATCTGAATAATTCCACATTATAGAGCTCTGAAACTAATGAAGAGGTTGTTGCTAGAAAACAACTTTATATTTCAGCATTTCATCAACAAATTCAGTGCCTGCTGCCCTTGAAGAATACATTGCCTATGTTACATTAAAAAGGGTAAGCTGGTATATTTGCAATACAGAATGGGTGGTAAACTGAAAAACAAGTTCATAGTTATTAGGCATCTCATCCAAAGGAGGACATAGCCAGGACTGTTAAAATACAAATCTACATGCTGTGGGAGTAGAACCTATAGCCCTCTGCATCAAGATGCAAGTATGCTACCTGCTGTACTACTAACGCTGCTTTAAAATTCTGTACCACAATAATGATACCATTTGCTAAACAAAACAGTTGCACATTTTAAGCAGACTTAGCATGAGCAGCAGTAAACTTCTCTTCCCTTGAAGCTCACAATTCCTTGAAAATACACTTGAAAATAAATTCCACCTGCTAACTCTAAATAGAGCATTTCACTTGCTCTCACACACCTCAACCTTTGCAAGAAATCTGGACAAAGCCCAACATAAATAGGGACAGATTATAAATATTGCTCTCATGAACTTAGAACATTGCTAGAATAACAGGATTTATGTTAGTATGCATTTTATATGATGGACAGAAGGAAGGTTGGTATATTGTGTGTGCAAGAGACCAGATGGAAGGGGAGTAAGGCTAGGTGTATTGGAGGTGGGTTCAAATTGTTTTATCATGGTGTGGATGGGAGGAGAAATGGCGTAGGAGTTATCCTGAAGGAACAGTATGTTAAGAGTGTTTTGGAGTTGAAAAGAGTGTCAGATAGAGTGATGTTTATGAAGCTGGAAATTGATGGTATAATGATGAATGTTGTTAGTGCATATGCTCCACAAGTTGGGTGTGCGATGGATGAGAAAGAAACATTTTGGAGTGAGCTGGATGAAGTGGTGATGACTGTACCGACGGGTGAGAGAGTGGTGATTGGAGCAGATTTCAATGGGCATGTTGGTGAAGGGAACAGAGTGGATGATGAAGTGATGGGTAGGTATGGTGTTAAACAAAGGAATGCAGGAAAAATGTCTCTGGTTAAGGTCAATGTCAACACAAGAATAGGTGCCAAGGACAGCACATGCAGTACTCTCTGCAATGTGGCTGAGAAAATCAACATCAAAGTAACAATCATGGCTAAAGGCACTGACCCCGACTATTTGTGACCAAAGCTCATGAAAGGCCAAAACTGACACCAAGCCAAAACCCCAACAGCAATACTTCAAACCCCAAGGTTGATGGGCATATCAAGCCCAAGCCTAAGGGTGAGGGTGTCTAAGCCAAGCATTGTTATGCTGACCCAGTCAAGAAATGGCAAAAAGATTCACCCCAAACGGTTGAGCCTAACTCACGGGGTCATAGATGGCATAGTTGATTTAGAAGGAATTGACCAGAAAAGCTATAGCGCTGAGTCCAGAAGCAGAACCAGTGTCATCAAATCTGATGGTATCTACATTTAGGCCTGCAGAATCATAACAGTTTGAATTGCTGCAGTCACTCAGAGGCCTGTTAAGGAGAACTGAGAAGAAAATGCAGAAAAAAATTAAAATAACAGCAGAAAATAAATGCCTTTGCCTCCCCTGGTACCAGAGGTGGATGGCATGAGTAAAGTTTCCTGCAACACCTTCAGAAAAGCCCACACAATCATCTCGTAGTCTACATCCAATGTAAAAGAACAGAAATAGTAGAAATTTATGGGCCTGTCTGGAAATGGTCCGGATTACAGACTCTTAAATACCTGTATAAAAGAAACAGAGGAAACACCCATGTCTGACCTGCCTAAATGGATATTCAACTAATATTACAGTCATCCTGGTAACTCCCCCCCAAAAAGGAGTAGTTACAGAAAATTTAGAAAATTCTTCCACCTTGGATTATTTAGTACCCGATTGAAAAAAAAAACTCTTTAGAAGTATAGCTTTCAGCTGTGTTTTCTGTCTATTATTTCTTTATCTTTGTGGTTAGAAAAATCCAAAAGTGTAGGCTCTGTCCTCGAGTCCAATAGTGTCAACCCAAAGACTGTTCTCAAGGTCAAGTCCCTTCAGGAGTGGATGCACAACTATCCTCAAGACTTTTCAAAAGAAGGTTATTATTTCAGTCCTTTGTAATCTAGGGATAGAAAGAAGCACAAATGCCACATTTCTATTCAAAGTGCTCCTCGCTTAGCCAGATAGCAAAAAGAGTGTGTCTGTTCTGGGCATTTTGTGTGACAACATTAAATACACTTTCTAAATGCATGACTATCCACAGTCAAAATATTTTTAGAAAGTACAGACAAGAGCCAAGGAAAAAATGTAACATAAACTACTCAAAATCTACAAGAGACAGCAACTGATCTAGAGAGCTTCAGTACTAGAAAATATTAACATATAATTAAATGACAGATTAAATGTATGCACTACCAGTTTAATAGAAAGTAAAAAACATATTGTGTAGAATGCAAAGGCCAAAGGGAGAGAAAGCAATACTGTGCAAAAAAGAAATCAGATGGACCTGACCTGATTTGTAGATTGGAAGGCTGCAAAAATAGTAATTCCAATCAAAAAAGGATGTGTTAATTGCAAAATTCAGCAATGTTTTACACAAAGTAGTTAACTTTAAAGCAAAGTTGCCTGAAAGCATCCATCTCCAATGGAAACATGATGAACATCAGAAGACCTGGACAGGAAGCGAGATGGCAAGCCATTTTGGGCAAAGAGGATGGAGTAATATCCTGGAAAAGGTTTAGATGCTGAGCTGACTGGAAATGTGATTTCACTCATACTGCTTGATGAAGATGGATCTCCTTACACCAGATTAAAAATTTCAGGACATGATTAAGAAAACATGAATAATTATGATCAAATCTCTGATCATAAACAAACTGTTACATGTTCAAGAACCAGATGTCAGGAAATTCACCTCTAGAATGGAACAGAGAAGCTAATGAGATGAATCATAACATTAATTTCAAGAACACATAACTGTATAGTTAAGATCAGAGAAATCTGATCATAATTCATTGCACCACATGGAACTTTACCTGCTCTGCGTACTAAGTGTAGGAATGTTAGATGTTGGGAAGTGTGCCCAGACACATGCCCAGGCAGATCATGTTGTTTTCCCAAGGATGGACTGTGCCTGTTCCCTGTAGATTTTTCAGTATTGGCTAAAATATTGGCCTCCTCCATACTGCCTTTTGTAGGCAAAGCCAAGCTGTCAAACCTTCCAACATAAGCAAACTAACCCAAGGGAACTTAAACATGTTGCTTCTCAGTGCCAGGAGCCTAAGCAAGAAACTCCAGTCCCTTCAAGTTCTCCTCAGCCTGGAGAGTGTAGACATTTGCGCAATTACTGAGACATGGTTTATAGCCATGGAGAGCATCCCAGCAGTGCAGGACTACAATATCTAATGCACATTTAGACCAAGAATTAAGTGTTTCCCAACGGCCACAGGACCCGGTTGCCACAAAGGAAGACAAGCTGGTAAAATCCAAAACACTTTAATGTGTTAAAATGACAGTCAAACCAACTGATAAAAACGGCAAAACTAATTATCCCAAGCGCTTTCGCTTGGTCAATACCGAGCTTCTTCAGAAGTGAAAATGTAGTTAAATACACAGTCATTAAATAGTTCAAAATACATCACATGCCCATAATGCCCCCACCCTTGTTTAAAGTGGAATTACATTGCATTTTAGTCTGACTGTAAGCGTAAAACCATTATTAAGCAAATACTGAATGCAGCAATAAGTAGTAAACCAAAAAAATGCTGTTATGTTTCAAACCACATATCTATCTATAAACCAAATCATTAAAATCGATCATAAAATTTGTCATAATGCTGTCCACATAATTGGTCTACCAAACATATAAAGAAATGCCATTGTAAGTCTGTCATGACATCCAATGCTGTCCGCAAAATTGATATACCAAACATGTAAAGAAATGCCATTATGAGCCTGAACTTCTGAAGAAGCTCGGTATTGACCGAGCGAAAGCGCTTGAGATAATTGGTTTTGCCATTTTTATCGGTTGGTTTGACTGTTATTTTAACACATTAAAGTGTTTTGGATTTTACCAGCTTGTCTTCCTTTGTGGCAACCGGGTCCTGTGGCCGTTGGGCAACACTTCATTCTTGGTTGGATTGTGTTTTTTATTCTGCACATTTAGACCAGCTACTGCACAAGCAGGGACTAAAGATGGAGGTGTCTCAATCTACGCTGATAGCAAGCTCACCTCAAGGCTGGTCAGACAGGATGGCACGCTTGAGCTACTCCACATCGAAATTACCACAGGCAAAGTTCCATACCATATCCGTGCAAGCTATAGGTCACCTTCTGTGACCCAGTAAACCCATAGCTCATACTTAAACTTACTGGAGACACTCACCATTTAACCCAATACTAAAGTGATGGGCGACTTTAACTACCCCACTATAAACTGAGAATACTACATGACCCCATTCTTGCAGGCTCAGTGATTTTACTAAGGGAGCAAACATACTGGACCTGGTACTCACAATAATGGCAGAATGCTGCAACACCCCCCCATGTAATATTCTTTCTGATAACATCAGACCATACAGCTGTCTCCTTTGAAATAAAAATCAAGCACGGGACAACAGCTAACCTCATAACATTTAGGAACTATTCTAAGGTAAATTTTCTACTATTAATTGATAGCCTGTAACCAGTAAACTACTTCAAACAGCATGAAAAAACATGTTTAAAGCAAACACCATGCTGACTGCACAGTTCATAGTTAGCATGGTGCTTGGCTTTAAGTGATAACCTGGCAAAATTTCAAGACCCCCCTCCAAAAAACACCTTGAGAATATAGCTGCCTATGCTGAACTGTTCACAAGAACCATGTACAATTGTGTTAATAGATGCAAAGGGACAGCTTGTCCTACCAGAAATAAACTCAGAACAAACTTAAAAAACAAATCATCTTGATGGAATCCAAGCATCAGTAGGGTGCACAACAGAAGGAAGAAAGTCATAGAAAAGTTAGGAAGTGCAATGCCCAGCAGGATAGAAACTCTCTCATCGATCTAAACAAACAACTCAGAGTCTACCAAAGCCAATTTTGAGTTTGAAATAGCCTCCCAAGCCAAGGACAACCATAAAGCTTTCTTTAGCTATGTCCATATCAAAGGCAGTACACAACAGTGTGTAGACCTAATTGTAAATGGAGCCACCTACATATAGCCAGACGATATAGTAAATCTACTGGTTAGCACATTCAGCTCCAGTTTACCCCCCCCCCCCACACACACACACACACACACACACATACACTGTAAACCCACCAGGAAATACAATCATACATAACTCTCTGGCTATCCCTAGGGAGCAGGTCCTAAATGCACTCTTCAAAGCCAAGAATACTGCATCGATAGGCCTTGATAATATCCCAGAATGCCTCCTAAAATGCAAGAAATATGACCGACCAAGACCACTGGATTTACTATTTAACTGTAGCCTACAGAAAATCTTCATGACTTGCGAATAGAGAACTGCTATGGTCATCCCTCTGCATAAGGGCAGGCCATCAGTGGACCCTAGTAACTACAAACCTATAAGTCTAACTAGTATCACATGCAAAACCATGGAAAGAATTATTGTGACAATTATTAATAATGACAGAGGAAACCTTCAGATACTGGATCTAACCCAGTTTGGCTTCATCAGTAGCAGATCACACCTACTCAGCCTGGTAGACTTCTTTGAGAATGTCACCAAGGCAATGGATAAGGGCAAAGCAGTGCATATTGCATACATTGGAATAGATAAAGCATTTAATACAGTACCTCACTTGCATTTTGCATTAGGCATAAAACCCTGTGTTATGCGTTGGATAGCCAGCTGACTTTCAGAAAACTCCCAGGAAGTTAGGATTGTGGAATCCAACTCCACAAAGAGGCTGGTCACTAGAGGACTCGCTCTTGGCTGGGTCCACTCCTTTTAGGCATCTACTTCTTGGAAGTCACGGCCAACATCAAGGGCCTCTGGCTGACCAGGTTTGTAGATGATTGGAAAATAAGAGTGGTCATAGAATCAGTGGTGGTGCTGTGGTAGCATTGTTGCCTCACAGTCAGACGCTGTCAGGTTCGATTCTCAGCTAGAGCGTCTTCTGTGTGGAGACATGCGTGAATGGGCATACCTTCGTTGAAGATTGTGCATCAGGGCTGGTAACTCGGCACGTAAAAATCAACTACCAATCATTAGCGGAACGGAGTTCCACTGTGGCGACCCCTAACCGGGAAAAGCCGAAAGACACAACAACAACAACAACATAGAATCCCCCCTATGATACTGATATCCTGCAGGAAAGGCTAACACAGACAAATAGGCTCAGTATAGTAGCCACAGATCTCTTTATTCAACTGAAACTCCAACAGTTAAGCACTTTCGTCTTAATCAAAGACTTCTTCAGAACTGTTGAATAACATACGGAAAGTCATTAAAATAGGCAAAACTCATTAGTCACCTGTTAAAAACCACCAATGGGACATTTCCCAAATACACTTGATAATTATAAAGAATAATCAACCTGACAACACCCTGAAACAATGTGTATATATGTATGTATAAGATATATATATATATATATATATATATATATATATATATATATATATATATATCTTATATGCATAAAAAGATTAAAAAAACTTAAAAAATACAACATTGAAAAATAAAACCCTAATGCCATGATCTAAATGAAAATAGGTGACCAACTGAATCATCCTTCAAGATTTCTTAATTTCAATATGGGGTAAATAGAACAAGAATCATTGAGATCTGGGGATTTTCAAAACATTAAGCCTCAAAATCCAAATCAGCTCTTCCCTACTTAGATGTTCATAAATAAAAAACATCCCCTGGTATCCCTTTCCACATAATCAAGAACCACAAACTTAAAACTGTGCCCTGGATTCAAGGCTACATGTCTGAACAATGCATTGGAGGTTCTACCCGTCACTATATCATTAAAATGTTCATATATCCTGTCCTTTAGTTTCCACAAAATTTTGCCAATATAAAATGCATCACACAATTGGCATAATGCACAGTAAACCACCCTCATAGAGTCACAATTAAAATGCTTACAGATATTGAATTTCCTGTTCCAGATAGAAAAATATTCATAATATACTAATCAATGACTAAGCATAGATACTCTACACACTTAAAACACACATTCACAAACCTGCCTTTACCTACCTTTTTCTTACATACATGCATACACACTTCTACCTACTTCTTACATCCACAGACTCCGAGTCCTACCTACCTATGTCTTACACACACACATCTCTTAAACACTTAAACTCACACACGCACACACCTACCTTTCACTTCTACATTCATCTGCGTAGTCCGAACGTCCTCTTGAATAAACATTTCCAGTAGGCGCAAAAGAAAAGGACGTAAACCATCAGTCGCGCACAGACACAGAAGACGAAAACAGGTCGCAAACACCTGTTACGTCTGTGTGACTGGACAGGATGCAAAGGGCATTCTTAAAGAGGAACGCCCTTTAAAAAAAAATTTTTTTTATTTAAATTAATTTCTCGGCCAGCCGGTTCCAGGGGGGTGCAAGTGCACCCCCTTGCACCTGCCTGCGGGCGCCCTTGGACTCAGGCTACTTTTGAGCCTGCTGTTTCAACTTCTTTGCAGTATTGTTCTTGGAAGACAGTTCTTTTGTTAGTTCTTACTTCTGCCAGACTGGTGTCTGAGTTGCAAGGCCTTACAGCTTGCCCACCTTTTTTGATATTTCATGAGGACAGGGTGTCCTTGTGTACTAATCCTTCTTTTATGCCCAAGGTGGTTAATGATTTGGCACTTAATCAGTCTATTAATTTGCCTGCTTTTTTCCCCTGTCCACAATCTGACAGTGAGAGGGAGCTGTGTACCTTAGATGTGCATAGACTGCTCAGATTTTATTTGGACAAGACTAAAGCTATCAGAAAACAGGTAAGATTCTGCTACCTTTACTTTTAACACTACCATCTCTTAACAAAAAACTTTTACACTGGTAAAGGGACAATCCCAGTGTTTAAAATTTGGGTCCAAGCTGTAGCTGACCAAAGTAATGCCCACTTTACTGTGTCACTCACATTCCCACCCACAGTGTCAATTTACTTGTAAATATTCTGTATATGTTCAGTTCCAGTCCCACTTTGCCTCCCAGTGTCAACTATGCTTTAGTTTTATGTTCCTATCACTTTTCATTTGGGTTTTATACATTCAAAATTTGTTGCATCTTGGCTCTCATTGTGTCTCCACAGGCAATAACTTTAGAGCAACTCAATCTATGTATTTTGTCTTTTAGAATGTGTTCTTTTACAATTTTTTTTTTTGGGGGGGGGTAAATAAATATTGTATTTATGTGGTGATATATATTCAGTATTAACCTCAATGAAGGATCATTTTAGTAGTGCATGGAGTTTCAATAATATGTGTGGAACAAATGCACTATACATGAAAATTGTTCTTTGTGGTTCCCTTCCACTGTTTGGTTAGAAGTCAGTTACAGCACTGTTATTCTAAGCAAAATCCAATGATGTATGAGTTTTTGTTATTTATACTACTTTCTAAATTTACAAGGTGGCATTTTCAAACAAATGACCCAGTGATCTTCTGCTTAACTAGGTACTGATGTATAGTGGCATATGGCTGCCTAATAATTTGTTTTTCATTTTTTTATTCACCTGTTTTTGTAGGTAAATCATAAGGAAGGACTTCTCTATGCAGAGCATTTGTGCCGGTATTGCCAAGGTCACACAATTGAGGAGTTTCAACACTGCAGTAAAGACATTTGGGGCACTAAGCTGATTAAGGCTGCCTTGCTCCACATTTCCTATCATAAATAAGTCTCTTTCATTTATTAATTCTTAATTGTTAAAGGGAAACCCTTACAGTGGCAGATTGACTGGGGGGGGGGGTGGCTAGAAGAGCTAAAGCTCTTCCATTAGCAATTATCTCTCAACCATACCATTTTTGGCAGTGTACTTGATTTCTTTAGCCTCCCGCTCTGCAGTACAGGTTTTCTTCGGCAGCTTAGCAAACATCAGTCATCAAACATTATTGAATGGTCAAGATCAGTTCCTTGTCAGTTTGCTGCAAAAAAAAAAAAGAAAAAAAGAAAACAAACAAAAAAAACCCTGCGGAAATAAATTAACCACGATCTACCTTTTAAGCTGGTTTATGGAGATAGCACTATAAATGACCCTCAGGGATACAGCAGAACAGTCAAATATCCAACAAGAGAAAGGGTAAAAATATAAGGCAAAATCAGAGATGTTAAGAATATATCACTCCAATGAGTGGTATTTGCCGTAAAACACAGAATTTAGAAATTAAAGATATAGGATCATAGGAAGTTACTAGGCTATTGGCCCTGAAGCCCTTATAAGTCTAGCCAAGAGTGTGACCCATGTTTATTCAAGTCAGTACCCAATGTCCTTATCCAGCAGGGACATGGGTGGAATCCCAGGGGGTATATTTTCTGTTTCCCACCTAGTTATCCAAGCTGCACTTAAAAAGGGGTAAAGAGGTACCCTGCTTGATGTGGAGAGAGAGTCGTTCAACAAAGGGGGGAGTCTCGGGGACACAAATCTGTCCCACCAACAAGTCCTGTTGATGTCACAGATCAGGTTGGAGCCACATGTGCAGGTTACTCGAGTGTAATTTGACTTGTGGATATGCAGCCATCCCATCGAGGCAGGGTCCAAGATCACCTTGTATGCCAGACAGAGGTCACCTCTGAGGAGTTTGTATGAAACTGAGTACAGGCATACGGCTTTTAGCCTATCTGTGTATGGTAGATGTTCGAGGCCCTGGATTCTCCTGGTGAGGAACCTCTGTGGTCTCTCCAGCTGCTGCATGCGCTTTGCGAGGTACATGCCAAAAGGGGCGTTATACTCAATAATTGGCCTTATAAGGGAAGAATACAGGGGTGCTATGACCTCCTTGTCAATGGATGAGATACCTTTACTTATCAGGAAAGAGTAAATGTTCATTGGCCCCTTTAAATTATTATTTGCTAAAACTTGATCCCTCACGTATCATCATGTAGGATCAGCTGCACGATTGGAGCCGAATGACAGAAATAGAGTGGCAACTGCAACTGGAACCACAACAGTCTGTATGGTTTGAGGTTTTTTTTTCTGGTATGCAGTGATGGCAAAGAAAGAGGCTGTAATTGTCTCTTAACAGAAAGAAGGTACATCCCCTTTGTAGCCATAATGAACAACTGACTGCCTTGTTGACGTCTGGAAAAGTGCTAATGAAAGTTTATTGTCTGCCCTGTATGGTATCATGGCTTACCCACTTATCAAATAGGTATGTAAGATCACTGGATGTTACACATCTCTATATGGAGCTGTCAAAAAAAGAGAATAACAACATGTATTAGATTGTATTTTAACTTCTTCACTTCTCTCCCTGGTCTGTGCCTGGAACAAATTTAATTGCTTCCTTAATAAATTAATAAAGATGAACAGTGGCCATGAAACTTGTTTATGCTGAATGATTTGCTTTGTTCAGTTTTAGACTGTGCTGATTAGGCAGTAAAGCAGTAAACTGACAATGATATTCTGTTTTTTTTTTTCATTTAACTTAATTATTTTTTTAAAGAACTGCAGTTTGAGGTAGTGGTTGTAAAAGGATTTGAAACACCGTAGTTTCCCTATAAGCTATAGCTGGTAGATTGAGAATTTTTTTCTTTTAGGCATATATAGTTATCTAAAATATATATTGGTATATATATATATATATATATATATATATATATATATATATATATATATATATATATATATATATATAGGTATACATGTGCATGTATAAATACTTGGTTTGTACATCCCTGAGTATTCATAGTGTAAATAAAGGGGTCAATTGGACTCAAGGACTCAACTCTAAAAAACTTGCAAATGGGAGGCACTCAAGCTACTCAGCCTTGATGAAGCAGTTAAATACTGCAATACTACTTTCCTAGATATCCTGAACACACATGCTCCTCCCAGAACTATTAAGAGTTAAATCAAGTTATGCTCCTTGGCTTACTAAAGAATACATTGTATTGAACGTAACTACCAATAGGCCTGGCAAATGCTGTTTCTGCTTTTTATGTAGATACTTGGGAAATACAAGTCATTTATTCAACAATCTTTTTCTTTCGGCTTTTCCTAGTTAGGGGTCACCACAGCGGATCACCTGTCTGCTCATGATTGGCAGTGGAGTTTTACTGTGTCGAGTTGCCAGCCTGGTACCCAAACTTCCATAGGAACACACACACACACACACACACACACACACACACACACACACACACACACACACACACACACCAAGGGCCACTTTAGAGTGTCCAATCCACCTACAGCATGTCTTTGGGATGTGGGAGGAAACCGGAGCACCTGGAGGAAACCCATGGGACCACAGGGAGGACTTGCAGAATCCACACAGAAGGCACCCCAGCTGAGGATCGAACCAGAGAACCTCTTGCTGTGAGGCGGCAACAATCTAATTAAATAACTAGTACAGTCTCTCCATTGACTACAATTCCAGTAATCAAATTCTGATTACATAACTCAAAGCGTAATTATACTTAAAGAATTATTAGTATCTGACATAATACTTAACTCATTTAATCCTGAACAGCAGGAGGCTATTTAACACTTTTACTTCATGAGATCTTCTAAGGCAGGAAACCATTTGCTTCCTGAGAGCTTTTCTCTAAAATCCCCCAATAAAAACTTACTTCTTTAGTTTTACAATATCTAATAAATGGTATAGGTTATAAAAATGTACAATATGATACCCCTTTGGCATACAATGGGCTATGCACTTGTGTTAGTATCACAGATGTATCTGTACATACTGATTTTATTTTGCAGATTTATGAATGAAAAATTTGTTTGCCAAAAATACTAGTTATAGTCCAACAGAAGGTTATAAATCTGTACGTGTGCAACATAGAACAATATTACAGTGAGGGTATTATTAACCTTTTCAAGAGCTTTCCAAGGATGTATGACAAGAGTGGATAGCTTACTGTTGTTTGTGATATTGCCCAATCTATGCAAATTATACATATAATAAATACACTATATTTCAAACAATTTGTGTTGGATGGCAAGTATCAGTGAGAAACAATGTGTGCCTTAATGGTTTGTATAGGATGGCACAATTTGTTCAACTGTAGGTAACACAACTTTTATGAAACTAATGCAGTTATGAAAATATAGATAACAGTCGCAGCTGCTTTACCAAAAGGTAATTTATATCTCAGAATGTCTTCACATTGCCCATCATACTTTAATATAATTTTTAATAACACTCACTGCTTGAATACACCACCCCAATCTTACAGCATCTTATATTATTTTTGCATTACTATTGTAAACTTGAAAATGCCATATTTTTCATAACATTTTGTGAATACTCCTTAATACTTGTGGTTCTGCACATCCCATGCTGATCATTTCCCTCTTAAGCTTCGTGCATCATGTCAGGTTGTAGATACCACCTTGCTACCTTAAAGGGACAATCCCAGTGTCTAAAATTCAGGTCCAACTAAAACTAACAAAAGTAACGCCCAATTTATGGGGGTCTATATTAGAAGATCGAATGTTTAGATGATCGAGCACCTAAACATCGATCTTCTAATATCGAAAGCAAAAAATGGTGACCGTCCAATTTAATGCAGGGAAGCATTTCCCTTGGCCGTTCACTGGATTTTGCTGTTTCTTATACTGTAGAGCGATCTTGGAGTTGGTGTATTTAGTTAGGGGGGTGTGGGGGACACAGCCCCTACATCAGGGGGGCTTACTTTGGATGTAAAGTTTTGTTTTGTTGTAGTGGCCAAAGGACGTGTTTCCCTGGGCTGTTCGCAATTTTGAGATTCAATATTAGAAGATCGATGTTTAGGTGTTCGATCACCTAAACATTCGGTCTTCTAATATAGACCCACTTTAGGTACATCACTCACATGCCCACCCACAGTGTCATTTTTCTTTTCACTTTCCTGTACTTCATAAAGTCCAGCCTTCTTTTGTCTCTCACTGTCAACTATCATTTCAATTTGGTTCCTGTCCTAACTCTTCACATGTAATCATCTTTTTTAGAACAATTGTTCACTGTGGTTCATTTCCATAGGAACCACAATGAATGATCATTCTAAAAAACAAAGTTTTAATATAAGAAGCAGTTGCCAAGCACATAAAAGTAAAACTCTGCATGGGATTATATTTGCTTAACAACTGCTGGTTACATTAAAATGCCAGTTTTTGGAATGGTCATTCACTGTGGTCATTATCTTTGTTCTCACAATCATGCAGAGGCAAACATCCGACGGTTGAAGTCACTCTAATGGTTAACAGCAATCCTGTTATTCTATCATGTTGTTCTGTTATGTATGCGCGCAATATTTAATGTCTTTCCTGTATCCTAAATGATCGTTCATTGCGATTGCTTTCTTTAAGAAACACAATGAATGATCAATGTCTTTCCTGTATCCTAAACGATCGTTCATTGCGATTGCTTTCTTTAAGAAACACAATGAATGATCATTCTACAAGAACAGAAATTGTACTGAAAAAAGAAGCACGTATAACTGCTTAAGACTGTGTGAGTTCATTTCATTCACATCGTGATCTCTAGCTACCTTCATTATTTCTGATACTACCACAGTGCTATTTCATTGGCAGTGTTTCAGTAAAACGGATTTCATTTCCTTCATATGACTAATTTGCATTTTGATAATAATAATAAAATCAACACAATTATATACCTTTCACGTTTATGTGAGTATTATTATTATTTAGCATGATGGTGGAGGACAGGGCTTGCAGACACTTTAATACCAACCTTAGCTTTGTCTTGCACTACAGTATTAAACAGGTTACGTTTTCCCACTAAATGCTGAGTTATCTTGTCTGTCACTGGTTAGTAGTATGAATGACAGAAATTTGAACTTTAAATGGTTGTAAAAACTAATAAAGTTTTAAGCAAATAACTGCTGTGAGTTAAGTTTGTATATGACTTTAACTACAAAGTGTTGCCATTTATTTTCGATGCTGTAGCTGTCATGGTACCATTGGCTCTTCACACTTAAAATCAGCCCAAAATTTAGAATGCAGTGCATACCCAAAGCACAAGCCATTTCGTTTGTAGGATGTTTGGAATTGAGATGCTACTGCTGCACCACCAGTCGCCAGAATATGGTGGCGTTAATTTCTAAATATTAAATCAATGAATAACTCGGGAATAAGCTTCTTTAGCACAAAAAATTTGCCTCTTAGCAGTTCGTGTTACTTCCCTGGAATCTCTGGATGTTTTAATTTGAAGCAGTAACAGAATATGCTGCTTGCACACATTCTGTCATTTCTGTAGCTATTGTCTGGCCCTAATTTTTGCCCTTGACTTGTAAAATATTTGCTTTTCTGGTAAGTTTCTCAGGGTTACCACTCCCTCTTTGTGCCAGTCAGTCCCCATTTCAGCACTTGTGTCCTCCTTAAAAAAAAAAAAAAACATAAAAAGGGCAAATGTCCAGAGATTTTTGCTCCAAAACCTCCCTGGTTTGTTGTGTACCTATAGTATCCAATCTCATTCTACACTTCCCTACAAAGACGCCTCCTCTCACAAAAAATATTTAAAAATAAATATGGAGCAGGGATAATGAATAAAATACCCAGCGGTTTTGAATTTGTCCCTCCTCAGGTGGACCAAATGCACAGGAATTTCTACAGATGCCCATCAATAGGTTTAAATTTATGATATACTAGACAGGACTTGGCATTAATCAGGCCCAGTAAGAAGTTTATGTGCAAATCTTGGCTGCAAGAATGTATGGAGTCTGGCAATTCTAGCCAAGGGAGTTGTTTAAATGCCAAGCAGTAGTGAAATGTTTTGTCTATATTGGTTGTCAGTTTAGTCATTTTATTGCAGATGTGACCTAAATTGGGATTATATGTTAAGCAATTTTAATGAAATATAGACAAAAGCTGCAAGTATGAAGGTAGTAACTAAATGTTTTATTGCAGCAGAAGTGAGATAATGTTTTCTCCTGTACAGTGCATCACGTTTTTGGTGTGTGTGTGTGTGTGTGTGTGTGTGTGTGTGTGTGTGTGTGTGTGTGTGTGTGTGTGTGTGTGTGTGTTTTCTGACTACTTCCCTTGTATAGATATCACATTTCAGGTTTCCTCAGTAGTAACCTCTAGCAGTTTAGTATAGGATAGGCAATCAATCTGGGAGTGATTTAAAGAGGTTAGTACAAATACAATTTTTAGTACAAATACAATTTTTAGTTCAGTGTGCTGTTTTGAATAGCATCGGTATCCATTTTTTGGGCTTTAGAAACAGTGGAGAGTTTGAATGCTGTGTTTCAATAGATTTAAATAATTATTGTCTAATTTGTTGTAGTTTGTTCATGTTACTGGCAGAGCACAGAAGACTAGAGTCATTAGCATACTGCATTATGGTGATATGCTAGCTGGCTGTATGAAGATCATTTATGAATATGCTGGAGAACAGTGGCCCAAGGATGGATTCTTGATCTATCCTTCGTAACAATTGATAGAGCAGAAATGACTGTATTAGAAGCTGAAGATTCTTCAGAGATGGCCAGCAAAGATATTCTTGTAGTTGGAGATTCAGTTATTAGAGGAACTGATACTTAAATCTGCAGAGATGATAATGAACATCTAATAGTGTTATGCTTGCCAGGAGCAAAAATAAAAGATGTGAAACAAGCCTTGGAATGCCTTAATGTAAGGAAGTATGGATCTGTTTTATTCATGTTGGTACAAATGATGTCACCAACAAAGATTCTCTGACTGCTAATAGGGAACTGACAGCCCTCCTAGATAGTATAGCTTGTACTGGTGTTAGGACGTATTTTTCACAAATCACCTACAGAAAGGATAATCAGGTCACTGAATGAAAAGGTTTTTGGGTAAATACCTACATGGAAAAAATGTCCTGTTTTAAAAATGGAAATGTGTAGAGCATCCAGGCCTTCTTTTGGGCACACGTGTTGAGACAGGATGGTGTGCATTTGTCTAGATCAGGGAAGATAATTTTTGCAGCAGATATGATGCAATATTTGACAAACACGAGGCAGGATTTTTGCCAGGTCTAAAATTTAGCAGTTCACAGATAGCAAAATTCAATGTATCTCTGATGGTTGTCAATGCTAGGAGCATTAATAATAAAGTATATTTATTGGAAAATTTGCTACATTCCCACAAGATTGATGTTGTTTTAGTTTGTGAAACATGGTTAAAGAACAATGACTGGAAACCAGTTCTGACAGGGTATAAATGTTTTACTATAACACACATTCTAACAAAAAATCAGGTGGAGGTGTTATGATAGGGATTAAAAATAGCTATGAGACCTGTGATTATTACATGTTCAATGATAACACCAATACTATAGACTGTGTAACTGTGACAATAAAGACAACCCTGGAACACTAACAGTTGTTAGAGTGTATAGACCACCAATGTCAAGTGCAGATGACCTAGAGGAATTTATACATTTCTTACATGAAACACAGGAGGGAAGAATAACATTAGCTGGGGACTTAAATTTACCAGAAACAGACTGGAATAATATTGATTCCACAATGTTAGTAAGGAAATTATTCACAGAGTATATTCAGGAACAACAATAGCTTCAGATTGTAAAAAAACCTACCAAGGGTCGGAAGATACTAGATATTTTTTGTGTGCCCAAAGAAATTACTGTAACTTCAAGTCAAGTTTTACCACCATGATGTGCAGTCATCATGGGGTTATTAAGGTTAATTTGTTGCTAGATAATTCTGCCAAATTCAAATGTAAACCAATGCACAGAAGGTTAAATACAGATTTTATGGAAGCAAAACAGTCACTATGTAAAACTAACTGGAGTGAGGTGTTCAGTGGAAAAACTGCAGATGGAATGTGGAAAGTTTTGAAAGAGAAATTGTTTGAGTGCAAAAAGTCAAAACAATGTTTAACATCAGGATCTAGGCATACAACATCAGGGGGATATATTTCCATAATAACAAGACATCTGATTAAGGTTAGAGACAAAAATATAAGAAATGGAAGAGAGGTCAAACTACAACTTTGAAAACTGAAATAAACAAGCTGGGCAAACAGATTAAGCATAGTGTTTGACAAGATCAAGAAAAATCAGAAGAAAATGTATATAAAGATATTGGGCATAATAGGAAACCTTTTTATAGATACATAAGATGTGGAAGGAGCAAAGACACACAAATTGATAAACTGTGTGCAGATTCTAAAATTTGTCAGACACAACAGATTATACATATATTTACAAAATCTTATGCAAAGCAGTTTGGCTCCACAAAAGGGGTGATAAGTGACATCGAGGTAACTCAGATACTAGAATCAAATTAGATTATATCAGAAAAGAACTGTGCAAACTGGATCCAAGCAAAGCACAGGCAGGAGATGAAATTAGTAGCAATGACCTGAGAACACTTCAGCAAGAACTTACACTATCATTATATCTATTGTTCACTAGGTAATATAAATATGGGGAGATTCCTCAAGATTGGAGATATACGCTTATTAAACTTGTCTTTATGGGAAAGGGGAGTAGGACAAACCCAGAATCATATAGACCCTTAAGTCTACTTTCATGTTGTGAAAAATAATGAAGAAGGTAATATTGGATAAGTTATTGTCAGAACTGGATAGGTTGGGACTAGAAACCATATATCAGCATGCATATGTTGAAAATAGATCTATTACCACCTGTAACATGATGTCTATAACAATATAATAGCTCTGAATGAAAAAATGGTGCTGTGATGTAATTTATATAGACTTAACTTCAGCATTTGACAGGGTCATACGCAGAACACTGATCAATAAATTAGTACAACTAGGTATTGATGTATTCTTGATAAGACAGATAGCTGCATGGCTTACAAATAGGACATGGCAAGTATCATACAGCAACTGGACAGGTGAAATCCTTGGTTACAGTCAGGGTGTCCCACAGGGCTCTGTCCCCCCTTACTTGTTTAGATTGTATCTTTCAGACCTAACTTTTTCATCTGAGGTGTTCTACAGTCTATACGCAGACAACTTGAAATTGGGTAAACTGATTACAAGTGTTACAGATAAGGCATGTCTGCAAAATAACTTGATTAAACTGACCATTTGGGCACAGGAGAATAATATGCTGATAAATACATCAAAAAATAAGCATTTGAGATTTGGAAGACAAACTGAAAGGTGAATATTTAATACAGCACACAGTGATTGAAACTGTAGACTTATTTAAGGACCTGGGTATATGGGTAGATTCAGCTATGAGTTTTTCTAATCATATCAACCAATTGGTTAATGATAATTATAGAACTATAGGGTGTATAAAAAGATTTATAAAGTCTAGGAAATTAAAAATAATGAAGTCATTGTTTGTTAGCTACATTAGACCCAAACTTGAGCATGGAATAACAACATGGAAACCCGATAGGAATACAAGCATGAGTAAACTGGAAAGAGTACAGCGGAAATGTACCAAGGGCATCCATGGATGTGAAAATCTAACTTATTGTGAAAGACTAAACTATCTGAACTTGTACAGTGTCTCTTACAGATATCCAGTGGTGGCTGGTGACTTCAAATCAAAGGGAGGCTGTAGGAGACAACTGAATGGGTGGGGTCAATGGGAAGTGGTACGGCCAACTAGAAAGGGGATGAGCTATGCTCAAAACCACAAAAAATAACTAATTAAGTATGCTGCCCTGGGTGCCAAACCGTCGTTATGAGAGTCCAATCAAGACAAAATGAAGTGTAGAAGAAAAAAATATTGCAATGCATTGGCTGCATGACAGCTTACTTAATATCTAGATGGAAACAAAAAGGTTGTGAGGCATGAAAAAATAAATTACTTTTTAAATACATTACTGGAATGCCAGTCAAAATCAAGTATAAGAAAAACAAGCAGCACTCAACTCAAACCACTTCTCCTTGCACTGGAGTTCTAATTATAATTTATATTCAGCTTTAAAGTACTAAGTAACATGCTGAAAGTAGCAATCTCTGTGATACCCCCACTTGTAAAAATGTTTCTTATCCAAAAAAGACCTGCTGCCTGACAACTATCTACTTGTTTCATGGGAAAAACATGATCAAAGTAAAAAATGAAAAGTAAACAAGAAAGAAGCTCAAGATACATTGCTTAAAGGATTACTGTACATGTTATGGACCACACACGAATGGCATTCTGTTTAGTTTATGGGTAAAGCCCTCAGAGATCACTGGAAGTCTCCAACAAGTGTAATGAGCTACTTAAAATAATGCAATCCTGTCCTTTATTACAAATACTGCCATATGCATTTCAATACCCAGGGCTTATGCATTATCTAGTTATGTAAGTATTCTCTGCATGGCAGCAACAGAAAGGCTTTCAATGTTGGTAATTCTTTAACAATATGCTTATTAAAGCTTACTTGCATGTTATGATCTCAGACAAGCTTATCTGATGGTCATTAAAACATTGCTACTTAAACACAGAGCAACAGGCACTTTCTGAATAATAACAAGCATAAATCAACAGTATAAAAATATGACAGAAACCAGAACATTCTGCAAAATCAAGGACAGATGAAAAGCCACTGTAGTACTTGTGGTTACCTTGGATGGGGGGATACTCTGCACATTTACACTGCAGAACTGCTCCTTGCCTTGCTTGGACACATCCAGAGTCACTACATGGGGGAGTGGGGTGCAACAAGTATGTCACAATTTGAAATGTCTCTGGCTGACGGTGATAGCCCTAACACATTTGTCATACCTCTCAACCTCAGAGCAAGAAATCTGGGCAAAGCCATACATAGAAGTGGGACAAAGGCCCAAAAATAAGGACAATTTTTAAATATTGCTCTTATAAACTTAGAAAGATAATAGAATAGTAGGTCTTGCATTAGTATGAATTTTCTGAAGGGTATGAAATCTGAAACTCAAATGTCTGTCATTATTTTCTAACTTCAGTCTTTAATGATTTGCCACTAATTTGCCAAAAAAAACACAATTTTATGAAAAATGGACCAAAAATGTGATGCAAAAGTATAAAATAGCCACACAATACAGCTGGGAACCTGTCAAAGGGGGGACAATTTTTTAATATTAGTACTGCTAACTTGAGGAGCTGACAAAATAAAAGAATCTACATGCATTTCTGAAATAAAAGTACTCTATAATGCTGATTATTAGTTATTTCTTAATTGTAAACCCTCTTTTTCTTCCAAAATTCCTATTTTGCAGAGGGATTATTAGGGGAAGAGCAACATTTTGAGACAAAATTGGGGACAGTTGAGAGGTTTGGCTATGCCTAATTCTATAAAGCAATTTATTTGCATGTACATCTCAACCTGTTAATGCAATAAATCTGGACAAGGCCAAATATATTGGGGGAACATATAAACAGTACTAAAAATTGCTCTTGTATAAACTGAGACAGTTGATAGAAAAACAGATCTTACTTTAGCATGCATTTTTCTGAAGGTTATGAAGTCTGAAACTCAGTGTCTGTCATTATTTAGTGACTTAATTCCTAAATGGTTTGCCAGAAAACCACAAATTTTATGAGGAACAAACCAAAAATGAGAAGCGAAAATGTATTCATTCTGTGAAAATCTGGACAGTTGGGAGGTATAGTTCAGTCGGGGCTGTCTGAGTTTGCTGCCCTTCCCCCTCACAAAATCATAGTTGAATGGAGCCTCCCCCCTGCAGCCATTCCAATGAACCATTACTTGGCTATTTCACCCCATTTACCATAAACACTAATGTGCATACTGCTTTACTTCTACGATGATTTGGATTTCATTTGAAAGTTTTATTTTGCATTTTACAGCACAAACACTAAGACATCTGCTAAACAAAGCAATGCAGTCTCACAATGAAAACACTTAGCATTAAAACTTCTCTGCCCTTGAAACTCACATTCATTGAAACAGCACTGAAAACCACATTCAAAGAAAATACATTCTGCCAGTGGCAGATAAAGATTAATTCTGGGCTGTTTTCAAATTATGGGCCCTTTGCACATGAAACATACATGTGCTCTTTGATACACCTTCCTGATTGTACTAAATTATATTCCTTGTACAATACAGTACAGTTGTTAGAGGGCGTTTTAAATTTATTGTTTTGAACATTTTTCCAGTAAACAATGAAACAAAATGCATGCACCAATAATGACACAATTGCCAGTTCAGAACATTTCCATCATAAAAGTCTACTCAAACTTCTACAGTCCACCATTATCAGTAAACATGCACAATCTCTGAAGAAGTAAACATCATCTAAATAATTCCACATTAAAGAAATCTAACTAATGAAGAGGTTGCTGCTAGCAAACAACTTTATATTTCATTGTTTCATCTACAAAAAGAGTGCCTGTTGCCCTTGAGGAATAAATTGCCTGTATTGCATTAAAAAATGATAAGCTAGTAATATTGCAATAGGGAATGGATGGCAAACTGATAACAGGTTCAGTTACTAGGTATCTTTGCCAAAAAGGACTGCAGTATCCACCCTCTTTACAACACAGTACAGTATCAGCAATGCATCTACCTACTGTGGGAGTAGAACCCAAAGCCTTCTGCATCAAAATCAAGTACACTACCTGTGTGCTATTAATAATGCAAGCAGACTCAGCATAAGCAGCACTAAACTTTTGTTCCCCTGCAGCTTTCAGCTTCTTGTAAAATCTACTTGACACTCAGCTGTATCTCTGAACTTTGCAGCACAAGAAATCTATAAAAAGCCAAAATTTATTGGGGGGGGGGCAAAAGCCCAAAAACCAGGGACACGTTTTAAACATTGCATGTATAATGTTGAAAAGTTTCTAGAATAAAATGCTGTGCTACCACCATACATTTCATTGCCAAGTATTGAGCCCAAGACCCTGTGCAAAACAGTCAGAGCAACATACCACTATGCTAAATCATCTGTTTTATGAAAGAGAGGAAGACTGAAGCTTAAATGGCTACCATTTATTGAATTCAGTTCTCACCATAGCTGTCAACCTCTTAGCACAAAACATATGAACAAAGCCAATAATGGGGGAATACAGCCCCCCCAAGAAATTCAATGAATTTAGTTCTCACCATAGCTCTCAACCTGTTGGCAAAAAAAATGTAGACAAGACAAAGCCAGTAATGGGGGAATACAGCCCCCAAACATATTCAGTGAATTCAGTTCTCACCATAGCTCTAAACCTTAGTACAAAAAAACCTGGATGAAGCCAATAATGAGGGAATACAGTCCCAGTAATAGGAACAAATTTCAAATATCCATCTTATAAACATTGAAAATTGCTAGAATAAAAGGTTTCGTGTTACCATGTACATTCTGAAGAATATGAAGTCTGAAATTCAAATGCTTGTCATTTTTATTTAACATTTGTTAACCAGGAAAGTCTGACTTGGAACAAAAGCCAATTTTCAGCAGAGGCCCAGGGAGAAACACTCCAGACACATGTCTTTGTAAGATGGGAGGACACCAGAGCAAACTCACACAAACACAGGGAGGACATGTAGACTCCACACAGAAGGAACTCCAGCCAAAAATCAAACTAGAGAACCTGTAGCTGTCAGGCAACAATGCTACCAGTGCACCACTGCACTACTGACTGTGTTAAGAAACAAAAATACAGAAACCATAGATTTTATGAGGAACAGAACAAATATGAGGCAAAAATCTGCAAACTTTTTTACAAATAGTGGTGGGTAGGGAATTCAGGCTGTTGCCACTTGGGCCCAAGGTACAGGGTTCAAGCCTTATTCTCTACCCACCACCATGTAGCAACTGGGGTATTTTACAAACACACACACACACACACACACACACACACACACACACACACACACACACACACACCGCAGCTAACAGAAATCACTCTCCTTACCTGTTAATCCAGTAACAGAAATCATCCATTCGAGCTCCTCCATAAGACTCTTGCAGCAGCTAAAAGCCCATGACCATCCAACCAGAAAGCCTGATACATTGAGCTGTACAGCAAGCAAGCAAGTCCTTCCCCTTCCATGCTGTGATGCTCCTTCCTGCGAGAGCACCAGCCTGCGGACGTTGCAGTCCGATCCCCTTCCTGTCTATGCAGATGTAACTGCATAGACATCTGGGAAATTTGCCAATTCAATGTTATCTTACCTATCTGGACTGCTGGTGAGACAGTCTGGATTCTGTGAGCATGTTCCAGACTGGTTCACCAGCAGTCCGGATAGTGGGAAATGCCACGAGTGCACATGCGCAACGGTCTGGGACTCAGTTAATTTTATTTTGTTATTTTCTTTTCCTTTTTGTTTTATTTCTGTTTATTTTACATTTTTACAGCTGAGAGGGCTGCAATCCTGCAGTCCAATAGCACGAGCCGCCCCTGCAGATATCTAAGAGGAGATCATATTCAGGTATATAGGGCATTTAGGGACAACTACCTCTGGGAATGTTTGGGCTTTCCAAAAAGTACTAGATAATCATCAGACAACCTGTGTAGAAGATTCCATATAAATGAGAAGTGTACTAATTGGTTCTCTGACAGACTAGCTGATGCATGGAACAGGCTATCAAACTACATTAAAGCAAGCACTAGTTAAATATTTTAAGAACAGCCTGGACACTTATTATGGGAAGAAGTGTTTTGGTATATTGGCAAGCTAGAAGGGCATTTATGCCTGTGCTTGAAATATTTGTATGGACGTATAAGGAATTTTGTCATGTGAGTCTGCCATCTAATTGCTCTGTTTGGTAAGTCAACTCAGGTATAAATGTTTTTGTCATATTTGTTTATGGGTTCTCCTACCTTTGCCATTAGGAAGAGGATTAGAGATGGAAAGCCCCTAAGTCACCATGATGAAGAGAAATGATAGCTAGTTATGGAATTTTTCTAAAGATATTTGTGAAAGCCAGAAACCCTATAACTATGTCTCTGGATGTGTAGGGGCTGAAGGTTGTGATTCAGGAGACATGGAAGCAGCCAGAAAGGCATCTTCTAATGCCCCTAACAACAGTGGGATAGAAGAAGGTTATTTAGTGCACAGAAACTTCTCTACTTTACATTTGAAATTAATTTTGGAAGCAGTGTCTCAGAAAACAAATCTCATAGGAGAATCATAGATTAACATACCTGCATCTGAGTCAAATCCTGAGGGAAAAGGGATCTGAGAGGTATAATCTAACCACCCCACACCTTGTTTGAATCAGAAAAGTCTTCCTTCTCAGAGAAGAAACATGTATTTTACTTTTCAAAGAATAGAAGCTGCAAATCAAGGTTGACCAGTTGAAAAAAAAACTGAAGGGTTTTTAAAAGTGTCTGAGCAAAGTTAAACTAGTTCTTTTTATTGGTTTTCACAGAGTAAAATGGATAAGAGGGCAGAAAACTATGTTTTGTTTTCTTTGTACACTTGTGTGGAATATCTAGATAAAAGGTACTAGGGTTAGAGACAGTAAGTCTAACCTCATTTAAAGTACCCTGGAGGTCCTTAATAAGGAAGAGCTGATGAATCCCTCCTATGCTTTTTGTCAAAACTTGCATACATTTTGTCTTCTCAGTTAACTCAGCCATATTTTTGGTCTTGTCAGATGTTCTGTTGATGACCTCCAAAGGGGTAGCATTAGAAGGTCCATACGAATCAGATAGATAATTTGGGGACTGCTAAAGTGCCTTGGAGAAGTCATCCATCGCAGACTGTCTCTGACACTAGTAGATGTCAGGTTAGTATCAAGTACCTTTCTACAATTTTTTTTTCCTTTTTTTAACTGAGGGGTCCATCAGAGGACAAAGCTGATGATGTCACAGCTGCAAGAGCCAAGTTGTTGAGGCATTTTGATTTCAAACCCCTAAGGGTACTTAATTTGCTTTGAATTGTTTTAGGGGGAATACCTGACATATATAACAAAGTTTTACTTCATGTTCAGCCTATAAACAAAACAAACAACTCAATGTGCCCTTGTAGGGAAATTGATGCCCACAGTCACATTTCCTTTTTTTCACAACAGAAAGAAGAAAAAAATCTCACAAAAAAATTAGTGAAAAAAGGAGCAGTCCCCACTGGGGTTCTTATCTGTCAGAGTCTCTGTGCTGAAACAGACCATAATGGATGACTAGACAATGCTGATGACAGCATGCATATGTGGGTCAGTGACTAGAGAGTTCTGAGATTCTGCATGTCTGTCTGTCCCCTTTATACTAGCACATGTGAAGAGCAGACGTGGCAGGCAAATGAACCTGAGCTTTGAAACTGGGTGGATGTGCAATTTTCATTGTGCAGAAGTCCCATTTGTGAGGAATACTGCAAAAGTGATCTTATGAAGAACACGTGTATGATGCGAATAGCAATGTTACAGGAGATGCATTTGTACAAGGATGAACTTTTGAAGTTTTATGAGGCACGTGTTTCAAGGTCGAAAGGAGAATATCAGTGACAAGGCAAAAATGAAAAGGTGACCAAACATATTGGTAGGGAGTGGGACTCCAATGGTGATAGTAGAGGTAATAATGGCTGACGTGTGCCTTTGAGGCATTATTGTCAAGGAAGCAGATTTGCTTGGTAGATGTGGATATAGTCCCCTAAGAAGATGTATGAGCAGAGATCATTATTGGAGATATTATTCAATATCTTTATCAATGCTTTTCACTCTGCTATTCCTAATGGCAAAGTAATCCAATATGCAGATGACTCAACGTTAGTCTGCACTGCCACCAATCTCCCCAAACTTCTAACAAAGACCCAGACTGCCTTCTCAACCACTGAAGCCTGGATGCTCCAAAACCACCTTTCCCTAACTGCAAAAAATCCAAAATATTAATCTTCTTAACATCAAAATCCTTCACTTTTGACAAAACCTCTTTCCAAGTCCTAAGCCAAAATAACTCTCCTACTGAAGTCACCCCCCCATGCTAAATTACAAGGTGTAACTATAGATGATCAGCTAAAATTTGACAGCCACATACTTCAAAACATAAAGAAACCCCTCCTCCCAATAACTGGGTATGCTATATAGGAACAATCTCTTCCTCTCACCTCACACCAGACTTACTCTCACCTCCACTTACCTCCTTCCCTCCCTAATGTACAGTGCACCCCTTCTAACCAACCTATCTACATCCATCACATCCAAATTAGAAAACTGTCATAACAAAATCTCCAAATTTGCTACTAACTCAAAAACTCCTCCCATCACTGCCTTGCCCTTCACTCTCTAAATTGGCTAGAACTTCCAAAATATCTGGACTACCTCCAACTCATCACAGCTCATAAACTACTCTTCAACCCCACAAAATGCCCTGCCCTCAAAAACATCTTTCTCCCCTATATGTTCCAAATACAACTCTTACATCTGCACATCAGAACTTAATCACTGTTCATAAACCTAACCGCCCGGCAGGACAACTACTACTCTCTTTTTACTTAGCCAAAAAATGGAATTCTCTTCCTCCTACCCTAAAAATAATGGAAAACATGGAAAGCTTAAAAACACAGCTTCATTCCTACCCCCCTCTATCTAGAAATGTACCTGCATTCTTCCAACCTAGCTAATTTCCCTCCCTCCTAATCCCTAAAATGTCCATGCTTTATCCCATCTACTTATACTAACTTTCTTAAATATGTTGGAATCAATAACTCCCACCAACAGTCTACCTATCTTCATTGCAACCTTTCAACCTCAAAAGCTTGCTTGTTCCAGTAAGTTACTGCCAAGATGGGTTCAAGCTCAGTAATGTCAACACCTTGATAATTACAATTGCTTTTTATGTTAATGTTGTTAATACTCTTCTCTGGATTGTATATAACCTTGTATTTGTAATGAGCATCTGTTGTGTACTTGTATTCTGTATAATTACTTGTATTCTGAATCTTTACTGTATTTTGCTTTGTTAGAGCTTTTGTCTCTAGGCCTCCACTGAAAATGGGCTCATCGGGCCGAGTGGACTTTTCCAGTCAATAAACTGGAAATAAATAAATAATAAATAAATTATCCCTCTGTGCACAGTGCTGAAATACTGTTCACCCAACTGAAACTCAACTCCAATAAACTAATAAACAGAATTGGATGCTACATACCTCCCAGTAACAATATGCCCACTATAGAAAACCTACTTAATTGGTCCTGTTCATCTTTCCAAAACAAATCCATCATTCTGGGTGGTTTCAATATAGATTGGCTATCCTGTAACTCCCCCACCCCAACAAACCATATTAACCTCTACAGCTTTACCCAAACCATCCAAACACCTACAAGAATTGACAAGACAATTAACAAGGAATCAATCCTAGACTGGATTCTAACTAGTAAACCAAGCCACCCTCTCTTGCAGGATGTCTTCCAGATGGTCTAAGTGACCACCTGCCAACCTTCCTACTATGTCAATGTAATCATAATCTCAAGGATACTGTCTACCATACCATCAGAAGCAAAAAGAACTTTAACCCCATCAACTTCATTATAGAACTAAAACATTGTGATTGGGCACTCCTGAAATACCTGGAATTAAATGAGGCAGTTTCCTACTTTAATACCATCTTTCTAGGCATATTAAATCTTCATGCCCCTCCCTGAACCTTAAGAATCAGAGCTAATCCCATTTCTTGGCTTACCAAAGAAACCAAACTCCTCCTCAAAGCCAGGGACAAAGCATGGGATCATTGGCATGCTGTCATGTTCCCAGCTGCTAAACAAAAATGTCAGGAGCTTAGGAATAAAGCCAAGCAGCTAGTAAAACTTGACAAGATTAATTACTACTCCACCCTTCAAATCAAACACCATCACCCTCAAAAATTTTGGGTAGCCATTAAAAAATTACTATTAACAGGCAAAAGTGGTACACCCTCTCCCACCCTAGTAAATAACTCAGATAACATTGCTACTCAATTAAACAAATGCTTTATTGAGACAATTCTAACCCTAGCCAACCAACAGAAACATCAGCACAAAAAAACCCTCCTTTGAACCCTCCACTACTCACACAAATAATAACTCCTTCCAATTTCAGCCCATCTCTATAGATAGGATAAAACATACCTCAAAAAACTAAATCTAACTTCTCTGGCTGTAGACAAATTACCAGGGGGATTCCTAAAACTGCTGCAGACACAGTGGCCTACCCAATAGCCATTCCAATTAATAGATCCCTTGCAGATGACATTGCCTTCCTGAAAGTTAGATAAATTTACATAAAGGAGGCAACTCCACAGAACTTACAAACTACCGACCAATAGCAATACTATCCCCTTTAGCAAAAATCCATGAAAAGTGCATAATTTCCAAATATCAGACTACCTCCACACACACAAACTTCTCTCAAACACTCAGCATGTGTTTCACCCTTTCCATAGCACCACCACTGCCCTTTTTTTCATCACTAATACAGTAAACTCTCATAGAAACAATGGTAATTATGTTGTTTCTGCCACCTTTCTTGAACTATCAGAGGCCTTTGATATGGTTAGACATTACTTTCTTATCACAGAACTATCTGAATTAGCCCTTTCTCAATCATCTGTAGCATGGTTCCAAAGCTATTTAGCTGGCCATCAGCAGGCCGTTCTGTGGAAATAAGACCTCTCAACCCTTCTTCCAGTCAGCCTTGGTGTTCCCCAGGGTTCTATATTAGGCCCATTGCTGTTCACCCTCTATACCCACAAGCTTTATTATCCCACTCCCAAAGCATCTGTTATACAGTATGCAGATGATTCTATGTTAATTTGTGCAGCTTCCTCACTAAAGGAACTTCATACATTAACACAAGAATCATTCCTCTCTATTGAAGCATGGCTAGCCAATATCCAACTTATACTAAACCCTGCTAAAACCAAACTACTGCTCTTTAAACCTATTAGGTCCTCCTCATCAACTACCAGCTTTAATATCATGGTCAGCATCAAAACCACTACCTCTCCCATACCAAACTCCTTGGTGTAGAGATTGATAACAATCTCAGATTTGATATTTACATCTCCAGACCATCAAGAAAGTCCACAAAAAATAGGTACCCTCTATAAAAATAGACAATTCCTTACCCAACCAACAAAAGCAACCATAGCCCACACTCATCTCAATTTTCTACCCTCCTCTATGGCTTACCTTTTCTAACTGACCTTAGAAAAGCAGACCTAGCTAAGCTTGACTCATGCTACAACAAAATCACCAGATTTGCCTCTGACTCCACATTTAGATCTCACCACTGCTCATCCTTGAAGCAGCTCAACTGGCTGGAACTTCCCCAACTCTTACATTACAATCATCTTGCTCTGGTCCATAAAATTCTGTATCATCTGGAAAAAAAACCTGCACTACAAAACCTACTTCACCTCCACAGCAATAACAGGACTCCGCTCCAGTACCAAATCTATGCTAAAAGTAACTAAATCTAATAATACTGCAGGCGACTCCCTCTTCTCTAATTATGTATCCAAAATCTGGAAAGCTCTACCTAGTCATATAACTACTATCACCTCCTTTACTCAGTTTAAAAAAACCTTTAAAAACCCATCTCATTAATAGCTGGCTCTGCTCCTGCACTACACCAGGTTAGACCCTCCTGTAGTTTAGCCACTCCTCCACTATGCACACCACTCCTAATCTTACATGACAATTTTTAATTGACAACTAATGGGTCTAGGTCCTAGGGCTGTACATATACATATGATTTAATAAAAATGTGATTTTGTTTTGGTTTAAACTTTTCGTCAGCCATTATGTTGTTGTTTTACACTTGTCACTCCAGCTATTATGTTGATGTTCTCATAGGCTTGAGACTCTAGTAATGTTGTATCACTTCTCTGTTTCACCAATATGTTATTATGTCTGTAGTTACTACTTGACCTATGTATAACTGTACTTGAATGTAACTTTTCTTTGCAACTTTTGTTTATACAGTACATATTACATATTTTCTTATTTCTGGAGCTTTTCTCCCTGGGACTCCACTGAAAATGGACCTGTGTTCAGTGGACTATCCCAGTTAACAAATATAAAATAAAAATAAATAAATAAATAAATAAAAAGTGTGGGAAGCATTTTGGCTTTCACAACATCACAGGGATTTATACCAAATAAGATGATGATGCCTGTCAGTGAGGGATAATCACAAGAACTGATCTTTGGAGCACCAGCAGAGTACCAAGGGAAAATTTGCAGACAAAAGTGTTTATATCTGTAACCACCAGTGGTGGCCACTGCTGTGAGGCAGTGCATGATGCACAAACACGGTGCTGTGTAGCAAACAAGCACAAACCAATCTAAACAAATTAACCAATAAAAAGGCTCAAAACTGATCCCTTTTCCAGCAACCTTCAATTCAATGAGTTCTAACTGCGCACTCCTGCCTATAGGGTGTAGGGGAACTCTCTATAAGAAAACATGGCCTGGTTTAGTGCTCAATTTATACAAACAGAACTAGATTCAGCAGGTCTGAATCTAGTCTATGCTACAGCAAACATAGTGCAACTATTTTGGAACAAAAAACAGTTCAAATAAGCAGTGATATGGTAACAATGTAGTTCAAAAGTGCAATACGCAGTGAAAAGTTCACTTAAGTTTTGCAGAGATCAGCAGATGGCTTGGATTTGCTTATGTAGCAAATGAGAGCAAATTTAAAGAAATTAACCAAGTAACCAGTAAAAAAACTCATAACTGAGCCCTGTTCCAGCAACCAGCAACCAGACAAGTTCTAACTGCACAATCCTGCCCTTTAGGGTGCAGGGGAATCCTACACAACAAAATATGGGCTGGTTCAGTGCTCAAGTTATACAAACAGAGCTAGATTCAGCAGGTCTGATTCTAGTCTATGCTACAGCAAACAAAGTGCAACAATTTCAGAAAAAAAAACAGTTCAAATAAGCAGGCACAATAAGAGAAGAACTGGGGGATATTGAAGTTTGCTTGGTGCTAAGAGAAATTAGTTGTTAGTGACCACGAGTAAGTGAAATATAGGAGGAATTTTGCCAGGATTGGAATGGGTTCATAACCAGTTATTGCTTAGATGCTGTTTGATTTGCTTTGTGAAATGTGATGGTTTTTCTGCAGCTATGATAGGGTGATGAATAGAGTTAAAGATTTGGAAGATGTAGTTGGCGTTGAGTCACTGTTGCTGTTACTGGATTTGGTAACTAGCAAGAAAGCTTTGTTTGGTGATTATACGTCTCTACTATTGGAATAAAGTTGCAGTACATTTTGGAGTGCAAAGCATTTTTTCTGGAAGGTATATAAGTTTGTGGGCAGCAATTAATTTGGAATATGTTAAGTAATGGGGTAATTCTAGTCAGTTAAGTTACTGTAATGCAATGCAGTTGTGGGATCTGTGTAGAGTTGTTGTTGTTGTTGTTGTGTTTGTCTTTTTTTTTCCTGGTTAGGTGCATACAGCGGAACTCCAGTCCACTAATAATTGGTAGTTGATTTTTACGTGTCGAGTTACCAGCCCTGATGCACAACCTTCAACGAAGGTACTCCCATTCATGCATGTCACCACACAGAAGACGCTCTAGCTGAGAATCGAACCGGACAGCGTCTGACTGTGAGGCGACAGATTATTTGTTGCAAATTTGTCTGTTTTATTATAGCATGTGTCTAGTTTTGATATTTTTTTTGTAAGTTAGTAAAAATTGGGGACATTTTTAACAGGGGAGACAGCAGTAGAATTCTGGCTATTGATTGTCTGGTAGAGTTGGTAAGATACAGTTTGATTCTATATAGGGATCTTAAATTCATATGTGTTTTTTTGATAACCTATGTGTCTTTTTTGATAACTTTGAGATAGAGTTGGTCAAACTTCAGTTTTTCATCGATTAGCACACAAAGCAGTTTTGTTTCAGATACTGTTGCTGTTTTGGTATTGTTGGATGAGCAGATATGAAAGGAGGATGTTAGATCTGTAAACCTTTTTTAGTGTAAAAAGCATTAGTTTAGTTTTGTTTGGATTAAGTAGCAGGTGTGAGTTTATTTGCCAGGATTCAACAGCATAGAAAGCAAATTGTGTTGTTTCTTTGCAGTTTTGGTAGGGTTTGTGCTGAGAAGATGAGTGCAGAATCATCTCTGTATTCCACAATTGAAGCAAGGTGTTATTGCAGTTTGTGAGTAAAAATACTGAATGGGAGTGATCCCAAAATCAAGCCATGAGGGACCCCCACAATGACTGGTAAGAGAAGAGAAAAACCCTGTTGTCATTTAACTGTTTGCTGCCAGACAGTTAGATAGCCATGGAATCAGGATAGTGATGAAAGACTTACTTTCATGGTGGATGGTTCAGTATGGAGTTTTTGATGACCGACAATATTTAATGCTTTAGATAGGTCCAAGACTATGGAGGACATTAGTTTGCCTTCTTTTTTGTTTTGGTTGATAGTACTGGTAAAAGTAAGGGGCAGAGGTTGTAGTGTATGATACAAACCTTCCAATTTTAGATGACTCTGGAAAGCAGACCAGTACTGACCAACCAATTAGCAGGCATGCTTTCATTCAACCTACTAGGTGAGAGCTGCATTAGTCATAAAATTTAATTCAGAATGTCAGTTATTAAATAAAAATGCTTTAGAAAAATGGTTTAACTCTTGCTTCTCCCCTGTAATAGCCCCCTATTTAAGTGGCCAATTTAATTTAGACGATTGGATGGGTAATCAGAAATTCACCCTTGGGGGTTCTACCTATGTCTCTCTTGGACATTGGCAATAGGTGCTGATTTTAGTGTCTGCTTGAACCAGACACACTTGGGAAGATGGGTTGAGCTGGGCTAATCTTGTAAGGGTCTTGGAGCTGTTAGCCTAGTAACCTCCTATGATCGTATGATCTTATTATTTGCCACTTGCTACTAAATTATTTATTTTATTTTATTATTTTATTGACATTTGTTGACAGGGAAAGTCCTCTGGGTCAGATAACCTATTTTCAGTGGAGGCCCAGGGAGAAAAGCTCCACATAATATTTACAGTTTTGGCAAGATAGTAAATACTTACAGTTTTAACAAGATAATACAGATGTTACATTTGTTTTAGGAATCATACACATTTAAAGGTTACATTTGTTACAGGAAACATACATTTTTGAGTTAATAGAACTCTTACAGTATAATATAATACAACATAGTAAAATTAGTATGCATAAGGTGATCTATGTACAAGATAAATTTGGCTGTTTTGAGTTTTTTTTTTTTGGAATTTGCCATGTGGGTATCTTATTTTTGTTTAGTGGGAAGCAAACAACTCTATGATAGTTTATTGGTTTTGCAGGAGCAATGAGGGTTATTTTTGAGACACTCAATTTGAGTTATGTGGGAGGGTAGGGAATTCCAAAGTTTGGCTACAGAGTGGGAGTATATAGTTTGTCCAGCTCTTTTGTTTGGTCACATTTAAAAGCATTTTGTTGGAAGATCTGAGGGTTCATGTTGGGGTGTATGTGTGAAGAATGGAGCAGAGATCAGGGCAGGAGTTGGGTTGGAAAATAAGTTTATGTGCAAGAGTTAGCTGGGTATAGCCGAGGTAGTCAAAAAATTCAAGCCAATTTAATTCTGAGATGGCAAGGCAATGGTAAGTACGGTTTGGTTTACCTGAGGCGAATTTAGCTATTTTGTTATAGCAGGATTGCATTTTATTGCTAAGTGATGAGTGAAGGTTTGTAAAAATGGTACTGTCGTACAATAGGGAAGGGATGAGTAGGGTACTGGCCAGTTTAACTTTTGTATGGTTGTCCAGGTAAAGTTTATGATGTTATAGTTCTCCTAGTTTGAAAAGAGTTTTCTTTATAGTATTAAGAATATGTGGTATAAAGGTGAGTGTATTATCGATAGTTATACCTAGTAATTTTGCTGTGTTTACGATTTCAATTTCGGTGTTGTCTAGAGAGAGGATCCTGAATTGTATATCTGGTTGTTTTGTGGAGAAAAGTAATAGTTTGGTTTATTTGGGGTTTAACAGCAGTAGTGCATTATTTAGTCAGGTTTCTATGGTTGAGAAGATCTTTGGAGTGGTTGTCAGGAGATCTGAGAAATTATTGGCAGTAGTGATGATTGTAGAATCATCTGCATATTGGATGAGGCTACTTAGTTGGGTGGTTTTATGGAGATCATTGATGAATGCGTTAAAGAGAAGGGGCCCTGTGGAACTCCAATATTATTTGACTGACAGTTGGATTGTTGGTTGTGCCATTTGACTGATTGTTCCCTGTTGTTTAGATAAGAGGAAAACCAAGTGAGAGATGTGGGGGAGCAGCCTAGTTTAGATAGTTGGTTTATGAGTTTAGTATGGGATACAGTATCAAAAGCTTTTGATAAGTCTAGTAAGATTACTGAAGTGGGGTGTCCTGTGTCAATGGATTTGTAAACAGTATCAGTGAAACATAGTAGGGCTGTGATGGTGTTGTGGTTAGGACGGAAACCATGTTATATTGGGGCAAGGAGGTTACTGGTGGATAGGTAATTAAGAAGCTGAATTTGTACACATTTTTCTAGTATTTTTGATAGTGGAGAGAGTATGGAGATCGGTCGATAATTAGAGAGGTCATGGGAGTTTCCACCTTTATGAAGTGGAATAATTATGGATTTTTTCCATAGGAGGAGGACATAGCATTCAGCAATGGAGCGATTTATAAGAATGCTAATAGGGTATGAAATTGCTTTGCTGCCAGTTGTAGATATTGGGAGGAGTGGTAGGTTGTCAGCAGGGTTTTAGTTTGGATAGGAGTTTGAATACAAGAGAGGTGGGAACTGACTGAATAGTAAAGGAGGGAGTCGAGTATGTGCTATTTGTGTTGTCTGAGGAGGGGAGATTGCTGTTTAGCAGTGTTGGACAATTCTTGTTGTGGGAGTTTGGGTTAGGTGGTGGGTCTTTGATTAACTTTTGGATGGTAGTAATGAAATGGGTATTGAATTCATGAGCGATCTGTTGTGGATTTTTTTCAGGTGAAGGGGAAGGATTTTGTAGGGTGCCTAGATTAAGTAGAGAGGAGACAGATTTCCAGAATTTTTTGGGCTATTGTGTAGGGATGATAGTTTAGAGGAAAAGTATTTTTTTTGTCCTGTATGACTAGTTTTTTTGCCTTATTTTGAAGTTATTTGAATTCTAAAGGACAGTGACATGCAATCACCTGTATGGATCCTACTGAAATATGTTAATTTGCAAATCATTACTGTTGCTGGCAGTCAGTCAATGCAACTATATACAGAACCACTTCAAAATGTTGTTGGCAGTTTACGTCAGTCTTCACACAGAATTCTCATTTTCAGTAAACTATGTCATTATCTACATTTTAAATAACATTTTATAATTGATATAAGAATAATGGCATATTTTTCAAGGAATGTACTTTACAGTAAAGATGGTGATATTATATGAATGTAGTGATTTACTATAAACTGGGTTTCAGCAGTTGTAGAGTTAATTAATAACTTGAATATTCAATAGAAACAAAACTTTTCAGAGGCTGAGACAGTTTTATGTGTGAAAGGAGGTGAAAACTTCTCCATTCATTTTGGTAAGTCAGTTAAAAGAGGTGAAAATATTCCCATTCACATTAATGAGGCACTGGAGACAGAAGTTCATTCTTCATGTCTGATAGAATCCCATTCTGTTATTCCTTCACAATGAAAGGAATGTAATTGCATTTTATGAAACGTGGTGAAGATCCCATTACTGGTTGGGGTATGGCTTTGTAGAAGAAGGGGCATGTTTTGAACTTCCTGCAGGATTTTTGGCTCGAATGAGAATTCACAGTCAGAGTGAAAAGCTGGAGGAGAGTTTAGTAAAATCTTATTTTACTACTCTGTTATGAAAGGGAAAATGTCTTGTTGAGACATGCTTTGTTACATGGGTATTGGATGCATGGCTACATTTGTTGAAGGAATTACTTGGAAGGTGCCAGGTTTGCAGAAGAATACTGCCAGAAGATTCAATCTGAATCATATATTTCTGATAGCTGCTGGGTACTAAAGGTAAGTGTAACTTTTTATTTGACAACTTTCCTATTTAACTGTTTTTTTCAGCTAGACAGTTATTAACTATTGCAGTGATATTCACCTTTTTTGGTTTATTTTTCAGTTCTGTTTGTTTAAACTGAATACATTATAGTGGTTCAGTCAGTGTGTTGACAGATAGGGATTAGATGAGCATTTACTTGTTCATGTATGTGTGTGTGTGTGTGTGTGTGTGTGTGTGTGTGTGTGTGTGTGTGTGTGTGTGTGTGTGTATTTTGTGAACTTTCATACTAGTCATGTCTTGTTTGAGGTTAATGGTCCAGGACTTAGAATGCTTAGCTACGGCTTTCAGATGAGGATCTCTGCATACATGTTCTGCAATAACTCATGCTCAGGTTACTGGAGACAATCTAAAATTACTACTAGCCATCAGCCACCATTAACCTAGTTAACTAGAATTGTCACTAAGGTCTACAATGAGAACACTTAGGTCTCAAAGTTAATATGATACAAAGCAACCTGGAGTCACAGCCAGTCAGCCTAAGCAGAGGAAGAATAAGTTGCTGATTGATTTCTTGGGTTTGTGTAAGTTGTATATGCAAGTTGGCCATTATGCTACTATTCATACTCTAGTGTAGATATAAATATGCTGAGTATGTATGGTGAAGCGGGGTAGGGGGCTGGGTGAAACTGAAGTGTAGTAACCCACCAGATGCGCAGTAGCAAGCCCCACCTGTGACAATTTTGACTGCACCGCCCACCATTTGATTGAAAGATGCCACCATAACACAAGGTAAAATATGCGATATCTGTGAAAGCAACCAAAACACAAGTTAATTGCACAAAAAGATTTGATTATAAAGAAAACATTTCTCCGTTTGTTTGGAGGAGGAGGGTAATATGTTAATGATAAGAAATGAGAAATTTGTGCTTTTCCTTAAAGTCTGACCCTGGTGATGAACATGAAATATCTGTTGCAAATTATTTTTCATTTTTTAGGACCCCCCCAAATTCACACAGAAGCACCTATATACAAACAGAGAACCTCCACTATGCTCTAGAAAAAAAATTATTTTTCTTTGACATTCTCATAACGGAAACCTTTTCTGTACACTAAGAGGATTTTGCTTTTGGTTGTAAAGTTGGATTGTCAGAAAGCAGTTTTATTGTTTTATTCTCCTCTTTAAAAAAAATATATATATATATATATATATATATTTATATATATATATATATATATATATATATATATATATATATATATATTCTCCTCTAAAAAAAAAAAAAAAAACCTCTTCTTATTTCATCTGCTTGCTTCTACTATGAGTGTACTAAAGTGAATGTGCCAGTGTTTGGAATCTCCGAACTGCATTTATCGACAATCAGTTTTTAAGTTTTTTTTTTTTTTTTTTTTATTTTAGGGGTGTCAAACTCTCTTGCACCCCAACATTGGGGGTAAGCCTCTAACCTCAAACTTATATATACCAACTTTACAGTGCACTTAATCTTTTTTTTTTATTTCGCAAATCTGGGCAAAAGTGAACTAGACACCCACAACCAGTAACCGCATCAGGAAGCATGCATAATTCCGCCCTCCTGCATGTCAATCATGGCGGGCATGCCCATTCCTGCGCGAACTCGGTGGTGGGTTAATACACTTCAGTTTCGCCGGGGGATGTTTTATGCATATCATCGCACATCCACTTCCCTGGTGTTTTTTTTTCTATACCAATTCACAGCAGCTGGCATTATAGAAGTATCAAACTCCTATCTCACTTCATGAAAGTGCTGGACATGGTGATAACTGAATACACAGAAAGTAAGATGGGAGGTGGGCAGTTTGGGAAAGTACAGCTCACCCAATGTTTGTAGCGAGACAGATAGAGGAGAAGAAGCTAGAGCCAGGAAATAATCCATCTGGGCATTCTCAGACTTTGATAAAGTGTTTGACAGGCCTTCAAAAAAACTACTTTTATCAGCTCTGTGATGGTTCAACAAATATAGGTAGTAGTAGTGTAGGCTATGTGCAAGCATCCTCTGACAAACATATGAACAGTGTTCAGACTCACAGGTGGTTCCCAATGTGACTGGGTGTGCATCAGGGTTCAGCATTGGGCCCATTACTGTTTATACTGATGATGAACTGCATTAGCAAACAGGTTGGAGGGAAGAGCTCAACAAAGCTGATGTATGCATACAATATCGCATTGCAAGTAGATTCAACATGAACTTCAGCAAATTATTGGGGAGTGAATGCAAAACTAAGGTCACACAGGATGACAGTGAGTACAAACAAGTCAGTATCATAAACAAAATTGGGGGAATCAGAGGAAGTTGAAAGAGATGGAAGGGCAAATAGTGGACAAGGTTAACACTTTCAAGTATCCAGGAGTGGTGTTTAAGGAAAAGGAAAATTTGAATAAGGAGCTGAATGTTAAAATCAGAGGGTCCGCAGCCAACTGCCACAGAGTGTCAGGATCAGCATGTGACAAAAGAATGGCAAAGATGCTGAAAAGTCAAGTGTACAAAACAGTGGTATGACCAGTACTTCTGTATGTTAGAGAAACCTGAAGAGTGAAGGTGGAGCATTTGAGAAAGTGCTTGAGACAGGTATTTAGATGCACACTGGACAGGTGAATAAAATTATGGTATCTGAGCTGAAGCCAAAGTAGCTCCATTTGCAGAGAAGGCCAAAAAGAACTGATTACAGTGGTGCAGACACATATGCAGGAAAGCAGAAAATGATTTGGTGAAGTGAATTTGAGAGAAAAAGGAAGAAGGCTAGAGAAATGAGGATGTCCAACAAAAAGATGGATGCATGACAGAAGACGTGCAACAGTCAAGCATTTCTCTTGAAGAAGGTTGGACAGCGTCACTGAATCAAGAGAGGTTGCAATGGTTCATGTAACACCCTGACCCTGTGTAGCGGGTAGAAAGGAAGGGGATGATGTACATTGTTAGCGGTAGGAAGTGCAGACATTTGGAATTTAGGAAGGTACTGTGTCTGAGAGGTGAGAGCAGGTGATGGAGCCAGAATTGTTGTTTTTGCTCAGACTACATTCTAGGGATCACCACCTTCTCTTGGCACCCCTCTGTCAGAGATCTGCATTGCTTAACTTCCAGAAAATGTGTTGTCTACTACCGCAAGACCCCACCTTTGCTAGCCTAAGCAATGTTTGTGTGTGCATGCATGCCTATGGGTATACATAACTGATATGCGATGGTGATTAGACAATGACTTCTCTGAAGTCAAGGCAAATGTGGAAGGCCTCTGGATAACAAAGTTTGCTGATGACTGCAAGCTGGGGGCAATCACTGAAACCTCCATTGATGTAGATATCCTTCAAGAGGGTCTAGATCAGAGAAATTATTGCTGCCAGAGCAGTGGCCTAAAACTAAATGCAAAAAAATACATTACATCATTTGGGAAGTAAAATATCCCTGCAAATTACAACATTAGTAGCACAACCCTTAGAGTGGACTCAGAGGTGAGAGATCTATAGAGACATGATCATGATACTCAGCATGAGGGTCACCCAATCTAGTGATCTAAACTTAGTCAGTGACTTAAACAAAACATGCTGGATAGATAGATGTATGTATCAGAGATTGCCCTTTCTTGGGAACAGACTTCCTATTCACATTATATTACTGAGAAGAGGGGCATGGCTTTGAGACCATTATGATAGTTTTTCTGATTTAGGTCCTTTATTTTCTTGGTGAGAAAACATTGTGGTCATTCAAATTATGCCAGATGTTCAACAGGTACATACCAAATGGTACATTATACTTAATGCTTGGCCTACTAAGTGCAGATTACAGTGGAATAATCGGATCCCTGTAACCGGATGCCATGCCTTTACTAGTAAGCCATGAAATGAAGAAGAGCTTTCTCACAAGGATGATAACTTGATGATACAAGAACAGATAATTGTCTAAATGGGTTTCTAGGTCTCTAACTACTAGATCAATTTTCCAAAGTGTGTTGTCAGTGTGATAGTTACAAAGGGATATCATGTTTCTCAAAGGATACTATTATGCATTTTTTGGCATTCAGTTTTAAGCCATGGTTTTGACACTGACTGTTTGTTAGAAGCACTCCTGAAGGATCTCCATGTCTTCTGGAGAGTCTATGATGCCACCTAGTTTGCAGTCATCTGCAAACTTGGTAATCCGTTAGCCCTTTACATTAACTTTGTCCTCCAATAAATAACCCTAAAGAGAAGTGGCTTGAGAACCTAACCCTGAGGTATACCACTAGTGGCAGGTCTTGTGGAGGTGGTAAATCCCCCCATCCTAAATTCTTCGGTTTTGTTTGTGAGCCAGTTTGCTATCCAATGAGTTACAGGGTGACTGACATTTTGCTGAGTGAGTTCATCAACAATATCTGAGTAAGAGATACATTACTTATATAATTAAAAATAATAAAATTGGTTATTAATAATTTTGGTTTAGTAACATTAATTACATGCCAGACCAATACTGGAGGCATATATGGACAGTGCAGTGGAGCAGAGGTACCATTGTTGTTTCACAGCAAGAGGTTCCTCTGGTTCGATACTCATCTGGAGTGCCTCCTCTGTGGAGTCTGCATGCCTTCCTTGCATTTGTGTGGGTTTTCTCTGGGTACTCCAATTTCCTCCCATGTTGAAAAAGACATGCTTCTGGAGTGTTTCTCCCCGGGCTTTTGCTGAAAATTGGCTTCATCCCAAGTCAGACTTTCCCGGTAAACAAATGTTTAATAATAATAATAACATATTGTTTGGTTTATCCCCCTTACTGTGCTGTGTAAATTCATGGACATAAAATGTTTTTGTGCTCTAAATATCCAATAAAAAAGTCTCCTATGTGTAACTTTATAACTGCTGCTACAACATATGTTAATTGGTTACATACTTATGTAATTGTATTTTTTTTTGGACTCTGTATAATATTTTTTCTGGGAGCTTTTCTCCCGGCCTCTTCTGAAAATGGACATATATCCAGTTAGACTAGCCCGGTCAACACATGTAAAATAAATAAAAATAAAAATAAAATAAAATAAATATTCTAGAATACAGATCAGTATGTATGCTACTTTTGCTGAAATCATACTTATTTTCAAACTGACTTGTAAAACATACAAGACGAACCAAATACACTTGTAGAACTCAGGTTTATTGCTTGAAAATCGACCAAGTACTAAGCGCTTTCTCCCAAACAGTGGGCATCATCAGAGTACAATGTCACTCATAAAATTCTCAGTTTAAATAGATGCATCAATAAATAATTATTCAATTAGTTAATTAATTAAGCACTTCTATTTGATGCTGAGACACCTAATATGTAAAATCATGATAAAAATACTAACTAAAAATTACAAAATACTACATACTAGTATGCAATTAAAAATACAACCTGATTTAAATACTTTAGTTAGTTCAATAATTTATTAATACTTAATATAATAATTAATAATTTACACAAAATAAAATAAAATGAAATAAAATAAAATGAAATGAAATAAAACACACAATGCATAAATAATAAAAACCTGAAAAGGTGTAAAATAAAAAATGTGTATAATAAGCTGTATAACTCTAAAACCTATAAGAATAGCGATTTGTATTTAAGTACCCTGGCTATGGAAATACAGTCATTAATACCAGGGTGTGTGTTGGCATTAAATCTAAGCTGCCACAAACATTCCTTAACCTCTAATAGTGGTTTTCATCACCACCCTTATTGCTGTTAAAAGGTATTCTATCAATAACAAAAAATAGAAACCTTTTAAAATTATCGCATCTTGTGCTGTGTAAATACAATGCACTGGTATCCTTCTTATTTTTAATGTCCCTAACATGTTCACCTATTCAGTCTTTTAGCATCCTAATGGTTTTCCCAACATAATATGCCAAACATGTAGAGCAGGTAGCAAGGTATATTACCATTTTTGTTTTGCAATTACAATGTCCCGGGCATCTGATGGTTTTACCATAGTTAGGAACTACTACATATGGACCATCATTAATGAATCTACAGAAATGACAAAACCCACATTTACCCATCTTAGACCTAACATATGTATTCATACTCTGTGTTGATTCAAAATACTCTTTCAGATTCATGCCTCTACTGTATGTAATTTTTGGCAAAAAACCCAGAATATCAGTGTATTCACCCTGCTTCATGAATACACTAGACCAACAATCCCTTACAGCATTTTCTATCTTCATGAATGTATCATTATAAGGGATGACTAGAATGTCATTACCAAATGGTGGTCTGTTCGTACTAGTGGTGTTAGGAAGACCAAATTTAATAATAGGTTGGTAAACATGATTTCTATTGATCCGTATCTCGTTACTGATATTGTTGATCAATTCACTCGGATATCCTCTATCAGAAAACATGCTGGACAAGATTTTCATTTCATCAAGGAAAACTACATCTTCACTGATAATTCTGGATAATCTTACCATCTGTCCTTTGACCAAATTCTTCCTTTGATGGTAAGGGTGACAACTATCGAAATGTAAATATGAATTGGAATGTGTTTTTTTCCTATGAATATTGGTATCTAACGTGTCATTGTTTTTATACAATAAAATATCAAGATATTCACAATGATTGTCAACCATCTTACTAGTAAAACTCAGGAAGGTTGTTGTAGTATTCAGGAATGATTCAAACTCAGTAAATCTTTCTTTAGTACCCTTCCAAAAAATCAAAATGTCATCCAAAACCTCAAGTATAAAGCCACATCATCCCAGAAACGTGAGGAAAAAATTGTTTGTGTCTCCCAAAACGCTAACACCATATTGGCATATATCGGGGCACACCGTGCCCATTTACTACCACCCGTTTTTGTCTGAAATATTCGCCGTTCAGGAACATGAAATTATTTTCAAGGACTAGTTCCATTAGTTCCGTAATGAATCTACATTTATCACTACTAAATGTACCAAACTTGAGTAGGCTCGCTTCAAACATCTCCAAACCTTGCTTGTGTGGTATAGCAGTGAAAAGACTCACAATATCAATAGTTACCATAAAAAAACCCTGGTTTATTCCACCAAGCCTAGTTCTAATTTTGTCCAGACAGTGCCATGAATCCTTAACAATATGATTCAGATTACGTAAAACATCCTTACAGTGAAAATCAATAAATGAAGCCATAGCCTCAGTTTTGGATCCTCTGGCTGAAACAATGGGTCTAAATGGTGGGTCATGAATGCTTTTATGTATTTTTGGAATACCAAAGATGGATGGAGTAATAGGATGTTCCACATTGAGAAAATTGTATTCATCCCTAGTAATAACTCCA
This sequence comes from Protopterus annectens, assembly GCF_019279795.1. NCBI lineage: Eukaryota > Metazoa > Chordata > Ceratodontiformes > Protopteridae > Protopterus > Protopterus annectens. The sequence continues at coordinate 34,159,424 of NC_056745.1, forward strand.
TCCATTAAGTATTCATACATGATCCAGTCCAATTTGGTGTATGCTCTATTCATTTCATGTCTTGACACCTTTTCATATGTATTATTGTCGTTTAACATAGTTGTAATTTTGTTAAAGTAGTCCTCCTTGTTCATTACAACTACACCCCACCCTTGTCGGGTTTCATAACCCTATATTTGTCTGTTGTTGTAAGTTCTTTTAAACAAAATTTCTCAGCCATAGTAAGGTTATATGCTGTAATTCTTTTTTTTGAACAATTCTCCGAATTTGAGTGTCACATAACCTCTCAAATACATGGATAATAGGATTCTGTGGGGGTTTAAATGTACTCTGCCTCTTTAGTGTTAAATACTCATTAACAATCTGCGTGTTCCTATTCTTAAAAAACATCCTTAGATTCAATTTCCTTGTGAAAAGTTTTAAATTAATCAAAATTTTACCAATGTCTGATCTAAACTTTGGAACAAATTTAAAACCCTTTTTAAAAAGGTTTACATAGCTTACATCAACCATCAACTCAGTAAAATTGTATACACAGAAACCTCCATCAACAATAATGGAACATACACTCTCATTGACATAGTTCTGTGTCACACTAACATCATCATCACAACCAGAAAATTCATCAAAAATCTGTATATAATCATGATTGTTAATGACATGATTGTTTTGAACATCATCACTATCTATTGTTAAACAACCATGTATATCATTGTTAACAACCTGTCTGTGGTCAAAAACCTCATCTGCTAGCGGTGCCATGAACTGGCCTGCGATTTTTGTTCAAATAATATGACTTCTGGTTTTGCCCCCCATACCTGTCCCTTAACCGTTCTGACCTCCTCAGAGTTGGTTCTTCTAAAAAAACATCCTCACCAATATCATAAATAGCCTGATTATGTACATCAATGTGTGGTGTGTTAGAACCATTGTTAAAACTTCGCTCATTCCAACCAACACCATCCACTTTCTCTAGTTCATCAATATTACATGCACGCTTCATATTTTTGAACTCCTTAAAATGAGAATAAACCCTCTTATACCTATAATCATTGGAGTCTCTGACAAGTTTATGATTTTTAATTTCTAACCCATTTGAAATAAACTTATCATTATCTTTTAATATTTTATCAAACTTAAATTTGTTGAACTCAAACAAAAGGTCATTCCGAATACTGTTGTCAAGTTTAGTTAATTGATCATTTAAAACAGATAATCTAATATTGTTATTACGAATAATAAGATGCATAAGTTCAATACCTGTTCTGTCGAACAGATGGGTAAGTTCAGTAAAAAGTTTAGTAAAAAGTTCTGTGCCTTCAGAGAACCCAAAAGGCAGTTTGAACATCCGCAGACCTTTTGGAACTTGTCCCAGTTCAATTGACCTTTCCATAAAAACGTTATCCATTTGTATGGATTTAAATTCTCTAAGTGCCTTCTCAAACAACAAGAACTGCACATTCAAACTGCCAAAGTCATTGCTGATAGTGTTCGAAGTAGAACAAAATGAAGGTGCCACCAAAATGTCTTTAAGTTGCTTAATCGATCCATTTCCTTGTGCAGCCCCTCTGCTGGTCGCGTCTCTAGCGTTCGGTAATGGATTGAAAGTTGTTGCTCCACGCTGAGCTACTCCTGTAAGTCCTCCTCCTGTAACATGTACCGAACCATTACTAGCCGACGGCCTGACTGGACTGCTTCCTGGTGTCGAGTGCAACGTATAAAGCACTTCCTGTGTTTCGGTAACCATAACCTGAGAAGCAGCTGGGCTGATATGACCTCTATCATGTAGAGCTTGTAATAATCTTTGCGAAATGTCTAGGTGCTGTTTTAATAATTCCTCCATGGAACCAAAGACCCAGTAGACACAAAATGAAAAGCAATGTAGTAAAAGTTCCAGAACAGTTTTCACAACCCACGATCCTTGTAGTGAACTGAAATAACCACCAGAAAATAAGTACATGTATATTTTCAAACTGAATTTGTTTGCACTAGCTTTTTTGTTCTGTGTCATCATACTACACATATATCTTGAGTGTGTGTGTGTGTATGCTTGCTTGTGTATATATATTTATATATGTATATATCAAATAAACAAATGTACTAAAGACTAAGAAGATAAAAAAACAATATCTAAGACCATGAAACCGAATCCACAAAACATCGAAACAACAAAACCGCGAAATTCAAAACATCGAACAAACCGCATACACTACACCATACATACACCACAACACCCACATCGTAACATAAACAAACAAAACTACACACATACACAACTCATACACACATAAGCAGGGGGGCAAGCCCCTCTGCACCCCCCACACCTCCCTACTTATATATACTAACTCCGAGATCACACAAACAGGAAACAAAAGCAAACTCACACACGCACATTCTCCAGTTCCTTACACACACATCAAACATATCAGCACACTCGCATACACTCTAACTCCCACTCAAAACCCTTACAAAACACTCACTTACCTGACATAACACCTAGATCCACACACGGCACCGCGCACTATCAACACACAATCCCGGAAATTACGTAGCGTAAGGTCATAACCGCAAATTTGAGATATTCGAATTTGCGATTATGAGCTTTCGCTATTGTAAACATTCGGCTTTATAGTCTCAAAATACTGAAATTCGACAGTGCAGTATTTTGAGATTATAAAGCGCTCCCATATATATATGTGTGTGTGTGTGTGTGTGTGTGTGTGTGTGTGTGTGTGTGTGTGTGTGTGTGTGTGTGTGTGTGTGTGTGTGTGTGTGTGTGTGTGCATGTGTGTGTGTATATATGTGCATATATCTGTGTATGTTTGTGTGTGCCCATCCATCCACAACCCCCTTTTCCCATCTTTGCAGATGGGGTCAGGGTATCACTTCACCAGTGACAATCATCTAGAGACAAGGTTTGCACCACTGCGTATGTGTATATGTATGCATGTATGTATGTATGTATGTGTGTATGTATATGTATACCGCATGTCTTTGGAATCTGTGAGGAAAATGGAGTAGCTGGAAGAAACCCACGCAAACAGAGAGAGGACATGCAGACCCTGCACAGAAGGCACGAATAGAACTGGAGAACCTATTGCTGTGAGGTGACAACTTGAACTGCTATGCCTCTGTGCCATCCAGTCTATCATATCAGCTATGATCTCATCTGCGTCTGCTGCTTTCCATGACTTAATTTTCCTTACAGCTGTTTTTACTTCTTCCATGATGGGCTCCTACTCTTCCCTCATTGAAGGCTGTATCTGAGGAAGTTAAGCTTCTGTATAGTTTTCTTCATTAGAATCTGCTCAAAGTAGTCCTTCCATCTGCCTTTGATGTCCTGTGGACTGGTGAGCAGGTTGTTGTTGACATCTCTTGTGAAGGGTCTCTGACTATCATCTTTATCTTTCTGTCTTTGCCTTGGAACCCAATATACTTTCTTTGTGCCATCTACTGAGTCACCTTCCAGGAGTTGGTAGAGCACCTCTGATGTCTTGTTCTTTGCTATTGCAACTCTGTTTTTAGCCTTATTGTTAGCCAACCAGTATTCCCTCAAACTGTCTGTCATTTCTTTCTCCCATTTTTCCCTGCACTACTTCTTTCTTGTGATGACTTCCTGGACTTCTGCATTCTTCCACCAGCTTTCCTTATATACTTTATTTCCATGCCTGGCTCGACTACATATATGTTCTGTAGTCCTCATATGTGCTGTTTTGATGTGCTTCCAATCTTCTTCATCTCCACTTATTTACTCTTCTTCTTGAGGTGCAGGAGCTCTAAGCAATTCCTAGAACTATTATGCTTTCTTCCCAGTCAACTTCTAGGTCTTCAGACTGGTCTCTGTTGACCTTGGAAGCTTCTATGACCACTGCTTGCAGCTGATTGTGGCAACCAGTGTTTTTTTTTACTAGGGGCTGACTGTTTCACTGGGGATGACTTTGCAATCACTGATTCTACGCCATTGTCCTTTCCTTACTAGCAGGAAGACTTATTGAGTTGCATGTTAGCCACTCTTGTATGCAACCTTGTGACAGTATCTCTTTTTGAACCATGTGTTGGCTACTATCAAGCCATTTGCCAGGCAGACGTCTAGAGTGGTCTCTCCTTCTTTCTTCCTATTGCCCCACCCCATGTGGAACCAGGCAGTCTTCTTATCCTATTCTATCCTGATATGTGCATTCTGGTCAGCCATTATCAACACCAATTCCTGTTGTTCTGCTTTATACTGTAATAAATATATCATATATGTCTGTATCTATCTGTTATATATGTATATATATATATATATATATATATATATATATATATATATATAAATAGTGTGTGTGTGTGTGTGTGTGTGTGTGTTATAGGTTTAGGTAATAGACTGGGTAAGAGGATTAAGAGTGTGTATGTGATTGAGAGTGTTTAGGGTTAGGTTATGGGATAGATTCAGTGTCCATGTGTTTGTGTGTGTGCACACGTATATGTGTGTGATGCGAGTTCCAACTGTCTTCTGTAGTGGTAGTGTTATGGGTACAGCTTTTTTTTTTTTTATTTCAGATGCAGGTTCAAATTAGGGGCAGGGTTCTCATGTGCTACTATGGTGGAGCAAGGAGGCTTTGCTGGTTACAGTGGATCCAGTAATCCAAAAACTCTTATACATCTAAAAACCAAATAGCCCAGCTAATACTAGGACCATAAGATATAAATCTACTCCAGCAAGTAAATGCACATGGTGGAGGTATAGATTTCTAACACAGTGCTTGCCCACCTCTGTACAACAAACTAACTCTACAAGTTAAACAGTGTGATACTGTTTGCCTTTAAAAAGAATAACTATTTGCGTATTCATAAATTCATCCCTGGTATGAATGACTTGACCCTTCTTGAAAAGGGAGGAAAAGCTTAAGGGAGGATACTGGCAAAACAAATGTCCTTGCACCTCAATTGATGTGCAGCTCCTATGAGCATATGACATATGACTAACTCACATCCTTGTATGGAAGCAGAATTAGTAGGCATTACTTGCTTAGTCCTGCTTTCCTGCTGACTCCTGGTTTACCTGCATGGAGTTGCAGTATGTGGGAGTAGAGAAGTGCTGTCTTGTCTGCACTAAGGCTAAGATCTTTTACAGTGTGTCAAGAAGACTTGGAGAAAAGGTATACGCATGGGATTGTTACAGACTGCATGTGCACTGGTGAGTGCATTTCAAGACCATAACATGTTTACTTGACTACAACAAAAAAGTACATTAGTCAAAATACTTGACTGTACTTTTTGCTTTGGTGTTTCAGGCCATCTTGAGATGCAATTTTCTTTAAACTTAACCCAACTCATACATTTAAAGGTTTTGGTTCTTGCAGGGGGAGCACATCATTAAAATTAATGTGTTTCCTCTCATGCCAACCTCTGTTTCTCAACTTTCCTCTTGGGCAACTGATATTTGTGGTGCCCCTGATTTTCACTGAAATTATTTTTTTTCACATCTGTTCCAAGTATGTTACAAGCCTATACATAGGGCACTTAGAACTGTATACAGAGCTTTATTAGCATTTTCTGCAGATATCAATCTCCACTGAAAATTCACTTTCTTAAAGTGTGTTACATTAAGTAAAACATTGAATAAATACATAAAAATAGTTACATAATTCCCAGTTTGTGGTAAGAGAAGCCTGAGTCAATTGGTTTGCATGTTAATTATTCTAAAATTGCTACAGTCATCCTTGGCTTTATGTTAAGTGTTTTTGATCCTGGACATACTGAATTAAACATTGGGTGCCAGCAGAGGTGAAAATTGTCATATCCAACTTGATGGGGTGCTAAGTGCCTTAGTTTCTGGCTTGGTACTGCCTTTCATTAAATTGAATGAGAAGTTTAAATGCTAAGCTGTTTAAAATGTTTTATGCATTTCAATGCATGTATTTACCTGAATGTGTTAATCAGTGTGATCTGTTCATGCAAGTACAAAGTAGTAAAGCCAGATATTGTCTAGGTGCAATATGTGGAGATACAAGGCTTGGCTTAATTGTTTGGGGGTGAGTATGCTGTTTTATGAAATAATATGCATTGCTTTCTAAAGAATTATGCTTGTTTGTGGAACTCAGTCATAAGGGAAGGTTGGACCAGAGGTTAGTGCAGCCTTTTTTTATTAAATTACTACTTTTTTAAGAATTTTACTTTTTGTGAGTGGTGACAGTGGGATTATAAATGACTGTCATGATTTGGTGGCGGTGACTTGAATTTTGGAGTACGTTTTACAGGTAATGACTATTCTGCTGTCTAAGCTGTTTTCTAGAGTCTTTGCAAGTGATCTGGAGAGGCAGTCAGCTTTGTATGAGATGGCTGCTCGAAAAATTAATGGGACTTGTTTAGACTACACAGATTACAGGTAAGTGAATATTTTTATGTTTGGGAAATTCAGATTTAAACTGTGTGTTATTGATGGCATCTCTTGGGTTTGGTTTCATTACTGGAGAAATTTAAGTGGACAGTATACATTTGATGTACTTCTTGTTTCTGCGTTGCATGGTTTATATAGTGTAAAGCTTTGTATTATAGATTTAATTTTTTACAGGTTTCAAGTTTCCCTGCACTCTGAGTGTGCAACAATTCAATGTGTTTTACTGCTAACTGGCTATTTTTTCACAGATTGCTTGCGAGGCTGGTTTTCTTGGAGATTTTGCCATGTTCTTTTTGCTTTGCTCAGCTGGATTTTAACTAATTTTACCTCAATTGAGAAGACGCAGTCACTGTTGAATGTTTTAGTGTGTCTTATTAGTTAGGTCTTTTTTATACAATATTTATTGTTTTCCATTTGTGGATAGTGACATTTAAACTGTTGAGGGGTTGTGAAAAGTTGTCACTTTACCTTCTGGTGCTGTATGTGGCAGTAATTATGGCCATGGTTTATTGCTCAGATACTGGGTAGGTGTTCTTGCTGGCTCAGTTTAAACAATGGTCCGATCACACAAAAACATGGCTTCAGTAAGACATTCTGGTACATGCTTATAAGCCTACTGACTAACTTCACGTTAGTGCAAGTTTTTATGTATGAGATTATTTAAATTCTTTCATTACTTATGTCAGATCTTAAATCTGAAGTATACATTGTAGGAAGAAATAAGTATGAAAGATGCATTCAGTGTATTGTTGTTCCCTGCTTTGTGGATAAGTAGTAGGTTCATAGGTTTATACCAGACTAATGACCACCAGAGTGTTTATGAGTCCAAAATCAGGTATAACTTTTAAATATTACCCTAATTCACATTAGTAGGAAAATAGGTTATATTACAGTGTAGTGCCTCGCGGGCGGTACTGCGCAGCTTGGGGCGTGGCATAGATGATTGACACAGAACATGTAACATTGTAGTGCCTCGCGGGCGGTACTGCGATGAACTCTTTTGGGAATTGGGAATAACTGTTAACTATTAAACTTAAACGTATTAAAAGCAAGAATGTGATCCTTAATTTAACTTGCATCATGAACTCTTTTTAATTTAACTTGCATCAAACAGAAGACTTTTTGGAGGTTATAATATTATACATGCAGCAAGAATGTGATCCGTAATTTAACTTGCATCAAACAGAAGACTTTTTGGAGGTTATAATATGACAGTATAAACGTTTTTAAAAGATCTTTGCGTTGCAGCTGAACATGCAGCAAGAATGTGATCCGTAATTTAACTTGAATAACAACGTAATAAGAAGACATTGTCGTTGCATCAAATACTCGCCTTTATTTTTAGTTAGTACAGTTAGTACATCGCATAATCACTAATTGTAATATTGACAGTATCAAACTAACAAGCGCACACAATCTGTCATGAAAACGGTTACAGTATCAAACTAACAAGCGCACACAATCTGTAACTGTTCAAGCGCACACAATCTCTAACTGCTACTGAGCATACGTACGGAAACCCAGCTCTTCCTTGTGCTCCTCCTGGTACTGTCTGATATGTTCCAGAAGGCACAGAAACAAGTCCTCACTCTGTCTGCCATACTTCTCACGCCAAACAAACTCATCCAGGTGGCTAGCCACCATATGCCTTACAGTTCCGTTCATCTGTTTGAACTGTTTCTTGCAACGCGACCACATCCCCTCCACCGCGTTAGTGTGTGCACCAGTTGCAGGGTCTGCAAAATTTTTACTGTGATTTACAGTAAGGTGCGTATAATTCATTGCCGGGAGCTGGGAAATACTTCTATAAGCTGCCCATTCGTCCGAAACTATGACCGAGCCTGGTAGCACATGTTTGACAATAATCGGAAGTAAGGTGCCTGCATCCCTTCTCTCAACGAATGTCAGGTACCCACACTTTGTACTGCAGTCATAGATTCCAAAGATCCAACGGTCCATTTTGCCTAACACCCGACCACGATTGTATTTCGCCTTCACAAGAAGACATTCATCGATCTGCACTTCAAGACCTGGGCCACCGAGTAGCATGGGATCTTGCAGGAGTCTCCAGTTGCAGACATCGCGGAGAAACTGATACCAGTCCACCAGTGTGGTCTTGGAGACTGTTAAGTGGTCTGCAAGCCTGCAAATTGGCAGTTTCCTTGACCACCAGTGCATCACTTTAATCAGGGTATGCAGAGGCAGTCTGCTCTTATGAAAAAAAGTGCCACAGAGCATTCCTGCTCTGCTTCTACAGTTCCTGGCTGTGCATCTCCAGGAGAACGTGGCGCGCTGCCGAACCAGAGATGACCGAGACCCACAGAGATGGCAGCGTTTGTCCTTCCCAAGTATTCCGACCGACTGCAGGAATGTAACCACGGATGTGGGAGAGGAGGTGATGCAGATAAGGTATGCGTCGTCCATCCTGTTCATGTCTTGAGTGTCATGAAGTGCAAGGTAAAGGCAAAGGTTGTCCTAGACAGTTTGCAGGCATTTTATTCATACAGGTGTAGAAAAGGGCTGATTGTGGATGAATAGGTTGCCAGAAGGTGTTAAACTATCACTTTTAATGACATTATCACTTTTAAAAATAGCTGTACGTGTGAAGCGTTACGTAAAGAGATAACGCAATGATTATGTTCTGTTTACCATGGATATCTGTACGCTATTTCTCTGGTACAAGTTAGCTTATTAATATTGTTATTATTGTATAATATTTATTATGATTATATTCAGTTACAAAGCACATTTACGTAAATGCATTGTAAATAAGAGAGTTAATATGTTCCGTGATAGTGAAATGACACTGTGCATGTTAGGTGTTAAACAGTATGTGTGAAGCGTTACGTAAAGAGATATTGCAATGATTACTTTCTGTTTACCATGGATATCTGTAAAAAACTACATTTACGCTATTTGTCTGGTACAAGAATGATGATTATTTTCTGTTTTAAAACCAAAGTTACGTTGCATAGTTACAATTGCATTGGAAGTTATGGGCGTGTTTAAACAATTAAGGGCGATCAGGGGCGGAGTTTGCTACTGCGCATCCTGCGAGGCAGTACACTGTAATATAACCGGAAAATAACCATATTTTCAAGAATATGGATTTCTTAAAGACTAAGTATGAATCTCTAATGTCTGACATTATGGACTGACTGTAATCTTCAGTGATTTACCAGAAAATCAAAACATTTTATAAGGAGAAGGGGGGTAGTTTGAGGTGAATATTTTATTTATTTGCCACTTCTTAACCAGGTTAATATGGCTGGGCATATGCCCTTTTTCAGCAGAGACCTGAGAAGAAAAGCTCCAAATACAAAAAGTTAAATTTGTTACAATGAAAAAAATACAGATATAAGCAAAAACGTACAAGAAGAATAAGATTCATCTTCTACATGCTTAGAAAAAGACACACTAACAATCTAAAATACATGTAATATAAATGTTGTATGGTAACAGATAGGAGAAGAGGAAAGGAAGGAATAGTATGTAGGCAAGACTTAGGTATAGCGAGGAGTCTAGCTGGAGAAAAGTGGAGAATGGACAAGAGCAATGGATGTAAGATATAGGTGAGAGTTGTCTGATACAGTAAATAGGGTTAAGAAAAGGATGCTTGTTACTGAAACAGAAGTAAAACATACAAGCAGGACAGTATAAGATGTTGGAAATAGAGGCAGTGGTTTGGAGGGAGAAGAAAGATGGGGGAGGAATTGCTTCATGTAGGGTCTTTACAGGGGCAGGTCCAGGAGTTGAGTGGGTATTCCTTTAGGGCCAGTTGAAATTGGGAGAGGTTTGGTATGATCTGATGTACAGAGGGAGTTTGTTCCAGGAGGTAGTGACTGTGTGACTATAAAGACTTTTTCTTATGGATTTATTAGATTTGGAAACTTGGAGGAGGTGTTGGTCAGAGCTACAAAGCTCCCGATTAGGGGCATAAGGGGAGATGAGAGTTGCTAGTGACTGACAGGCTAGGGGTTAATGTAGGATGGTATGTGTCAAGTGGAGTTGAGGCAGAAGAAATTGATTATGGAATTATAGCCAGTGGAGTATTTTAAAGGAGAGGCAGTGGTGAGAGCAATGGGAGATTTGTGGCAAACCTAGCTATTTTATTGTATGTAAGTTCATTTGATTAACAGGAGATGAGAACGCCAAAAACAATCAGTAAGTTCAGTTAGGGCTAGAGTAGGCAGTTAAGCCAAATTGGACAGCTGCTCTCTTTTACGGATTAATCTATGAAGGTAGGGCTATCAGGTAGTAGTGAAAACTTTGTGGGACAAAAAGTACACTTTGTTTACAGGTCTATGGGTGATGTCTGTAAAGCACTCAGTATGCAATTAAGTTGTGGAGAGATGTACCACTACAAGTAGCTAGTAGTGCAGAGAGTAGGGAGTTCATGAGCAACAGAGCTAATAGCACAGCTGGACTTTTAGGTAAGTGAGCAAAGGTAAGTATGGCTAATTGTTCGCTGAAATACAAAAGGGGGATGGGGGTGCACAGAGATGTGTTGTAGCTGATCGAGACCAATTAACTCTGTAAGTACAAGAAAGTAGAATAAGGGTAAAGAAAAAACACACATACAATAAACTAAGTCAAGTTTAGTTGCTTGGATTGTCTACCACCAGAGCGATTCACTAGAGGGATGGGTAGTCTTCCTGAGTTGCAAAGGGATTGTAGAGCCCTTTTTGGTGAAGCAAGGGACCTGAAAAACAAAGATAGATTGAGGACAAGGGTGAGAAATGAGAGATATAATAAGAGGAAAAGCAATAGAAGAGATAAGGGGAGATGTAGGACAGGAAATAGAGAGGTAAATATAAAAACAAGCTGTAAAATTAGAAGTGGGGACAATGAATGCAATACAGAGAGTAAGGAGGACAGAGATAGTACGTAAGAGCTACACAGAAGGAAGAGATGGGAGACCAGAAATAAGAGGACAGGGCCAGATAGGGGAGAAATAAGATAGAAGCAGAATAGAAACTATAGTAATGGTTGTAAATAATCAGATATGCAACAGTAGAGCACTATATTTTCAAAACAAATACAGCAGGGATGTCAGTAAATATAAATAAATTCTACCAAAGCAGACTACGGAGTCTAGCACAGTTCAGTTTTGTGGATAGAAAAACCTTACACTAAACTATGAAATACAGTGCAAAGTATATTACACAGTTTCTAGCACAGTTCAGCTTTGCAGTTAGCAAACCTTACACAATATCAGAAGTAAATATGGCAGAAATTAAGGACACAGTTTGCAGATGGAAGAAAAGAAAAAAAAAAACTTACACTAAACCAGAAGTTACTATAGCAGAAAATAAATGACACTACCATCAGTTTATACAGTGATAACTAATGCGCCCCAGCAACAGTTGTTGCCAATACAAGCTAAAAGCCTGCGCAATCTGTGGACTACGGGTATAACCACTTTACAAAGAGCTGAGTGTAAAGAACATAACCACAATACAGCAAGGAAGGTCGGGAGAAACAATGCAATTGTTAACTGTGTAAGGAACAAATAGAAATATGCTTATGGAGATGCTAGAAGAACACTCTATTAACACACTTAACTATGTTATTGAAAAAAAAAAAACGGTTAAATAGCAATGTTCACATACATGGTAGCCATAGCATATTTCACGCTCCCATTCACAGTGTAGATAAAGTAAAAAGGTGAACTTTGCAGTTTAGGTACAAAAATAACAACAATGATTGGACTGTTCAGCTGTAAAAAGGTTCAAAGACCCTATTACCTGGTCAGTGTGTGCACACCTCTGCAGTCAGGGGCCAGTAGCTAGTAAAAGATGGCGAAGAATGCAAATGTGGCTTTTACATGTTGCAAAGCATCATGGGAGGAGCAGGGTGGCGTAATTTCACAGAAGGCGAGTATATGGCAATATGAAGAGAAGAAGACAGAAGGAGCAATACCAGCAGAGAGGAGATGAGAACGCCAAAAACAATCAGTAAGTTCAGTTAGGGCTAGAGTAGGCAGTTAAGCCAAATTGGACAGCTGCTCTCTTTTAGGGATTAATCTATGGAGGTAGGGCTATCAGGTAGTAGTGAAAACTTTGTGGGACAAAAAGTACACTTGGTTTACAGGTCTATGGGTGATGTCTGTAAAGTACTCAGTATGCAAATCAGGGATAGTTGGGCAGTTTGAAGTAGTTAATAAGCAGTAATATTGCTTTTGCATTTTTTCAGTCTAATGATTTTTGTTGTGGTGTGGGTGGCCAGTTATTTCCAAAGATGTCCTTATATGGGTGTAATTTTTGTCTTGGTTTTCATTTAGGTAGTTGTAATCACAAGTTGTATATTATATCATATCATATTATATTATATTATATTGGATCTACTTGAATTTCGCGAACTTACATTTTACCGAAATGTAAGTCCATGAGCTGATTTACGTGAATGTGCGTTTTGCCAAAAATGCACTTTCACGTAAATACAGCTGTCAAAAAAGAAAAAAAGAAAGAAAAGAGGTGAAAACATGCAGTTTGCATGTATCCTTACTTGTACATCAATGTTTAGTGTTGATGTACAAGTAAGAAAATTATTGCTGAGATCGTGGTACAGCGGGGAATCAGGGAATATTCCCTTTTCCCCACTGTAGTGTGATCTCGGAGTGAGAATATTAAAGTAGGGGGGTGCAGGGGGGCTTGCCGCCCTGCATAAATGTGTTTAAAGTGTTTTTTTTGCTGGATTTACGCGAAAGTGCATTTTCGATTAAACGCACTTTCCTGTAAAAATCAGCTCGCAAATTTACGTTTCGGTGAAATGTAAATTCACTGATCTAATAGGGATCCTTTATATTATATTATATTATATTTGTGGGGTATAGGCAGTAGAGACATTTGTAAGGATGAGGCCAAGCATAATATTTGTTTACTGACGTCTGAGTACCGGGAAAGTCTAATTGGGTAAGTGTCCATTTTTGTTGGAGGCCCATGGAGAAATGTTTCACAGTTTATCAAAAACATTTTGAAAACAATTTTAAAACCTTCTACAGTTTAAATAATTATATCATTGTGGACATAATGTGACAAAATTGATTAAAACAATTACAAATTATATAACAATAATTTAATTATCAGAGAGCTTTTAGACAGTGCTTAGATGTTAAAGGTAAACTAGTATAATACATACAGGAATTGCAATATGAAGTTAGGGAAAAAAATGAATTATTACTTATCTAGATAAAGTTAGGAAGTGAGTGAAAAGGGGAAGTAAAGGAGATGTAATGTAGGAATAAGAACTTGTTCATATTTAGGAATATTGTTATCCTGATACTGAGGAAAAACAGAGACAGATTTTAGCTAAGAGCTACTTTTGAATGGTTTTGAAGGACTGGAGGGAGGGTATTGACCTGATGGATATAAGTAAGGAGTCCCAGGCCTTAGCAACATGGTATAAATACAGATCATGGCCTGCAGATTTGATAGGGATGTGGGCAGCAAAATGTTTCCTCACTGAATCACAATGATGGAGTATGAACATAGTTGTATAGAATGGTATTTAGTGCTAGACAAGCAGATGATTGCTGGCTAATGTTGTAGGTGGGAAGAAGCTCTGTGTATGTCAGTTGATGGGTTAGTTCTAACCAGTTTAGGCTTTCAGTACTATATAGCAGTGGGTTCTGAAAGCGGCATTTGCTGCAAATGTAACCACTTTACAATTCATTGCTCAAATTGTGCTGTTTGTGCTACTTGGACGTTAGTAAGAATGGATGCTTCATAAACTAGTTTGGGGATGTGATAAGTAGTGACGAGTATAGCTTTAGTTGTGTTGGTGAAAATGTTTTGGGATCTCAAAAGCTTCCAAGTTTTTGGTCAGTATTTCTATGCATTTTTGTATGTGCATGTCAAATGTAAGGTTATAGGTTCATAGGTAAGGTAAGTACTAGTCTAGCTGATCTTGCAGGCCATTTTGCCTACCTAATTTCCCTTTTTGTGTTTGAAATAATTTATCCCATTTGGTTATAGATTGGCCTTGCCTGTCCCATTGTTGATAATTGCATATTAGCCCTAATGAGAATAACTGGGATCATACCATATATAAATTGAGTGGACCCATGCCTAGGATAACGCATTTAGGTGCTGCATCTGCCCATTTACAGTGCATGGGGCAGTTCTGGGGTAAATTTTCTGTTTCCCATCCATATTTATAAGTTGCACTTGAAAACGGACAGGGATGAACTTTGTTTTATGTGGATGGGGAGTTTGTTCCACAGCAATGGTATCCTCTGCAAAATATACCTGCCCTTCCAAACTGTTCTCTTAATGTTGCAGAAGAGGTTTAGATGCCTATGCAAAGTATTTCTGATGCCTTTTGACTTACTGATGTGCATTAAGTCCATTAGTAATAGGTCAGCAGATGCCTTCTATGGCAGACACAGGTCACATCCTAGGAGTCTGTAGGATACTGAGTGTAGTGACAGGGGGTTCAGTCAGTCCATTTAGGACCTGTTGTTTACGCCTTGTATCCTTTTAGTAAGATATCTTTGTGAGAGCTCCAGTTGTTGCTTGTGCCTGAACAGATATAAGCCAAAGGGAGCATTATGTGCAATGACTAGCTGAATAAAGGCTGAGTTAAGGGTTCAATGCCATCCCTAGAACTAGACACAATTCATTTATTTATAATCTGTGCAATGTAGAAGGACTTTCTTCTAACAAGAGACACACGTTGGTCAAAATTTAAGTCAAAAGAAAAATCCGTGGTATCCCTCAAAGTCTCAGAAAACCCAGTATGCAAAGTATACTGGGTCAAAGACAAACCAAGCAGAAACTCTGCAGTGTGGAAGGTGTGAAGTTCACGCCTTGAAATATGTTGTGCACCTAGGTGACTAATAAACCAAGCAGAAACTTCATTTTCATTATACTTGACTAGGATCATTTGATTGTGTGTTTCAATAAAGCATATTCCACTCTTAACTCATCTCTGAACTTTTTTTCTTATCATAGTAATAGGACATGAGTAGTCAGCCAATGTTTTATTACTATGCAATATAAGCACCTGTGAACAGTTGCTAAGGTAGCCATTAGTGACAGATTGCAGTGATGTGTCGGCAGTCTCTAGATCACTATAGGCGTAAGGTTAGTGATGTCTGTTGAATTTCCTACTTTGTGTAGATGGATAATGTGTGATTGTTTCCAAAGAAAGGGAACATGGGTTTCCAAGACTGACCCATTTATACAGATTGAGAAAAAATGGGCAATGCTAATGGCTGCTATTTTAAGGTATTCACTTGGAAGGTCATCATTTGAAGCTGAGGATGGTTTGAGCTTGAGTTGTTTAATATATGTTTTTCAACGTTTTTCGTATTTTACGTGTTTGCCTACGTATTTGTGTACTACCTTCTTTGGTACATTTTTAGCCAGTGGGCTTTGTGCAATAAAATCTTTTTGGACCAAATTTCATCGGTGGATTATCTTGAGTCCTGGCAAGAGGTTAAAGACAACCTTCATTGTACCGTTCGCAGTATCCTGTGTGTTTTATGGTTTATTTTCTTGTCTTTGGTTACTAGTTGAATTTTGGCTGCTGCTTCGGTTACGAGGAGTCTTTTCCAAGATGGATAATAGTTCCTTACTTAGTGAACTAATCAGGGTTATCCAAACCCTTTCACAGACAGAGAATTCTCCACCTGAATCTCATAATGAGATTCCTTGTGCACAGAGTAGTCCGAGGGAGACTGGCGCGAATGTGATGACGTCAGACGCCAGGAAAAACAAGCGTGGTGGCGAGACTGCCAGAGTTAGCTCGCAAGCGGAACCGAATGGTGCTTCTAATTTCAGACATTCTCCCAGGGATTATCAGGACAATATACCCAATACCTACCAGGATATGGACTTTAACACCTGGCTGAACCAGTCATTCAACAATCGCACCAAAGCGAAAAAGAACATACCGACTGGCAGTTCGACATATAAGGACAAATGTAAGACTTTTAAGAGCTTGTTATTGAGATATAAAACCTTGGCTATTGAAAATTGGTACTTCGACAAATGTGTTAAGGATAAAATTGTACCAAAAGGTTTGAGATTAAACAAGTTCCCTAATAATTGTACTGATGACAAAATGTTTTTTAAAGCAATATGTGATATACTTAATGACTGTGGGCTGGCTATTATTAAGGTTATGATAAAACACAATGTAGAGATTATGGAAGATACCAAGAAAGAGATTGATAAAATATACAATGAGATGTGTAATGACCTTTTATTTTCAGTAGATGAATACAAAAATATGTATTATAGGGTGCTTCATGATATTGATTACAACATCAATATTAATATGAATAGGAAACTAAGGAAACTGGAAAGAGATTTGGAAGCATATGAGAAAGGTTTTGCCTATTTTGGGGAAGTTAACAAAGGCAAAAGATATAGCATGGGATCAAACCCCTACAATAGCTATAGAAGCAATAAATATCAAAATGGTGGTAAAGGATGGGGTAACAGAGAGTATTTAAACAACAGTGGAAGAGATTTGTATAACATCGAAACACATTTTGAAGAAAATTATAGAGACAGTGATGTAGTGGATGAAATCCCTTTAGGAATGGAGGAGCCAAGGAGATCCGAGAGAATTCGGAATCGGACCCAGCAACCCTCCTATGCGCAGGTCACGGAGAACAGGAACAACAGATACATGGGGAGGGTGTACAGATAAGGACCACTGAACTTTTTTCCCCTTCTTCATCTTTTTCTTTTTCTTCTTTTTTAAATGCTGAACAAAATACAATAGAGATTATAGGAGAAGATGAACAGAAGAACATTATCAATACATTTAATAATTTTAATATTTTTAATTATACAGATATTATTATAACTGAAAGTTATTTTAATTTATTTATAAAAGGATTTTCATTTGTGCCTACAAAGAAACCCAGATTAGAAAATATATTATTGGACATAAAAATTTTCACCCGTAAGCTTAATTTTAAACACCTATACAATGAAAAACATACCCAATTGAAAGAAAATTGTCTAAAAAGGTCAAGTACATATAATCCTCCACTTCATTATGAAATTATGAATTTTGAGAAATGTGTTGTTAATAGGATTAGGAAGGACTATAAAAAGGAACATATGACTGACAATAACTTAACTAAAAATGAACTAGAACTATTAAACGAATTAAGCTACAATGAAAGAATCAGGGTAATGAAACCAGACAAGGGTGGAGGAGTTGTTATTATGGACAAATGGGATTATACCAGAAGGATGATGGATATTTTGGACAAGGAGAATAAATATGCACTTGTTTCCAAAAATGAGATTAATATTTCCTATAACAACATAGATTTGATTTTGGAAGATAATTTATTACAAGGGTTGATTGACAGAGAACTGTATCAATTTCTAAAGGTCCCTAAACCAGTTATACCAGTTATCTTCGGTATCCCAAAAGTTCATAAGTCCCTTTATGATCCACCCTTAAGACCAATAGTTTCTTCACAAGGTTCTAAGACGCAACCACTAGCCATATATGTGGACACCAAGTTAAAGGAAACATACAACAAATATAAACACATTTTAATAGATTCATGGGATTTTTTAAACAAAATAGGGCATAGTCCTTTTATGGACAATTTTACTTTTATTACTATTGATGTAAGAGACCTTTTTTTAGCTATTCCACATATAGAAGGTCTATTGTGGTTTGAAAAGATGTTGACAGAAATAGATATTTTAACATCGGATGAATATAGGCTGGTCCTTGAAAACATGGAACTGGTTCTCAAATATAATTATTTTTACTTTCAAGGGGACTATTATCATCAAAAAGATGGTGTTGCAATGGGGTCAGCATGTGCCCCAATATATGCTAACATTATCATGTTATATTGGGAAAGACAATATGTTTTTGACTCAGAATTTAATCAATATATTACCAGATATTTTCGTTTCCTAGATGATATTTTTGTTTTGTGGAATGGCCCCTTTGATGGTATTAGTAAATTCATAGAATATATCAACAACACTACAAGTTTTTTGGAATTTACACATCAAATAGGAAAAGACACTATACATTATTTGGATATTAAATTAGAGAAAGATTACCAAAACCAATGTTATAAATCCAATATCTACAGAAAAGAACACCATTCTAATTCATATTTGCACTTTGACAGTGACCATCCCTATCAATTAAAAAGGAACATAGTGAAAGGACAGATGATTAGAATGGCTAGAATGATTTCTGACACTAATGAATTTCTGAATGAAATTAATAATGTAGAAAATATGTTTTTGGAAAGAGGATATCCATTGGAATTTATTGAACCAATTAAGGAATATGTCCGTATGGGAAGGGGCAGCAAATATGTCGCTTTATTGAATAAAGAAGACAATTTGACAACGGATATAAATCAGGATAGGGGAAAAAACTTTAATAGAGAGGGATTCAGCAACATAGACACATCACCATATTTAACCTTGACTTATTATAAAGGAATAAAATGGCTAAAAAGAAGTATCAATGAAACTTGGGAAATGTTTCAAAATATGCCCAATAGAACCAATGTATTTCGGAATGAAATAAAGTATAGTTACAGGAGAAGTAAAAACATTAAGAATATTATTGAAAACAACAAAAGGAAAGTAGATGGGGCATGTATAAAACAGGGTACCTACAAATGTGGGAGATGTACCCATTGTGCCTACATTGCTTGTTGTAAAGAAATTAATATCCCCAGTCTAGGAATGACCCTTAAGGGGAAGAAATACAGTAGTTGTTATTCAAAAGGAGTAGTGTATGTAGCTTATTGTAAAGTATGTTACAGTTATTATATAGGTAAAACTGAACGGCACCTCAGGACGAGAATTTATGAGCATATTAGGGATATCAAAAAAGAATGTATAAATAATGCATTATATAGACATACACTAACATGCAAGGAGGCCAATTACAAATTCTGGGTTTTAGAAGAAGTTGCACACCCAGAAAGAGGAGGCGACTGGGAAACATTATTGGAATTTCGTGAAATGATTTGGCAGTTAAGACTTGATGCATGCTATGGTAAAGGTCTTAATGACCATATATCTATTACCCCAGCATTAAAACTACTTGCAGCTGATCCTAAGAAACATTAACTATTTAAACACTATTTAAACACTATTTAAACAACAAATTCCTATACCAACTGTAATGAATTATTAACAATAATATTGTATTATTATATCAGTATTTTATATTTATTTTTATTTCTTCCTTTATTTAACTTGTTCAATGCACAATACATACAACATGTTTATATACACAAAGAATTTGTATATTTGGTATTTCTTTGTTTATATACATTTTTATATATTTTTACATATACATTTTTCAACTATATACTTTTTATCTATCTATATATTGTTCATCTAATAACATTTTTACCTAATGGAATTTTATATTTATATTTAACGAATTTTTTATATTCCAAGTATTTATATTATATATATATACATGTATTTTATTTATTTATTTATTTATTTATTTATTTATTTATATACATGTTTACATTAATAAATATTTACTTACACACATGTATTTCATTTGCAATAAGCATATAAATACTGGAGATAATACTTCAATTGATACAGGGTGTACATAATATACAATATATAATGTATATATATATATTTATTTAATTGTTTTTTATATATATACATGTTTATTCTAGCATTAAAATTGATAAATTGTATTTAATTCTGTATTTAATTCTGTTTTTATCCCTGTTTTATTTTTGTTCTGTGCTCTACCTTTAAATTTGAAACATCAATTTGAAGCCAGCCAATCAACACAGTCTAAAAAGTTTTTTGAAAGTTTTACAATTGTATAAATAAAAGGAAATGTAGTAAAACATTGATTCTGAAGAAGTCTCCTGAACAGGAGATGAAAGCGCTTAATCTACACTAGTTAAAATATATGTTTTTCAACGTTTTTCGTATTTTACGTGTTTGCCTACGTATTTGTGTACTACCTTCTTTGGTACATTTTTAGCCAGTGGGCTTTGTGCAATAAAATCTTTTTGGACCAAATTTCATCGGTGGATTATCTTGAGTCCTGGCAAGAGGTTAAAGACAACCTTCATTGTACCGTTCGCAGTATCCTGTGCGTTTTATAGAAACTTCATTTTCATTATACTTGACTAGGATCATTTGATTGTGTGTTTCAATAAAGCATATTCCACTCTTAACTCATCTCTGAACTTTTTTTCTTATCATAGTAATAGGACATGAGTAGTCAGCCAATGTTTTATTACTATGCAATATAAGCACCTGTGAACAGTTGCTAAGGTAGCCATTAGTGACAGATTGCAGTGATGTGTCGGCAGTCTCTAGATCACTATAGGCGTAAGGTTAGTGATGTCTGTTGAATTTCCTACTTTGTGTAGATGGATAATGTGTGATTGTTTCCAAAGAAAGGGAACATGGGTTTCCAAGACTGACCCATTTATACAGATTGAGAAAAAATGGGCAATGCTAATGGCTGCTATTTTAAGGTACTCACTTGGAAGGTCATCATTTGAAGCTGAGGATGGTTTGAGCTTGAGTTGTTTTATATAGAATGAGTTCACTGGTTTGAAGGTGAAAGTGGACGTAGTGATATATGGCTATTGAGCAGGGTTGGGATTCGATGTGGGAACCCTTGGTTAAGAACACTATACTATCTATGAACTGCCCTGATTTAGACATGTAGCTTTGGTCTGTTTTTAAAACAATTCCAGGTTTTGTGGCAAATCAAAGGGGATGACAGAAGTCAATAAATAATAACATATATATGACTTTTAGACTTCATATCCTTTAGAATATGCATACCAACATAAATCCTGTCATTCTAGCAACTTTCTAAGTTAAAAGGAGCAATATTGAAAAATATATCCCTATTTTGGGCCATTGTATCCACATTATTTGAGGCTTTCTCCAGATGTCTTGCACTAAGAGGTTGAGATGTATGCCTACCTCTCAAATGTCCAGTTTTTTGCAGAATGTCCAGATTTGTGCCTCATATTTTTGGCTTACTCCAAAGAGAATTTGTGGGTTTCTAGCAAATCACTGAGGATTGAAATAACTAAATAGTGCCATACATTTGAGTTTCAGACTTCATTTCCTTCAGAAAATGCATGTTACAACATATGCTGTTACTCTAGCAATTTCTAAGTCTATAAGAGCAATATTTATAATCTGTCCCTATTTTGCCCCCCACCCCACATTAATTAATGCTTTGTCCAGATTTCTTGTGCTAAGCAGTTGAGAGGTATGGAGGTGAGGTATTGAAGTATGGTATGTAATGCTATAGTTGCTAATTATTCGGTGCATTTTAAGGGGAGGATAGGGGTTCTGCATTCCTGAGAATGTCCTCCATTGTATAAGATGCCTAGTAACTATGAACTCGTCAGTTTTTTAGTCATTCTCTGTTGCATAACTGCTGAACTGGTTAGGCATTCCATCAACACTATACTCCAAAAATGACTGAAAATGAAGAACGCTGGACTCCACGGATTCCTAAAACACTAACTGCTCTCATACAATATCCCAACCTCATGGAATAGTGTGAAATCTGTATTGAAACACTCCAACCACAAATAAAATAAAAAAATCTTCATTTAAAGTGCCATACGTTAAGCGCTTTCACTCACTTGACCGTGAGCTTCATCAGAACAAGTTTAAAAAAGTAAATGCAGTTTAAATACTCCATTTGGCGCCAAATCAGAGTACATTTAAAGTGACACCACGCACCAAAAATTCTGTGCTAAAATGATTGAAATTGCCTGATGTCACCTATAACATATATTAACATCCAAACATCCTGCCAACAATATAAATAACAATATCAAAATATATAGAAAATATACAAATGAATATAAAATATGCATCACCCTTAAATAAAAATGTAACAACGTAACATTCTGTACTACATTCTAATACATATAAGCTGATGCAATCTGACTGATACTCAGACTAGTCACTTATCCCTTACAAATATATGTACTACAATCAGATGAATTATTTGTTAAATAAAAATACTTATTTATAAAAAAATATTACAACTACCCACAAGCATACATAAATGTATACATAAGAAAATAATTTATAGACAACTGTGTGTATGAATCTTCTTATAGACAAGCTGATCCATTCCTTTTCCCTAAAAAGTATATTATTAATATTATCTAATATTTAATAGTGGTTTAATAGTTTTGTGGTTGTTAAGTCCCGGGGGTGTTGAGGCATTGGTGTACAACTGCCACCATACTTCCCTATAGGCCAAGATTGCTTTAATGTTGCCTCCTCTAGGGTCCAAGGCAACACTTTCCAAGATAGCAAACTTAAAGGAATGCTCAGCTCCATATTTCTCTACATGCCTTTAAAGAACATTATTCACATCTTTCCTCCCAGCGCTATATAGCTGTGCATATATAAGTTTTTTTGAAGTTCCATTCGGTCTTCCCTTTATAGTATCCAGGACATACCCCACATTTTGCCAAATAAATGACAAACTTCGAGTTACAATTGCCTTGTTTAAATGTCAATCTAGTTCTATTAACGTTGTTCAGAACAATTCCTTCATCTTCATTAATTGCCTGACATTGATCGCAGCCGCCACATTTAGTTGTATTCTTCTTAACACTATTAATTCCTTTACACCTTGTTCCTCTTTCCAAATATGTCTTGATGTTTCAACCCATCTTGCATACAAAAGTGGGTTTAGAGCCCAATAAATCTTGATCCACCATCATAACATTCCAATTATTTATTAAAATGTCCTTTACTTTATTAGTGTATGGACCATACTCTAATACACAAGCTCTATTGTAAATCCCTTTTGTATCTATGTGAATAGAGTCAACTATATATATATATATATATATATATATATATATATATATATATATATATATATATATATATATATATATTAATATATATATAAAACATATACAACTACACACACCTTTCTTTGGAAATAGCACATTTTGAGTTGCTCCACATGTTTTAGATTAGTGGATTGTTTGAGTGAAATCAAACTATTTATTAAAAAACTCAGTTTAGCTATTATGTTCAAGGACAATACAACTGACACTGAACAAAGGTCAAGTGGGACTAGTATACTTAGGAAGAAAAGTTGTTATGTTCCTCCCATTCATCCTAATGTGTTGATTTATGACAGGATGGTAACAAAACAGATTTATCAGTTGCAGAATGAGATATCGGGCAAAAAATATAGAAGTAATTTAACTACGGATGAGATGAAAATCTTGAAAGATCTGACAGAAGAGTATTCGGATTATGAAACCTGACAAAGGAGGTGGTGTAGTAATATATGACAGTTTAGAATACACCTCCAAAATGCATGATATTTTGCACTTATCAGGCAATTATGAGATAGTTTGTATTAATGAAATTAACATAGCCCATAGACGTATAGATATGCATGTGGAGGAATTCCTTATTGATAGAAGGATTACGGAAGACACTTACAACTTATTGAAAGTGGAATATCCCAAATTGGCTACATTAGTGGGGATACCAAAGATACATAAAAATGTTAGCAATCCACCTTTTCGTCCTATAATTTCGGGCAGTAAATCCAAAACTTTCCTGTTGGGAGTAGCAGTGGACAATATGCTTAAGCATATGTATGGGAAGATCACACATATGGTTAAAGATTCATGGGAATTTTTAAAAAACTGCCCTGTTGATTTGTGGAAGGAAGGATTAAT
Source organism: Protopterus annectens (assembly GCF_019279795.1). Classification (NCBI taxonomy): domain Eukaryota; kingdom Metazoa; phylum Chordata; order Ceratodontiformes; family Protopteridae; genus Protopterus; species Protopterus annectens. The sequence goes on from NC_056745.1 coordinate 34,183,513, forward strand.
ATTCGTCACTATTAATGTTGTAGATTTATTTTCATGTATCCCCAAGGAGGAAGGGATGGAAGCCTTTATTAATAGCATCAGGAAATATAGTGACTTAGTATGGGACGAGGTTTGTTTGATCCTTGAACAGATGTCTTTGGTTCTTGACCACAACTACATATTTTATGAAGGTGAACATTTTAGACAAACCAAGGGAGTGGCTATGGGGTCAGCTTGTGCCCCCATATTTTCCAATTTGGTAATGTTAGATTGGATAGAGATAGTAGTGTTTAAAAGCAACTACTATAAGTATGTCAAATACTATTCGCGCTTCCTTGATGACATATACATTTTGTGGGATGGGAATCAGACAGACCTTAATCATTTCTTGGATTATTTAAATCAAAGCAAAAAAATTCCTCAAGTTTACCTTCACCAGTAGTAATGAAGGTGTAGCCTATTTGTATACATTCATATCCAATGGTGACAAATGTTTTAAGTCTAGGATACATAGGAAGAATGCATTTACAAATGGCTACTTGGAATACACCAGTAACCATCCTAAAAAAATATTGTACAATATATACAAAGGACAGTGTATTAGAGCCATTAGGATGACTTCGGAATATAATGAGATGATAGATGAATTGGACTTCATCACAGAATTATTTAAAGAAAGGGGGTATAACAGAAATATAATGAAGGATGTGAGAAAATATGTTATTAAGGAATGGGGAAATAAATATACCTCATTATTAGGAGCAAATAGTAAAGCAAGGAATACCACTATGATGGAAAGGGGTTGACTCTATTCACATAGAGACAAAAGGGGTTTACAATAGAGCTTGTGTATTAGAGTATGGTCCACACACTAATAAAGTAAAGGACATTTTAATAAATAATTGGAATGTTATGATGGTGGACCAAGATATAGTACATTTATTGGGCTCTAAACCCACTTTTGTATACAAGATGGGTCGAAACATCAAGACATATTTGGAAAGAGGAACAAGGTGTAAAGGAATTAATAGTGTTAAGAAGAATACAACTAAATGTGGTGGCTGCGGTCAATGTCAGGCAATTAATGAGGATGAAGGAATTGTTTTGAGCAACGTTAATAGAACTAGATTGACATTTAAACAAGGCAATTGTAACTCAAAGTGTGTTGTTTATTTGGCAAAATGTGGGGTATGTCCTGGATACTATATAGGGACGACCGAAAGGAACTTCAAAAAACGTATATATGCACACCCATATAGCGTTAGGAGGAAATATGTGAATAATGCTCTTTATAGGCATGTAGAGAAATATGGAGCTGAGCATTTCTTTAAATTTGCTATCTTGGAAAATGTTGCCTTGGACCCTAGAGGAGGCAACATTAAAGCAATCTTGGCCTATAGAGAAGTGTGATGACAGTTGTACACTGACACCTTGACACCCCCGGGACTTAACGACCACATAACTATTAAACCACTATTAAATATTAGATAATTTTAATAATATACTTTTTAGGGAAAATGAATGGATCAGCTTGTGTATAAGAAGATTCATACACACATTGTTGTCTATAAATTATTTTCTTATGTATACATTTATGTATGCCTGTGGGTAGTTGTAATATTTTTTATAAATAAATATTTTTATTTAACAAATAATTCATCTGATTGTAGTACATATATTTGTAAGGGATAAGTGACTAGTCTGAGTATCAGTCAGATTGCATCAGCTTATATGTATTGGAATGTAGTACAGAATGTTACGTTGTTACATTTTTATTTAAGGGTGATGCATAGTTTATATTCGTTTGTATATTTTCTATAAATTTTGATATTGTTATTTATATTGTTGGCAGGATGTTTGGATGTTAATATATGTTATAGGTGACATCAGGCAATTTCAATCATTATAGCACAGAATTTTTTTGGTGTGTGGTGTCACTTTAAATTTACTCTGATGTGGCACCAAACGGAGTATTTAAACTGCATTTACTTTTTTAAACTTGTTCTGATGAAGCTCACGGTCAAGTGAGTGAAAGCGCTTAACGTATGGCACATTAAATGAAGATTTTTTTATCTTATTTGTGGTTGGAGTGTTTCAATACAGATTTCACACTATTCCATGAGTTTGGGATATTGTATGAGAGCAGTGAGTGTTTTATTAATCCGTGGAGTCCAGCGTTCTTCATTTTCAGTCGTTTTTGGAGTATAGTGTTGCATAACTACCACACATACCTCAACTGTACAGATTTTCACAGAATGTCTAGATTTTTGCCTCATATTTTTGATCTGTTTTTCATAAAATTGTGTTTTTCTGGCAAATTAGTAGCAAGTCATTAAAGACTGAAGTTAGCAAATAATGACATACATTGGAGTTTTAGACTTCATACCCTTCAGAAAATGCATGCTAAAACAAAGCCTGTTATTCTATCAACTTTCTAAGATTGTAATAGCAATATTTTAAAAAAATGTCCCTATTTTTGGGCATTTGTCCCACTTTTATTTATGAATTTGTCCAGATTTCTTGCTCTAAGAGGTTGGCTGTTATAACTACCAGCTTACCAATTTTTGAATGTAATGTAGACACATAATCCTTCAAGGGCAGGAGACTCTGAATTTGTAGATGAAACACTGAAATGTAAACTAGTTTGCTAGCTTGATAGTCTGCAGGCAGTGAGGTATAAAGCACCTAGAACTAAGGAAAAAAAATTTTCAAAAATACTACAAGGTCACATGGTGGCACATTTTCCCTGCGACCAAGTGATGTGCATATAGTGCAGTGCCACCATGTGATCTTGTAGTATTTTTGAAGAATTTTTTCCCTAGTTCTAGGTGCTTTTTACCTCAGTGCCTGCAGACTATCAAGCTATTCCCATGATTTGTCCTGAGCAAGTTTGTCAACCAAAACTAGAAAGTCCCCTGTGCGAGAAGAGCCTTCCATGATGGCCCATCATCCAGACAACCATGAACATAGCTTTTACATATGCAAGCATCATAGCAATAATGACATTTTTGTTTTAGGCCTTTACCCCACCCCTGGTGATTGGCATGAGTAGGCTTGTCACAGTAGGGCATCCTATATCCTCCATGAGAAGGATCATGCTACCACCCACACAGTAATGAATGCTAGTATCACCTGCTTTGAAGCATCAGGCCCATGTCCCTATAGATGGCTATTTCAGTGCTTTTCAAGTCCCCATTTACTGGGTAGTAATTGATCAACCTGAACATTCTCTCCCATCAACTACTGGAGAACCACAGTTCACTACACATGACTATCCATTCCACATGCCTCTTCCAGCACCCAACACAAAGCTCAAACTCTGGATGTCTGGGTCATACTCAGAGCTTTATCCCTTAATGTCACACAGCCTGCCATGTGATCCAAGTCAGAACTTGTCTGGTTTAAATGCTAGTGAAAGTAGAGGAAGAACTAAGCCATTTATAGGCCTCTGACTGCTTGTACAACTTTGAATTGTGCTGTTTTGTTATTGGCCAGTGGATTAACCAAATTTCTTGTATTATCTGCTATTATAAGTTGTGTGTGTTTGCAAGACACTGCTTCTTGCGCATTGCTATTTAACTGTGCACTGTACAAACGCAGAACCTAATCTTTTTCAATGCAACCTACACCAAAAAGTATGAGCAACTTAATAGTCATTAGTCATGCAAAGCAATAAATTAGTTTGTGTATAGACTTGCATTACTCCTTTTAGATAGATAGCACTCCAGTTAAGTAATACTAATAATCTGTTAGACACTACTCACCCTACAGCCCACAGTAGCAAGCAATTGAAACCATGAAACTGCACTTTCGGACTGTTATTGCAGCCAACATGGTTAAAATAGGCATCCAGAGACTATGTTGCAATTGTCTCATGTTCATTGACAACCACCTACCATTTAAAGGGTCACTCTCTCCTTCCAAAAAACAGTTTCTTGCCTCTGAGTGAAGCCTCAGCATCCAGGTTGTAATCCCTGCCTCTTTGAAATGTTTCAGTAATCTCACCCAGTGAATCAACTTCATAATCCCAGAGCTGCTCATTTTTTATAGGAGTGGATGCACAGATCTTATGCACACACACTTTGGAAACATTGTTGTTGGAGGAATCAGTTAATTCCCTGTTGAAATGTATCAGCATTTAAGTTATGTTCCTGCCATAGCTCCTGTACTTCTCAATGTGCAGGAAAGTGTACAAGAAATCTGGACAAATACTAAAATTATTGGGTGTGGGAAGTTGGGAAAAATTTAAAAAGTTTTTAACGTAAAGTAAACTTAGAAAGTTAATTGATCACCTGAAATTAAGTGTACATTTCCTAAAGGAGATAAAGTTTGAAACTAAAATGTATGTCATTATTTTTAGTAAAGTCAGAAAACCACTAGTTTTATGAAGAACAGACCGAAGGGTATGAGGCAGAAATCTGAGCATTCAGTGAAAATCTGGATAGCTGAGAAGAACTCGTACAACAAAGTCACTGATGGCTTTCTCCTTTACAGGTTTGTTTAATTCAGTTAGGGAGCAACAATTTCTTTTGGGGCAGTCCTACTCCTCCTCTGTTTTTTTCAGGACTACCCGCCTGTAGTGGTGTGTGTGTAATATACATGTATATATATATATATATATATATATATATATATATATATATATATATATATATATATATATATATATATATATATATATATCTATACGGATCTAGGACTGTTGAACAAAATGTTCTGTTTGAGTCTTGCACCATGGAGCTCAGGTTGTGACTCAAAAGGGTCTGTCACTCTCCCAGTTACATGGTTATCAAGCTGAAATTAGTCAGTACGCAAACAGATAGCTGAAGAAAGAAATAAGGGGGAAAATAAATGATTTCAAACTGAGGTTAAGTATAACACATAGTACCTTGGAGAACATCTATTTGTTGTTTCATTTTATAATGAAATGGAGCATTTCTCCCCGGGCCTCCACTGAAAACAGGATCTGTGGAACCTAGTCGGACTTTCCCGGTCAATAAAAATGTTAAAAAATATAAATAAATAATGAAATAAACAATTTTACCTGTTTGTTTACAGGTACCCTGTTATGTGTGTATATAGTCAGTACTCTTATAGGACATAAAACACATTAAGGAGGTATTCAAAAAGGAAAAATAGCACAGTGTATAAAGCTAAAATGTGCAGTAAGTGTTGCCATGCAGGGCATGTGCATTTCAGAGATATCTGTAGCACAGTCATGGTTGTATGAAAATTGGTGTGGTCAGTAGTAATATATTAATGACCATATGATGACATTCAAATGAGGTGGCTTATAGAAATACATTCATCAATAAACTAATGTTTTTGTGTGCAGTTATAATGATTTACAGAGCGTTCATTCAGAATATTACTGAATACAGACCATGTGTAGTACTGCTTGGCATGCATAGTAAATTTATTCAATAAGTATAAGATTCCTTGGGATAGAAATCTGTTGTGCCAGCCATGTTCTATTTCTGTCTCTATAAAAGATTACAGTCTTTGTCGTGGGTGTTCATGGTAGTGTGCATTTTACATAACTGTAAAACGTTAAGCAGGGTGAAATGTGTCATCTATCTTAATGATGGACAGCACTCTGTCAGATGAAGAATGGCTTACAGATCAAGAACTGCAGATATCAAAAATGCCATTTGAACCCTTAATATAAATATCACCACAAATAGTAGGCAACAGTAATAACTGTGAAAGGGTGTACAGCTCAGACCTCAGTGTACATATCATAATTTTGGCTTTAACACGCATTTTACATGTTACACCTTTGGTACCACAACACATCACATGTAATGTCAGCATGTTTCAGGAGGTGATATATAATATTGGTGCTTCCATTCACATGGAAGAGCACCAGGAAGGTTCCAGGTGATCAAACATACAGGAAGCTCCAGTCAACAAACAGTATTGTTGGAAGGTGCCATGTGTGTCTTCCAAGTAATACCCAATTTCTGTAAATAAGAGACAGCAATGTTAGATGTGGTATAAGAGGTTATTTGTCAGCTATCTTTCATAAGCATTGTACTTCCATCTACCTAATTTCTTTATGTGCTCCCATGATGTCCTTGCTGACTGCCCATGAGAAGCTGCTACTATGCTAAATGAGTGTGGAATCTAACTGAGAGTGGGGTATATGTTTGGGGTCCAAACTTCATCGCTTCACTGTTTTCTCCAATACAGTCCTGACCTGAAGCTGAGTAAGCAGAGTACCCTTCTCATCGCAGAAAACTATTCCTTCTTAAGTGCCAGTCTATGATGAAATCTGTGTGAGCAGGCTTCTGTGCTGTAGGTGCAGTGTTTGGTAATGTTGCCGGCATTGTATTACATTCCAGTCTGCGGCTCATATTCTGGAGCCAGTCACTGGTTCTTCACCACCTGATCAGTCATAGGTCGATCCTTTTTATCCTTAGGATACTCTGATTTTAACCAGCTAAATGCTCCATATATTTATTTACTTAAAACAGCTTTTCAACATACTTTCAAATACATAAATAAGTAAACAGACATACACATTACATGTGAAATTGTGATTTCATTTCTTAAAAAAATAAGCAAGCAGACACACAGGTCTCATGTGAAGTTATGGTTTTATTTATTTTACTCTCTTGCAATGAATGGCTTATCTAGGCATACATTGCTATTTTTGATATAATGTAATGGTTGGACAGAGAAATAGTGTAAATTGCAATGGAGAGCAACTGGGATATTTTGTTGCAAACAGAAATTTTGTTGATCAATCATGACATCTCAAGATGTCTATAATATACACTCAGTCTAAAGAATATAATTACATCTAAAAATAAAACATAAATAAAACTGGAGGCATCCTTGGATATGCAACATAACCACTTAATTAAACAGCTTATTTATATTAACACATTTTACATACATGTACATACATACAAATATTTTAGACAAGGGCAGTAATACCCTTGCAAATATGCCAGAACAGTCATTTCCATATAAGTGAAGAAGACGTTCTTAAATTCTGAAGTAGTGTTTGCTTTAATATAATTAGAAATTGTATCCGTGTCAGCTGCTTTTACAGAGAACAAGTTACTACATCTCTCATTCCTACATCACCGCCTACACAGATTACCTGATTCTTTACTACTCTTTGATAACTCTAAGCATTCCTAGAGGTAGTTGTCTCTAATTACTCTCTACTTAAGGTCTCCACTTAAATATCAATATGAGTTGGAGTAAAAAGTTCAATGTTTTAATCTTTTGTAATAGCTTAAACTTTCAGCTCTATGAATGCCCTTGGTATATTTCCTTTCATATAAACTTAAGCTATTTTTTTATAACAAAATTTCTAAATTATTATTCCATACTCTAATTTGGGTTTAGTGTAACTTACAATCTATCATTTCTGATTTCCTAGACTTAATATAAATATTTTTACAGCCCATAGATTTAAAAATGATCATTAACCAATTTGCTCATATGATCAGGAAAAAAAAACTAAAAACTGGATCTGTCCATATACCAGATTCGTAAATTAATCCACATTTTAAATCACAGTGTGCTGTATTAAATACTCATCCTTCAATCTATCTCTCTCAAATGTCATAGGCTTTGCTGTTGATAACTTTATCAACATATGGTTTGAAGTACTCAAGTTATTTTATCCCATCTGTGACAGGTGTAAGCTGTTTACCTATTTAGTTACCTGCATGCAGACAGCAGAGTACTAGAAATGAAAAAGATAGATCAGAAAGACATAAAGTAAAGAGGCATGGGCCTGGGTAAGAGCTCTATGGACACCCTGACTGTAACTTAGAGATTCACATGTCCAGTTAATTTGTATTTGCCATGTCCTATTTGTAAGCCATGCAACTATCTATCTTATCAAAGTTGCATCAAGAAACAGTTGTTCTAATGTAATGGTCATTGTGTGTATGATCTCATCAAAGGCTGACATTAAGCCTATGTATGTTATACCACAGCACAATTTGCCATTTATAGCTGTTCTTGTTGTTATTACAGAGCATAATGTTGCATGTAGTTATATACGTATTTTCAGCATGAAGTACCTCACAAAGAGGATTACCGGCCTCAAACAAATGCCCTACACTGACCTTCTCAAAAAACTCCAGCTTTACTCTGTAGCATATCGCTGACTCTGAGGTGATCTCTGCCTAACATATAAAGCTATGTCAAACCCAGAGCTGTTGGACATGCTACACCTAAAGAAATCCCAATCCCTCCAAGCTACATGCTCTAGGGACCATACCTTGTCGCCACAATAAACAGGACATGCTGAAGGGATAGATTCCTGTCCCAGAGACTTCCCATACTCTGGAACAAGCTACCCATCTATGTCAAGCAAAGTTCTTCATTAGCCCTCTTCAAGAAAAATCTTGATGAGTGGATGGGAAAGTGAAAATAACCCCGGGGATCACTTATTTGTCTCTTCTCGACAGTGGCACAGGAAAATAACTTTCTTGGGTGGCGTAAGCCAGGGAACCTTGTTGGCTAGGCTTATGTAGGCCCTTGGGCCAATAGCCTAGTACCTACCTATGAACCTATGAACCTATGTGCATGCTTATATAGAGCTTCAAGTGCTGATGATACATTATGTAAAATAACCAACTTTCTCCATTACTTTTCGATAGAAACAAAGTAAAGTTATGGGTCTCTGTGTCTCTGAGTTTGTCCTGCCCTCCTGTCCCTTAAATATGGTTTGATCAAGTGCATGTCTCCATTCTTAAGTTATGGGCCTCTGTGATTCTGGGTTTGTCGTGTTCCCCTATCAACTAAATATTGGTTGCACAAGTGTATGGCCCCAATCTTAAGTTATGGGTCTGTGTGAATCTGGGGTTGTCCTGTTTCTCTGTCCCTTAAATATGGATGGAACAAGTGCACGTCTCCAGTTCTGAGGAATCTCCTCTTACTTTAATGACCTGGTGAATAACAAGTACAATGATTCGTAAGTTCATATTGAAGCGTTTTCAGGTCATTGTTACTAATTCTACTTTATTCCTGCCCTTTGTGTCCAATGTGTGCATATTTATCTTTCAGTATAATGTAATGTAATTTACTTTCAGGATCTGAAGTTTAACGGAATGCTATTAGTACACCTTTTCACTACCTTTGTGCAACCAAAACTGTTTTGCATAAGATTTTGTAAATGCATATATAATCTGTTGTGTTAGTTTATAGGTTTTCAGTCCTACCACATCTTCACATCTTTGTGTATATGTGTGTGCATGTATATATTTATATATATATATATATATATATATATATATATATATATATATATATATATATATATATATATATATATATATATAGAGAGAGAGAGAGAGAGGTTTACTATCAAAATATTGGAAATCAAAATAATTTTCCACCTTTTGATCGAATCAGTTTGCCAAAACTGGTATTAATGAATTGCCAAAATTTTGGAAATGGTAACATGGAATTGACATTAGAACACCTGAAGTTTCAATGTCGAAAGTCTGTGTTACCGGTAACATTTTTGCAAGGGGCCAAGCCCTCCTGCACCCACCACACCACCTACATATTTTATATTCCAACTTTGAGATCACACTACAGTGAAAAAAGGGTACATTTCCCGATCCCCACTCTAGTGCGATCTGTTATCAGAACTTTGATTCTACATTAGTGAATGCACACTACCATTCGCTACTGTGGAGTTGAACGGTTTTCAGATCAGCATTATAAAAACTTGAAAACAGTAAGTGCCAATCTAAAGTTTGATAGCAAACCATATATATATATATATATATATATATATATATATATATATATATATATATACATATGGGAGCCCTTCATTTGTTCAAACTTTTAATGTTCAAAACTCATATGGCCAACACCATATGAGCGAACATTTGAAAGGTCAACAAATGATAGTGGAGATCCCACTACAGTGTGGGACTGGGAGATTCCCCTTTCTTGCACTGTAGGGGCAATCTTGGAGTGAGAATATTTAAGTAGCAGGGGGTGTGGGGGGTGCTTGCCTCTGCATAACACAGTCTTACTGTGTTTACAGATAGGTAAATGGTGCTATTTCAGGATTCTGGCCTTTCGGAATGTCAATCATATGGTGTTGACCATATGAAAGTCGGCATTCTGAATGGACGACATTCTGAAGTAGACTCATATATATACATATATATATATATATATATATATATATATATATATATATATATAATTTATTTATTTTACATTTGTTGACTGGGACATGTCACATATTACAAATAACAAATAAATATATTATTTACAGAGATTACATGGGCAGCAATAAAATTACATATAGAATATTTTCAGTTATTAGAAGAGCAAAACATAACAAATTGTCAGGTAGTGTTATTCAGTGAGAGAATTGGATAAAATTACATAGTTGGCTACCTAGCAGATTTACACATTCCAGAGACAGGTTAACCAGGCTTAATACAGTGACATAGCCAGTTTGTTCCCAGGTGGTGTTTGAGCCTAGTTTTGAACTGACCAAGTGAAGATAGTAAGGTAATATCAGCTGGTAGAGAGTTCCATGATCTACCTACAGAATTTGCGAAGAGTGAGTCACCAGCTGAGTTATTAGTTTTACATATCTGAATAAGGAGTCTGTTGGAGGAGCGCAGTGGTCTAGGATTATTATAGAGGGTGACAAGATCTTTAAGTGCAGGGATATTGTTAGGGTTATATATGACTTTATGGGCCATAACCAATTGGTTATATAGTATTAGACTGGGTAGTTCAAGACATCCAAGCTGGATTAGATTGATGCAGTGATGTGTCCTAAAAGGCAGCCCAGTGGCAAACCTGGCAATGTGGTTATAACAGATTGAGAATTTGTTCATGACAGTCTTGTTAACATTAGAGAGAAGAGGGGATGCATACAGAAGAGTAGAGAGAAGGTGAGATCGAGCTATGGCAACTTTGGCTGGGAAGGTTAGGAAGGCTTTTATTCTGTAAAGTGATCCTAGTTTTTTATGGTTTTGATCAATTGGTTAGCATGTAGGTCAAATTTTAGATTATTATCTATAATGACACCTGATAGTTTAGTGGAGAGCTCAATTGAGATTACTTTTCCATCATTTGCTTTTATTATAAAGTTAACGGCAGTAGACCTTTGTGTAGTTAATAATAACAGCATTTTCGTTTTTTTAGGATTTAAAATCTGACGTCATTGGGAAAGCCAGTTTTCTATTCTGTTAAAGGTGGTCTGGGTGGCTAAATGTAACTCTATTGGGGATGTGGCCGAGCAAATCAGGGTAGAGTCATCAGCATATTGGATACACTGACTTTTGGGATGACGGTATTCATATCATTGATAAAAATGGAAAATAACAGGGGCCCTAGTATAGAGCCTTGTGGTACTCCAAGGGTGTTATGTAGTAGGTTAGAGAGTTTATTCTGCCAAAGAACAGCCTGCTGTCTACCACTTAGATAGGATTTAAACTATTAAATGGGCTTTAGGATCTAGACTGAGTGTTTGCAGGGTGTGGATTAATAGTTGGTGGTCAACCATATCGAATGCCTTGGAGAGATCCAAGAAGAGGGCTGAAGAAATATGGCTATTGTTTCAATTATGGTTTATGGTGTTGGTAAAGGCTAGTAGGGCTGAGGTAGTGCTGTGGTGAGGTCTGAAACCATGCTAGGTACCTGCCATGAGGTAGTTATGGATTAGGTGGTGCATGAACTGTCCCTGAATACATTTTTCCATAATCTTTGCAAGTGGAGAGAGTACAGCTATAGACCTATAGTTGAAGAATTCAGTAGAGCTACCTCCTTTATGGAGTGGGATTACATAAGATATTTTCCAGATAGTGGGAATTTTAGCTTCTTCTATGGTTCGATTGATAAGTATCGATACCGGGTATGCAATAGCATCAGCTGATTTTTTTAGGTATTCAGCAGGAAGTTGGTCAGCCGTTAGTGTGATGAGTTTTAGTTTTTTGATTAGGGTATGGATAAGCGATGTGGCAGCAGGTTATACAAAAGGATTTTCTGTTATGCACAATATATTTATATAAGGTTTTTAAAAATTTTCCTGATCGTGTCTCACACTATGTTTAAGCTGTCTGTCCAGTTTTATTAGTTTGGTCTTCAAAGTTATAGTTCTAGTTTGCCCTCACTTCCATTTCTTATGTTTATCTATCATCTTTCTTGAATTTCACTTCTGCATTTTGCCAAATTATTTGACATTCCTTCAGAAATTGCTATAATACTGCATTTTATTTTCCATTTTCTCTTTGCGTCCACCGTGGAGGTCAGGTTGTGACAGAAAAGAGTCTGTCAGTCAGTGCACTTACAAGGTTACCAAAATGAAATTAATATGTAAAGAAACAAATAAGCAAAGAGCAGAATAATGAGAATAAATTGAATGATTTCATACACAAATTAAGTTTAGTTCATGGTACCTTAGAGTGGGGGTGTTGAACCATTGGCCAGTTGGCTGCATTCTGCCCTGGACAGCTGGTAATGCTGCCCCCAAGCCCCCAAATCACCTAACAATGTTAAGTACAGTTTGCTTAATATTGTTATGTGATTTGACCCAACTGTGCAGAAATTCAGAGTACAGTAGCACTTATATGGAGTGTGGGGGGGTAGAATTTGAAAGGCACTAGGACCCAAGACTGCAAAGTCAGTAGCCTGTCACATAAGTGACACAGCTGCTGAATAGTCCTCTTACTGTCCCATTTTCTTCCCATGCTCTAGTTGTGAGGGAAAGACCGAGAAAGTGGAGAGACAGTAATCGGGTTAGTCACTTCTCACTTTTCACATGCATCCTCATCTGGAACATTTCTTTTGTCCTTATACTCATGGATTTAAGCCACAGTGGTGCAGCGGTAGCACTGTTGCCTCACAGCAAGAGGTTCTCTTGTTCGATTCTTGGCTGGAGCACCTTCTGTGTGGAGTCTGCATGTCCTCCCCGTGGTCGAAGTAAGGGTTTGACTAGGTTTTATGGCGGCCGTCTTTATTGCAAGGTTATGTAACTGTGTAGTTGTGAGATGTTTGTGGAGTTGTACTTCGTTCATGAAAGGTATTCTCTGAGGATTAGAAGGGGCTTTGAGCTCATTTGTTAACCAGAAGTTGTTTTACTTTAAAATGATAGCTGTTTGTCCCTTCCTCGGTTTCTGTTTATATTTTTCTTAAGAAGTAGCTGTGTGGAAGGATGGTTTCTCTACTGTCTGAATTTTTGCAGAATGCCAAGATTTTTACCTCATATTATCTGTCCATTCCTCATTAAATTTGCAGTTTTGTGGCAAATCATTATGGACAGATGCTACTTATAGTTTGAGTCTTCAGATAATACTGAAAATACATTCTAATATGTACCTTGTTATTTCTAAGTTTATAAGAGAAATAATTAAAAACTGTCCCTTGTTTTGGATCTTTGTCCATCCATTATTTTTAGATTGTACATACTTGGGCAACTACTGGAGGGGTTGTCTGGGCTGATATTTCAATTTGGTGTCATTTAAGCATTTGTGCATACATGTGCAAACTACTAAATGGGTTGTGGGTGAGCTATTTCATTTTCATGTCATTTAAGTGCTTGTACCTACCTACATGGCTGAAGTACTGGAAGGGTCATTGGGAAAAGGATTCATTTTGGTGTAATTTCAGTGCCTGTGCTCATGTAGTCACACTGTTAGAGGGTTCCTGGGGAAAGTTTTCATTTTGATGTCAAAGTACATGTGCATACATGGGCAAGCTACTGGTGGAGCCTTTGGGGGAATGTTTTGGTGTCATAACTGCTTGTGCATACATGACCAGACTACTGTAGGGGTTATTTATTTAAGGACTTCTGCATATTTTGGAGGGACAACCTCTCTCTGGGTGTGGAGAGGACTATGAATAGTTAAGATAAGAAGGTGAACAATGGTATTACAACAAACAGTGGCAAAAAAAAAAACTTTTCATTTTATCTTCACTTTGGAACACACATTCAATAAGTCCCTTAGAAATGCAGAGTTATTCCAATGTCAGCTGCCCAGGGTTTGTCTTGGGAGTACTGGTGCTTTAAACATGCATGCCACGTTTCCATTTCTACACTGATGCTTGTTGCCTAATGAAGTTCTAAGAATGTGGCGAAGCACTGTGTTTTTTGCGAAACACTTGACTGTTGTAAAGGAAATATATGCAGGTGCATGGTATCTTTCTCTTGACAGCTGTGCAAATTATGGTCCAAGGGTTCCATATCCGTTTATCTGAAAATAAAAATAGTAACCAAGATGTTGGGGAATTCGAATTTGAGGGTAAGTACTGGGCATTCATTATTACATTTATTGCTTGAATGCACCTAGAGTGGAGCCCAGAGGTCGACTTTGGTTGCTAATGACAATGAAACAGTTAACTATATTACATATTTTATATGCGGCCCCAAGGCAATTCATTTTCACTCAGTACAGCCCAGGCAAGCGAAAAGGCTCTCTGATAGAACCCTGCACAAACATGTATGGCTGCATTGAGGCTGCCAGAGATAAGCCCAGATCTAACACCAAAAATAAACCACACTGGTGGAATCCTTACCTTAACAGACCATATAACAAAAGAAAGAAGTCATGGCTACAATCAGAAAGAGCAACTCGAGACAAGAACTCTCTGATTCATCTAAAGAAGAAACTAAGAGGTCTAATGAAGTCCAACAGTACCAGTTATAAGGTCAAGATAGCATCCCTGACTAAGGACAGTCACAAAGCCTTCTTCAGCTATGTCAGGGACCTAAAATATAATACAGTGTGCAGAACTGGTGGTAAATTCCACAACCTTCAGTGACCAAGTTGGCAGAGTAAATCTACTGACTAATAAATCTAGCTCTAACTTCACCTCCAGTATCCCCTGTGAAAGTCCCTTCTAGCATATCCCCAGCTATCAACAGGGAGCGGGTCTTGGAGGTGCTCACTGAAGCTAAAAACAGTGCTTCAGTTGGCCCTGACAATATTCCCAGTTGCCTCCTAAATAGCATAAAACATGACCTGACATTGTCACTTGAAGCACTCTTTAGCTACAGACTCAAAACAGGTTATGTGCCAGGGTTAATGGAGGGCCACAACAGTCATACTTCTTCATAAGGGTGGACCATCAGCTGACCCCAGGAACTACAGATGCATCAGTCTTGACAAGTCTTGTATATAAAGCCATGAAATAAATTATTGTGGAAATGATCAACAAGGACACTGGCAAACTACAGACACTGGACCTATTCCAGTTTGGCTTCATTAAGGGAAGGTCTTGCCTGCTTAACTTGTTGACATCTTTGAGGGGGTCACCATGGCTACAAATGAGGTGAAAATAGTGCATGCCACTTCCCTTGACCTGGCCAAGGTGTTTGATACAATACCCCACTCAAGTATTGTTGTCAAACTATCAGAACTAAGCATAAATCCCAATATAACTCACTGGATTGCAGGCTGGCTCACAGACAGGACCCAAGACGTCAGGATCAGTGACAGCACCTCCACCAAGAGACTAGAGACCAGACCGTGGTTTTGGCGTCTTTTCAGGCTTGTTGGCTGTTGGTGAAGCACCCACCAAGAGGAGAAAACGCTGAGAGAAGAAAGGAGCCACTTTTGAGATTTTAAGTATTTTTCCTCTGTTTATTTGCTAAGTTTTTTTGCATAGCCGCCTATTTTGAGCATTTTCTGGCTTGTTAAACTTGATTTCTGCATTAGTAACTGTATTTAGAACACAACCTAGAGCTGTTTACTGAATTTCCTGTTTGCACTTATTTTTAAAATAGTTTTTTTTCTCAAAACTTGCATTTTATCTGTCTTTGGCCTAGCACTCGTGTGGGGTCATTTACTGCACTGTTATAACTTGTTGATACTTGTGAACCTCTGCTATCTCTGAAAAAAACAAAACAAAAAATCTTGCTTTTTTCCCACTTTTCTGAGATTTAAAAAAGTTCAGTTACAGGCTTGCTGTTCTTGAATTGTTTGTAAGTTTCTTGGAGGCCATTTTTTGCTTGGGCTAAAGGGAAGTCTCTCTCTTGATCAGTGGCAGTGAAAACATTGAGCAGCCTGCCTGCCCCTGTGGGAGTGGTTACTGACTTGAAACTGTAGTTTTATTGGCCATTTTGGGTCAATTCCAAACTCCTTCATCTTCCTCTCTTAAAACCCTCTTTTGTGCGGTTTTGATTTTTGTGCATAGCGCAACAGCGGCAGTGCCCTAATTGGGTTTAAACTATTCCTGGCTCCACAAAGTCTGCTCTTCACTTTTTCCCTTAGAACTGCTCTACCTCTCAATTTAAACACCATATTCTCATTCTAAGGCCCTTCACTGGTCCAATTAAGTAATCCTACAAGTTAGCACTATTAAACCATAAGCACTACTTACTCTTATACTCTCTACGATTACCCTGTCCTCTATTGGTCCATCTTAAATTCAGTTTCCCTATATTACTCTAGCATGTCCAAAGGTCAGTCAATGGTTTCCTCTCCAGTCCAGCTGGTGAATCTGGGAATTTTGAGGCAATGTTACAACTGTCTCATGTACACGGACAACCCTCTCCTCCTCCAAACAGGTTCAAATATATGTGAGAGATGCAACTATTTAGCCAAAATGGAGGCTGAGCTCTCATCTCAAAACTAGTGTAACCAGTCAGGAGGAGAAGGTAACCTCACACAACACAATTCCAGTATCACATAGTCCCACCACATCAGCGAACCAAACACATAAATACACAAAAACATACTTGGAGGCTCTAAATAAAAATCTACCTAAGCAACAGAGACCTCCAAAGCAGACATCCAAGTAAACACTACCTCAAAACAAAACATACACACCACATAGCCCACAAAGTCAGTGTGCCAAGCAGCCACAGCCCTTAAGGCTGAATAACACACCTGATACTCTTGTAATAGGTGACTCTATTGTCAGACACACTGACGTCCCGCTCACCAGGCTGAATAAAGAGAAGGTCATGGTGAGCTGCCTGTCGGGTGCTAGGATCCACCACATAACACAAGCACTCAGGTCACTCCAAAGCAAATACAGATATGACTCAATCATTGTACATGCTGGTGTGAATGACCTGAGGCGTACCTCTCTGGACTACATGAAAAGAGACATAGAGAAGCTCTCTGATCATGTAGCCCAGGCTGGTATGACCCTGACCTTGAGCAGCATCTTACCCTCACCTAGAATAATGCCACAGTACACAGACAAAATGATCAATTTAACAATTGGCTAAAGTTTTGGTGTCATTCAAAGGGGATCCATTGTCTGTCAGCCTGGGATGACATGCTCGACAAACCACGTTGCTTCGCTAGGGATGGCTTGCACCTGTCACCACTGGGCTTTCGGATATTGGCAAAGGCTCTTGCCACCCCCATAGTGCCTTTTATAGGCAAGGCTCAAAAGTCAAACCCACCCCCATAGACAGCACAAGGAACAAGAAACTAAGGGTAATGCTGCTTAACGCCAAAAGTCTTAACCTCAAGATGCACACACTCGAAGCTCTCCTCAGTATGGAGAACATCGATATCTGTGCAGTGACAGAAACCTGGTTCAAGGCTCCAGAGAGCACCCTAGCACTACCAGGCTATACCTCATATCATGCTTTTCGGCCCCAAAACCCAAACCGAACCACAAAAGGAGGGGGAGTTTCCATATTTATCAAGGATATCCACACCTCCAGGTTAGTGGCATTGCACAAAGTATCGGAGACCATCCATGTGCAACTAACAGTGGGCAAGACTGCTTTTCAGTTTATAGCATCCTACAGACCACCCTCTCAAAGTCAGGAATCCCACTCGGCTTTCCTGAAAATATTGGAGAACATGAAGATCTCTCCGAACACCATTATATTGGGCGACTTCAACTACCCAAACATTGACTGGGAGCACTACTCAAGCCCCAGCACCTTAGCCCAAAGGTTCCTGGAAATTATAAACTCAAATGCTATGGAACAACTAGTCACCACTCCCACAAGAGGGACAACATACTAGACCTGATCATTACCAACATGGGGACTCTATGCTCCACACCAGAAGTATATCCCTCATTGGTAAGATCAGACCATAAATTAATTTCACTGGATGTCCACATACCGACCCCAACCCCTCAGAAAACCACAGTGAAAAACTTCTCAAAAGCGAACTTCTCACTTCTCAAAACCGAAGTGGAATCCTTCAAGGCCCCAGGGCCAATGGAAACTACGGCCCAAACTGCAGAATCCTATATAAACGCATTCTACGGACATCTCCAGGAATGCATGGATCATGCTATCCCAAACAAAACCAAGACCCAATCATCCAAAGGCAGGCGTCCAGTCTGGTGGACCCCTGCCATAAATAAACTGTACAACAGAAGGAGGAAGCTACTACATGATAGAGCAAAATCCCTAATAGGGAAGGCATCTCTGATCAGTACTAGCAAAAAATTACGATCCCTCATAAAATCCTCCAAGGCCAGCTTCGAGAGAAAATTGCACAGGACACCAAAGACAATCATAAGGCTTTTTTCAGTTATGTTAGGAACCTGGGATGCAACTCCCAGACTTGTTCTGAGTTAATTCTAAACGACAAAAAATACACTGAACCCACAGACATCGCCAATAACCTGGCAGACAGGTTCAGTGCAAACCCCCCCCCCCCCAAAAGAGCAAGTATCTATCCCAGCAGAGGGCTGCCTCCCATACATCTCTGATGCTCAGGTGAAGGCTGCCCTCTCCAAAGCAAAAAACACTGCTTCCATGGGACCAGATGGCGTCCAAGGTTGTGTCCTACATGAACTCCAAGAGGAACTAATCCCTCAAATAAAACAGCTGTACCATCTCAGCCTCACTACAGGATATGTTCCCACAGAATGGCGTACAGCAACAGTGGTCCCACTCCACAAAGGTGCAGCCTCTACGGACCCTGGAAACTATCGCCCCATAAGCCTGACTAGCTTAGTCTGCAAGGCTATGGAGAGGATCATCATGGAGCTCATAAACAAAGACATCGCGGACCTACAGACACTAGATCCTACCCAGTTCGGCTTTGTCAAGGGCAGATCCTGCCTTTTGAACCTGGTTGACTTCTTCGAAACAGTCAGCGAAGCCATAGATGAAGGGAAGGTAGTCCACACAGCCTATCTGGACCTTGCAAAGGCATTTGACACAATACCTCACTTGGGCATCATAGATAAGCTATCCAGCTTAAATATAAACCCCTATGTCACAAGATGGGTCGCAAACTGGCTCAAAGACAGAACCCACACAGTGAAAGTTGCTGGAGCCATGTCAGACTTGAAACTGGTCACAAGTGGCATCCCACAGGGTTCTGTCCTGGGACCACTCTTGTTTGGTATATACTTTTCCGAGGTACAGGCAAACGTGGGAGGACTATGGCTCACCAGGTTCACAGATGACTGCAAACTGGGCACCATAATCGGCTCTCCAGCTGACACAAACATCCTTCAAAAAGGTCTCACAGAGACAGATAACTGGTGCCAGCGCCATGGTTTAAAGCTAAATGCCAAAAAATGTATAGTCATACCTTTTGGCAAAAACAATGTGCCCACAAATTACCACATAGACGGAAACCCATTAAGTACAGAGAAAGTTATTAGGGACCTGGGGACCCAAGTTGATAGTAATCGCTCCTTTGAAAACCACATTGCTAAAGTGGTTAGAAACACCATCTACATAGCCCACCTCATCACGAAGGGTTTCACATCTAGATCAAGAGAGGTAATCGTGCCCCTTTATTCATCCCTCATCAGGCCCATCATAGAATACAATGTCCCTTTTGGGATGTACCTTAGCTGACACCTGCAGCAATTAGAAAGACCCCAAAAGTATCTCACCAAGAGGATCAAAGGTCTCAAACAGATGCCATATGCTGCTCGGTTAAAAAAACTCCAGCTCTACTCAGTTGCATACCGCCTACTTCTAGGCGATCTATGCCTGACATACAAAGCTATGTCAAATCCAGAATTAATGGACATGCTCCACCTCAGTAAATCTAAATCCCTTAGAGCCAGATGCTCGAGGGACTTGAACCTCAGCACAGAAATAAATAGAACTTGCTGGAGGGACAGGTTCATAACCCAGAGGCTCCCTTCGCTCTGGAATAGAATTATAGTTCATGTGAGGCAGAGCACCTCACTGAATCTCTTCAAGAAGAATCTCGATAGGTGGATGGGGGATCGTAGGTTTGTCCCAGGGATTACTCCCGTGTCACTATTAGACAGAGGCACAGTAAACTAAACCTTAAAAAGGGCACAGTATACTCAAATCAAGGGGTGGCATAAGCCATACAGAATCGGGCTAGGCTTATAATTGCCCCAGGGCAGATAGCCTAGTATGAACCTATGAACCTATGAACCTATAAGTAGTGTGTCCCAAGGCTCCTTGTTGGGCCCACTCCTGTTTTAATATCTCCCTTTCTGTGTGTATGTGTCTGTATATATGTGTGTGTTTGTTTGTGTGTGTGTGTGTGTGTGTGTGTGTGTGTGTGTGTGTGTGTGTGTGTGTATGTGTCTGTGTGTGTGTGTGTGTGTGTATGTGTGTGTGTGTGTGTGTGTGTGTGTGTGTGTGTGTGTGTGTGTGTGTGTGTGTGTGTGTGTGTGTGTGTGTGTGTGTGTGTGTGTGTATAGAAAGAGAGACAAACACATATACACTATTGGAATAGATTGGGTTAATAGTAAACATGTTGAT
The DNA here is from genome assembly GCF_019279795.1 of Protopterus annectens. Classification (NCBI taxonomy): domain Eukaryota; kingdom Metazoa; phylum Chordata; order Ceratodontiformes; family Protopteridae; genus Protopterus; species Protopterus annectens. The sequence goes on from NC_056745.1 coordinate 34,204,133, forward strand.
AAATCTTGTTGGCAAATAATACTTGATAAAAAAGAAGCCCAAGCTGGATTCCTAGATAAGGAGCTACGTATAGTCCAGGACTCAATGAATTTATATAATATGTTTACAAATGGCTTTATTATTTTTATATATATATATTTTTACTCACTTATTTACTTATTTTTGGGAAAAATTGTTCTAGTTCTTTATTAAATTGTTAGCATGAATGGTTAATAATATAAAAAACAGCAATATTTTAGTATTAACATTGATGGTATGTATTTCACAGTTAGATGTGTTCTTTTGCCTGTTTTTTTAAGAGACAATCATATCTTTAAATGTTTAATCAATTTGAGTCACACTATGTGTGAATTTACAATGTAAATGCATATTTTTTGTTGTTTTATCTTTATCATGCACTGGAGATGCTCCGTAAGTGGAGACACTGCAGTTTGCTGATGGATTTTTCTCTTCTGACCATTTTAACTTTTTGTGAATAAATAGGTTTTCATTTTCCTTGTTAGAGCTGGACTTAATTGTTTTGGTTTAACTGTGTGTGTGTGTGTGTGTGTGTGTGTGTGTGTGTGTGTGTGTGTGTGTGTATATATATATATATCTATATATTTTGATATATATTTATATTTATATATATATATATATATATATATATATATATATATATATATACATATGACTGCAGTGGTGGTGCTGCGGTAGCGTTGTCGCCTCACAGTAAGACAGTGTCCCGTTCGATTCTCAGTTAGAGTGTCTTCTGCGTGGAGATACACGTGAATGGGCGTACCTTCATTGAAGGTTGTGTGTCAGAGCTGGCAACTCGGCACATAAAAATCTGCTGCCAATCATTAGTGGACCGGAGTTCCACTGTGGCAACACAACAACATAGATATATATATATATATATATATATATATATATAGAGAGAGAGAGAGAGAGAGATGGATCTGTATGTGTGTGTGTGTGTGTGTGTGTGTGTGTGTGTGTGTGTGTGTGTGTGTGTATATATATATATATATATATATATATATATATATATATATATACATATCTGCGTTTGTGTGTATGTATTATGTATATTATATAGGTATGTGTATGTATGCCAAGCACATTGATTTATATGGGTGACAAGCTCTGGAGTGAATGGCAAGTGCTGCAACATGCAAATAACCAACACCATTTGGTCAGCAGGCAGGTATTTGACAGGTGTGCGAGATTGACAATCCATGAGTAGGGAAATATTTCCTTTCCATGGGGATTGTGTAATCTCAGAGTTAGTATTTATAATTAGCCAGGGGTGTGGGGGGATAATTAGTAGGGCATATAAAGTATTGCATGATAACTATAAAAATCGAAGGAGGTTGGGAAGTTCACAAAGAAACAGGGAGAGGATATATGTAAGGTTCCCAAATATACAGCACAATCTAGAAGATTTAGGATTTTCTCTTGGAAGTATCTGCATAGGTATTTTATAGAGTAGAATGAGTGATATTTTATGGGATGGAAATAAATACCAAATAGCTTCCAGAAATGAGATTAATATAGCTTATAACAAAATTGACATTTCTCTAAATGATATGTTAACTGATGAGCTAATAAATCATGATACCTACAATTTTTTTAAAGTAGTAAAACCAAAAATTCCTACAATATTTGGTATACCCAAAATACATAAGAGTTTGGAAAATCCTCCCTTTGGACCCATAGTTAGTGCGGAAGGGTCCAAAACACATTCCCTAGCCAAATTTGTAGACAACAAGATTAAGAAAATATGGATGGACAAGGAACATATACTTAAAGATTCCTGGGATTTATTAAATAATATTTCTGGTTTCAACAACATTGATAACCTTATCTTTGTCACTATTGATGTTATTGATTTGTTTTCCTCTATCCCTTACAATGAAGGAAGTAATATGTTTGAAGAAATCATCTATGAGAATAGGAACCTAACTCTCAATGAGAAACTCCTTAGTATATGGTTAATGGACTTGATGTTACAAAATAACTTTTTATATTTTAAAGGAGAATTTTTTAAACAAACACAAGGGGTAGCTATGGGGGCAGCTTGTGCCCCCTCCTATGCAAATTTAGTATTAGCCCATTGGGAAGAAAAAAACATTTTGAATAGTGAGTTCAGTTCTTCATGGGCTATTTATCGCAGGTTTCTGGATGGCATAGTGATTTTTTGGACAGGGGACGAGAACACCTTATATAATTTCCTTGAATACCGTCAACAATCAAGTAATTTTTTGAAATTTACCTATCACATTTCCTATGACGTTTTACAATACTTGGATGTGGAAATTTTCAAAAAAGGAGATAAGTTAGAATCTAAAATTTATAGAAAACCAACCTATTGTAATTCTTATTTACATTTTGATAGTTCACATCCCCTTCATGTAAAAAGGAATATTGTAAAAGGCCAGTTCGTAAGGGGATGTAGAATGACTAGTGATGAGGAAGCATTTTATATTGAATGTGATTTACTGGAAAGTATGTTTAGGGAAAGAGGATACCCAGATGATTTTATACATAATATTAGGCAAGAAGTAATTAAAGGTAGAAATAATAGATTTTTACCTATAGTGAGAGGGGGTAATATGAAGAATAACGTAGAAAATATGACCAATAGATGTAATGACAATGGGAATTTTGAGCTTGCTCTTACGCTTGAATTTAACAGTATCAATAACAGAGTAAGAACCATATTTAATAAGGAATGGAATAAATTTATTGAATTGATGGACTTGAATAAAGAGAATATATATACAACTAAGACAGTATATAAAAACTCAAAAAGCATTAGAAATCTATTAGAAAATAATGTGGATTTGGATTTATTGTTGATTTTTTGTGTTGCTTCAGCGTGTGTCCAGTGTGTGGAGGAATAAAGACCTTGGTCAATTTAATTTGGACCTGTGTTCTTCGCTTTTTGGATTATTGATGCATAGGTATTTTAATACCCCAAGCAGACCTAAAGAATGTTTCCTCAGGTAGATTGCAAATGCTGAAGGTTTGATATGCAAGAAAGAAGTAATTGGTAACATAGTCTTTTTAGGACTATAATGAGTTGTCAGACTTTAAAAATTCATTACAGACTACTCTGTCAGAAATAATGCATCTGGCCATGGGTAACCATCAAATGTTACCTCACTAGTTGGATCTTCTCACAAGACAAGAGGTCTGTCATCCATCTAAACTTGTCCACTCTGCAACCGACATTGTAGGTAATAGGGTTTTGATCCCGTTCAGGCACACCTTTTCTTAGGATATGTGCAGTGTTTTACAGGAGGCAAGGAAACACTCAACCAGAAAATCTTATATGTCCAAATGGAAGAGATTTAGTCTAGTTCTATGGTCGCCACCAGGGTCCCTTTCAGTGGGGGTCGGCTCATTTGTATAAGTTGCTCCAGTCATACTTGGCCTATTCTTCTGTGAAGGCCCATTTGTCAGCCATTTCTGCTTGTCTGCCCTTGAATCCTCCTTTGACCTCTCATTTTGAGATAAAACAGTTTCTTAAAGGCATCTTGCATAATAGGCCTCCAAGAAAGTATATTCCTCCTCCTGCTTGGGACCTTAATTTTGTTGTGGAAAAATTGACTCTCATTTTGAGCCTGCAGATTATGCTTCTTTGCAACATTGCACCTGGAAGACTGTTTTGCTGCTGGCTCTTACTTCTGCTCCGAAGGCTTCTGCACTGCAGGCCCTTATGGCGATTCCTCCTTTCTTGTTTTTTCACAGGAACACGGAATCCCTGTGTACTAAACCTTCTTGTATGCCCAATGTAGTCAATGAGTTGCCCTTAAATCAGTCAGTACAACTAACTTCCTTTTTCCCTTGTCCTCAGTCTAGTAGTGAGAAGCTCCTGCACACCTTGGATTTGCACACACAGCTCTGGTACTATTTGTATAAGACTAGGACTACTCGTAAATCTTTTCAGCTTTTTGTTTCTTTCCATTCCAGGTCTTTGGGTTGGGCTGTTTCCAAACAAACCATCTCCTCCAGGATATCTGCGGCCATTTATTTTTGTTATTCTTCTCATGGCAAACCTATGCCTGCTTTTGCTAGAGCTCATTCCACTAGGGGTGTTGCCTCTTCTGATGCCTTCTTGAAGGGGTTAGACACCATTTCATCCTTGAAGTTGCTGCTTGGTCTTCAGTGCATACCTTTACTAAGTATTATGAGTTGGATATACTTTCTAGGGCCAGAGCAGGTTTTGCTGAACCCATTGTATGTGGGTTTGTTGAGGGCTCTTCTCAGCCTTCCACCTCCCATTCTGTGCTTCAGCTTTTTTACTCTCCCTTCTGTACCATCACTGCAAGTAATATAGGTTCATAGGTTCATAGGTTCATAGGTTCATAGGTTCATAGGTTCATACTAGGCTATCTGCCCTAGGGCATTTATAAGCCTAGCCAGAATGTGTTTGGCTTTCGCCACCCATTTTAAATTTATTTTGCTATGCCCTTTTTCAAGGTTAGTATACTGTGCCTCTGTCTAACAGTGACACAGAAGTGATACCCGGGGTAAACCTACGATCTCCCATCCACTCATCAAGATTCCTCTTGAAGAGAGTCAATGAAGGACTCTGCCTAACCTGGACTGGGATTTTATTCCAGAGTGAAGGGAGCCTCTGGGTTATGAATCTGTCCCTCCAGCATGTCCTGTTTATTTCAGTGCTGAGGTTTAAGTCTCGAGCGCCAGAGCTCGATGGGATTTGGATTTTCTGAGGTGCAGCATGTCCATTAATTCTGGATTGGACATGGCTTAATACATCAGGCACAGATCGCCTCTGAACAGGCGGTATGCCACTGAGTAGAGCTGGAGTTTCTTTAACCGGGCAGCATATGGCATCTGTTTGAGCCCTTTGATCCTCTTGGTGAGGTACTTTTGGGGTCTTTCCAGTTGCTGCAGGTGTCTGGTAAGGTACATCCCAAAAGGGGCATTGTACTCAATTATGGGCCTGATGAGGGATGAGTAAAGAGGCACGATGACCTCCCCTGATCTAGATGTGAATCCCTTCATGATTAGGTGGGCTATATAAAATGTTTTTCTAACCACTTTGGCCACGTGGTTGTCAAATGAGAGATTGCTATCAACTTGGGTCCCCAGGTCCCTAATTACTTCTTCTGTACTTAATGGATTACCACCTATGTGGTAATTTGTGGGCACTTTGTTTTTGCCAAAGGGGATGACTATACACTTTTTGGCATTTAGCTTGAGGCCATGGCTCAGGCACCAGTAGTCTGCTTCTATGAGGCTCTTTTGGAGGATGCTTGTGTCGGCTGGAGAGTCAATTATGGTGCCCAATTTGCAGTCATCTGCGACCTTGGTCAGCCACAGTCCTTCCGTGTTGGCCTGTACCTCCGAGAAATATATACTGAACAAGACAGGTCCCAGGACTGAGCCTTGTGGGACACCACTTGTAACTGGTTTGGAGTCTGACATGGCTCCAGCAATTCTAACCATGTGGGTTCTGTCCTTGAGCCAGTTCGCAATCCATCTAGTGACATAGGGGTTTATATTTAAGCTGGTGAGCTTATCTATAATGCCCGAGTGGGGTATTGTATCGAAGGCTTTTGCGAGGTCCAGGTAGGCTGTGTGGACCACCTTCCCCTCGTCAATGGCCTTGGTGACTGTTTCAAAGAAATCAACCAGGTTTAAGAGGCAGGATCTGCCCTTAACAAAGCCAAACTGGGTAGGATCCAGTGTCTGTAGGTCCCCAATATCTTTATTTATGAGGTCCATGATGATCCTTTCCATAGCTTTGCAGACCAAGCTAGTCAGGCTTATGGGCGATAGTTTCCAGGATCCATTGAGGCACCACCTTTATGGAGAGGGACCACTGTTGCTGTACGCCACTCTTTGGGCACATATCCTGTAGTAAGGCTGAGATTGAACAGTAGTTTTATGTTTGGGTTTAGCTCTTCTTGGAGTTCATGTAGGGCAGCCCGGGACACCGTCTGGTCCCATTGATGCTGTGTTTTTTGCTTTGGAGAGGGCGGCTCTTACCTGAGCATCTGAGATGTCGGGGGGCAGCACTCTGCTGGGATAGATATTTGCCCTTTTGGTGGGGAGGGGGGAGAAGTTTGCGCTGAACCTGTCAGCTAGGATGTTGGCAATGTCTGTGGGTTCAGTGTATTTTTTGTCATTTTGGACTAATTCTGAGCATATCTGGGAATTACCACCCAGGTTCCTAACATAACTAAAGAAAGCCTTGTGATTATCCTTAGTGTCCTGTACAATTTTTCTCTCAAAGCTGGCTTTAGACTATTTTATGAGTGCCCATAGTTTTTTGCTAATACTGACCAGTGATGCCTTCCCTTTTTGGGATTTTGCTCTATCATTTAGTAGCTTCCTCCTTCTTTTGTATAGTTTGTTTATGGCTGGGGTCCACCAGACAGGACGTCTGCCTTTGGAGGATTGGGTCTTGGTTTTATTTGGGATCGCATGATCCATGCATTCCTGAAGGTGTTCATAGAATGCGTTTATAAAGGATTCTGCAGAGTACAGTTGTGTAAAAATCTTATCATAACAGTAGATGTCCTACTCTTCATTGTGGCAGTATTTCCTCCCTCCCTCCAACCCTCTCTTGTTTGTTCTGCATTTTTTCCTTCTGGATGCGTATGGACTCCTTTGACCCTGTAGGTTCATAGGTTCATAGGCTGATACTAGCTATCAGCCCTAGGCCTGTACAAGCCTAGCCATAACAATTCCCAGGCTATTTCTTTCCACAATATTTACTTCCCTGGACCCCTGTCTAGCAGGGTGACTGACATGATCCCCGGGGTGAATTTCCTATCTCTCATCCAATCGTCAAGGTTTCTTTTGAAAAGGGCCAAAGAGGCGCTCTGCTTGACATGTATGGGCAGTCTATTCCAGAGTCTGGGGAGTCTCTGGGTCAGGAACCTATCCCTCCAGCATGTTTTGTTCATTGATATGACAACTTGGAGCGTGTGGCTCTAAGGGATTGCGATTTCTTCCAACAGCTCTGGGTTTGACATGGCCTTGCAGAGATCACCTCCGAGTAGACGATATGTGACAGGGTATAGCTGGAGTTTAGACGATCAGCATACGGTGTCTGCTTTAGGCCTGTGATTCTTTTAGTGAGGTATTTCTGCAGCCTTTCCAGTTGTTGCAGATGTCTTGAGAGGTACATACCAAACGGGGCTTTGTATTCTATAATGGGTCTAATGAGGGATGAGTGCAGTGGGACAATAACCTCCTTTTTTCTGGATGAAAAGCCCTTAGTGATGAGGTGTGCCACATAGAAGGATTTTCTGACTGTTGCGGCGATGTGGTCATCGAAGGTGAGACCACTGTCCACCTGTGTGCCTAAGTCTCTTATCACACTTTCAGTGTGTAATGGACTGCCACCTATGTGGTAATTCACGGGTACCTGTTTTTTTCCCAAAGGGGATAACTATACATTTCTTGGCACTGAGCTTGAGCCCATGGCTCTGGCACCAAGCATCTGTTTCTGTAAGGCCCTTTTGTAGAATATTCACATCATTTGGGGATTCAATAATGGCTCCTAGTTTGCAGTCATCTGCAAACTTTGTTAGCCTGAGTCCCTTAGTGTTGGCCTGTACTTCAGAGAAGTAGATGCCAAACAAGAGCAGTCTCAGGACTGAACCCTGTGGTACTCCACTTGTCACTTGTCTGGAGCTGGATTTGGAGTCTGTAGTACACAGCTTGGGATGTCGTCTAGTCCCATGGATGCTGTATTCTTAGCTTTGGAGAGTACAATTTTTACCTGTGTGGGCGTTTTACTTGAATTTGGCAATCTTTTGGTTATGAGATGGGCCATTTAGGGGGTGCGAGGGGGGGTGAAGTTGACACTGAATTGATCAGCCAGGATATTGGCAATATCCTTGGGATCAGTATATTTAATGCCATTCTGTTGTTGCTCAGAGCAGATCTGAGGATTGCCATTTAGATTCTTGACATAGCTATAGAATGCCTTGTGGTTGTCTTTGGAATCTTTGTCTATGACTTCTGTTCTCTTCTGGAGCAATATAGTTAAAGTTAGTTGTGTTTGTATGCCTCTTTTTGCCCATTGTTCTGCGTGCATAGCATAAATGTGAAGTATGGCACAACCAATATTTCTTTTAAGCTTATTTATACTGGCCAACCGACGGACTATCCACGACGATACACCCCTTCTGTACCGAATACTGCACCAGAGGAGAGAAGGACATCAACTGTTATGGTAAGATTTTACACAGCTGTAGTTTCTGTCACTTTGCTCCATCATAACTACCATGCATACCTCTCAACTGTCCAGATTTTACCTGAATGTCCAGATTTTTGCCTCATATTTTTGGTCTGTTCCTCATAAAATTTTGATTTTCTGGGAAATCACTGAGGATTGAAGTTACTAAATAATGACAAACATGTGAGTTTCAGACTTCATATCCTTCAGAAAATGCACACTAATAAGTCCTGTTATTCTAGCAACTTTCTAAGTTTATAAGAGAAGTATTTAAAATCTGTCTCTATTTTTGGGCATTTGTTCATTATTTTAGGCTTTGTCCAGATTTTTGTGTGGCTGAGAGGTATGCTGTCATGTGATTAAGTTGGAATGGAAACAGTTTAAATGTTACCATGCAGGACTAATCATTGTCAGACCAGGAATCAAGACACTCGTTGGGTACTGCAAACTGTTAGAATAATCCCAAGAGCTGTACAGTATCGTTTCAGTTATTTGTTTATATATAATAACAGTGGAACTAGAAACAGATTCATACAGATATAAGGTTAAAATAGAAAGAAGTGTTGAAAACATAATACAATGCAGTAACTCACTAAGATGTAGCATGTACACTAGGAATTGCATTTGGCTAGTAGCTATAAATCAGCAAAAAATAAATATGAAGTGAAAGGAAAAGATGAGGGTGTACTCATGTTTAAACTTTGCATCAGTCGTGCTTCGACAGATTACAAGCAGCCTGCTCACAAAAACAATGCATTTGCCTAGTACTATTCAGAAATCAGCACATAAACTAAAAAATGAAAGGAACTGAAGAGTGTGTCTACCAACGCTCCAACCTTCTGTCAGTCTTCCGACGCTCCAAACTTCTGTCAGTCTACCGACGCTCCAACCTTCTGTCAGTCTACCAACGCTCCAACCTTCTGTCAGTCTACCAACGCTCCAACCTTCTGTCAGTCTACCGACGCTCCAACCTTCTGTCAGTCTACCGACGCTCCAACCTTCTGTCAGTCTACCGACGCTCCAATCTTCTGTCAGTCTACCGACGCTCCAACCTTCTGTCAGTCTACCAACGCTCCAACCTTCTGTCAGTCTACCGATGCTCCAACCTTCTGTCAGTCTACCGACACTCCAACCTTCTGTCAGTCTACCGACGCTCCAATCTTCTGTCACACACTTGATTTCAATTGCATTACTAGCAGGTCAGAAAGTCACACCAGGCTAGTATTCAAAAATCAGAACACAGTAAAAGAAATGAAAGAAAGAAAAATATGGTTTCCACTATTGTTTGCCTTACTCAGATGCTTTCTATAGGTAGAAGCCATGTCATAAAATTGTTGTAGTTGGCCAGGATTCACAGTTATCAAAGAATAAAATATGAAATGAAAGAAAAAAAAAACTCTGTTTACTAATGTTTTAAAAGCCTTGCATTACTGATGTGCTTTGCAGAGTAGCAGCAGCAGTCAGGTCGTAAAATGTCTGAAAGGTTACTTTTCTCAATGTGTAAAATGCACAGATTAAGGTAATGAATGGCTAACAGGGAGAAGCGTTGTAAGTACAACTGCAATTTGAGATGGAATTTAGCTGACACCTTTGAAACTTCCTGCAGGCACTCTTCCCCCACCCCTCCTCAGTTGAAGGTGAGCATGCTCAGAAAGGCAAACCTGAAATGTAAACAAAGGCTGAATCAAAACAAAAAATCCCTAGGATTGTCCCTTTAAGCCGTGTTATTTGATATAACCACATGTAATCCTTCAAGATCTGCAAACCATTATTCACCTATATTGCCATTTTGTGACATTGATAACCAAATCTGACAAGAACATGTTGTAGCAGCTTCACGTACCTGAAAAAAACATATGTATTTCTTTACAAATCTGACTAGATGCCAATGTCATGTTCAGGTCTTATTCCAGCTTCTCCTTTCATGTTGTGGCTGGAATTGGTGCATTGACATCAGTGCACCCATCGCGTTCAGCACAAGTTAAACACATTTATCTCCATGAACTCCATCTTGACTCATAGGGACAATGCTCAGTCTTCATCTCCAGGTTAAATGCAAATGAGCTGCACTGGAGCATCAGTTGACATGCACGTACCCTTTGGTGAGGAGGTTGTAATGCCTTAGACTGCATTTCAAGTAATCCTTTTTCTATGAACAAAGCATTAATGTCAACAGGCTTGAGGCAGTGAATGGGAGAATATACTGGTCAGGACATACCACCATGCAACAAGTGGAAATGGAATTGGCTTTCAGAATGTACTTGTTTGGGTCCAACACAAATCTAACACAATGTGTATGAGTGTAATGTACAACAATCTGCATATGTGGACCCTTTCTGGAGGTTGAAACTCTTATGTACCAGTGTGAAGAACACACTTAGTAGTAAAAACTTAGCCATAATGAATGAACACCAGGCTGAGGCTGTGCAGTTTGCCAACAGCAATGAATTTAAAACAAATACTCATGTCCTTCAATATACAGAAATCATCAACCACTAATAGCAAAACTTCACTGGATAGCAGTTCATTAGCAATCTGTCTCTAGGTCTAATCAATTATTTCTTATACATTCATCAAGGGTGCATAATAAAGCCCTTCATACTGCCACTACTGGTTACTCAATAAGCCATTTCTAACTAATGCACACATAAACAGCAGTCATTGGCATGCATGCATTACTCCAAGCAAAATATAATTTGGAACTTGTACTTCACACACCTTTCCATGGAAGTCTTATATAAACAGACAAGGATAAAGGTTTACAAGTTTATTAGCACTGTTTATGTATATATGTGACACTAAAAAAGTATTTTTCCATGTAAAATGCCATTTTTCTTCGCTGTTCTGACATTTACATATGTAATTTTTTTATACATCAACCATTACGATCCACAATATAGTCTTATAGGTAATTCAATTTATTACATAAATAGAATTCCACCATGCATTACATAAAATACACACTACGCAATCAACACAATCCGTAATTATTCTTTTTTCCAGCTTCTGACTGCTTCAACAACTTGTCAGTAATCTTCAATTGCTACTCTGGAAACTCCCAAAAACCTTCAAAAGCTTGAAAGCCAACGTAATCATTTTCCTCAGAGGGGAATCTTTGCCGTATACTATTCACAACACATGAGGGGATGACCACTACCAAGTTTTTTATTATCGTACATTCATAGCGCATATAACGAATTGTTAAACTGGAATGGAACACAATAAAAGTCGGCCAAAAAGAGTTAGTGCTATTTATTATAAGTTACACTTTCGGCTAGGACAATGCCTAGACTTCTTCAGACAAACGGTTAAAATGTGATAAACCAATTCCTTTTATCTAATAAAATTTGTGATGTCATCAATTAAGCAATATTGTTAGTAACCATAACAACATATTATCGCAGCCTACTTTTGCATAACAAATTATAACTCGTTAACTTATACAACAGGAAAAAAATAAACAAAACAGTGTGCAATCCTATCTCATCTTGTGTTTAAAAACACACTTTAATGTGTGTACATATTAAAAACTAAGTTGTACCAATTAATAACAACATACTCTGCTTAAAATACCTAGTAAAATTCATACTTAATAAGTTAAATTCATAAAAATACTTATGAATTCCCTGGTTCTCCATTGTGTGAACAGGACTAAAAAAGTACCAAATTACACAAATGCTGCATTAACAAACCTTAATTCCTGGTTAGACTATTGTGTATAAAAACTTTATATATTTACATTGTTTTCAATTTTTATCTATTCAAAGTTAGAAGTTTTAACAGGCTTTTAATGGAAATACTGTCATTAATCCATGGGGGCATGTGAGCCCTCGTTCGCACTTGCCACTTCAGTTCGTCTATTTCAAGCAAAATCTGCCAGGGACCCCCTTGAATATTCTCAATTCTCTGTTGTAAGACTATGAACCTGAAGGTGTGTGCGGGAAATTCAGAACAGTGCTTTGCTAAGGCATTGTTAAAGTCTTTCTTCTTTATTGCATAACAATGCTCGTATATTTGCTGCCTAAAGCGTCTCTCCATTTTCCCAATATAAAACACATTACATGAGTCGCAACAGGCAGCGTAAGTCACACCTTTAGATTCACAATTAAATTTTCCTTTTATTTTATATGTGTTATGGTTCAAAACCACCAGGTTGCCAACTAGAATATGTTTACATTGTGGACATGAACCACACTTGGACGTCCCATTAATTCTCCCATAAGAATTCCTGCTGTTAATGTTGCTCTCTAAAATGGCTTTAAGATTTTGACCACGTCTGTATACTATTCTAGGGCTAGAACCCAGAGTTCTAGAAAGGGAATCATCATTTTTAATGAGGTCCCAATTTTTGTTTATTACCTCTCTAATAGACCAGAAGTCTAAAGAGAATGTGTACAAAAAGCTGGTTTGATAACTTACATTACCAGCTTTTTTGTTTAGAAAATCATCAAATGGACTAACCAATTCATTAAGGACTGAATGAGGAGGTGAGTTTGATTGTCCTTTTAATAAAGGAATAAAATAACCAACATTACACTTACAAACTACTTCTTTTTTTGTGTTGTAAACAAGTTGACTAGGATAGATTCTTTTAATGAACATATTGCAAAGATGGTCACAGTCAGTTTCAAAGTCTACTTCGTCCGAAATCATATGGGCGGCCCTCACCATCTGACCGTTGACCACTGCTTTCTTTTGTTGATACGGGTGGTTTCTGGTAAAATGAAGGAAACAGTTTGAATACATCGGTTTCCTATATAGAGCTTTTATATCTACTGTTGGACTTATCATTGACTAACCAAATGTCCAAATAATTGATGGCAGTTACACCTATATTGTAGGTAAACTTTAAGAAACTTGTGGTCCTGTTAATGTTGTCAATAAAACTGGTATCATGGATAGTTCTCCTTTCCAAATACAAAACGTGTCATCCTGGTATCTTGTATACCAGGTGACATTGTTTTGAAATAGTTGGTCTTTAAACAACAAGTTGTTTTCCCAATAAGCCATGGTGGCATTGGCGAAACTAGCGCCACATGGGGAACCCATGGCCACACCAGTTTTCTCCACGTAAAACATACCCTCGAACAACATAAAATTATTCTTCAAGACAATTTCAAGTAAAGTCTCAATTATGTAAATGATATTATCATTTGCTTTTTTACTGTGCAAAAATTCCCTTATCCATTGTGTGCCTAAATCCTGAGGGATCACTGTGTATAGATCTTTAACATCTATAGTTAGGAAATACACCTCAGGTTGGTATTCTAAGGAACTAATGTTTGTAAGAAAACTCCATGAGTCTTTACATATCTGTGGTTCGGTTTCAATAAAAGGCTTTAACAAACTGTCAACATATTTGGCACAAGCGTATGTGATTGAACCACGGTCATCAACTATTGGTCTGAAAGGGAGGGACTTAATGTCTTTGTGGATCTTCGGACACCCAAACAGTACTGGTGTTTTAGGAGCTATCATGTTTAAGTATCGATAAAGGTCGATGTCTATTGAACCTTCCACAAACAGATCATCCAAGGTTGACCTTACCTTCTTATAGGCTACGTTAACCTCATTAATTGTTACCTGAGTGTAGTTGGGAGTGTTTAAATGTTCCATCAATTTCTCCACATATAAACAGTGATCTATAAAGACTAAGCCACCCCCCTTATCAGGCTTCATAACTCTTGTGTGACAATCTTTAAGTAATTGAATACATCCACGTTCCGTTGGAGCTTTGTTGGACTGAGCTGGACGGGACATGTGTATTTGCTTTTCTTTGATGGCCCAAAAGTCATTTTCACACATTTTCTCAAAGGTGTTTAAACCTGGGTGAAGTGGAGGATTGAACACACTAGAAACCCACAAAGTTTTCACCATACTAACCATAGGTCCCATTGATATTTGGAGATTAAGTTTATGAATAAACAATTTTAAGTCCATTATAGTTCTTGTTATGTCAAAGGACTTAGCAGGTACAAAGGAAATCCCCTTCGATAAAAGGTCAACCATGTCCTGTTGGACATCTAAGGAAGTGTAGTTATATATGGTGAAGTCCCCTTCACTACTCAAGTGAAGAGAAGGCATTTCTTCAGTTACTAAAATAGAAACTACCTCCTCCATTGTCTTCTCTTGTTCCTTACTTGTTGTTGGTTGTAATTGGGTTTCCTGTTGTTCTGTCCAATATTGGTGCCAGCCCGAAAACCCTGTTGATTCTGGACTTGTTCTCCATTTACAGTGTTAGGCTGCTCCCTTGCATTATTATGATTAAGTTTTTTTTACCTCGCTGATTATTACTATTAGAAAGCAGCCTCTCAATTCTCCTTAAAAGCCTCCTTATGGATGAGGAAGTACAAGGTCCAATTTTAAGGAGAAGTGAGAGGCTGCTTTCTAATAGTAATAATCAGCGAGGTAAAAAAAACTTAATCATAATAATGCAAGGGAGCAGCCTAACACTGTAAATGGAGAACAAGTCCAGAATCAACAGGGTTTTCGGGCTGGCACCAATACTGGACAGAACAACAGGAAACCCATTTACAACCTATAATGGACTTAAAATTGTTTATTCATAAACTTAATCTCCAAATATCAATGGGACCATACATATGGGACCATACATATGGTTAGTATGGTGAAAACTTTGAGGGTTTCTAGTGTGCTCAATCCTCCACTTCACCCAGGTTTAAACACCTTTGAGAAAATGTGTGAAATTGACTTTTGGGCCATCAAAGAAAAGCAAATACACACGTCCCGTCCAGCTCAGTCCAACATGTCTCCGACGGAATGTGGATTTATTCAATTACTTAAAGATTGTCACACAAGAGTTATGAAGCCTGATAAGGGGGGTGGCTTAGTTTTTATGGATCACTGTTTATATGTGGAGAAATTGATGGAACATTTAAACACTCCCAACTACACTCAGGTAACAATTAATGAGGTTAACGTAGCATATAAGAAGGTAAAGTCAACCTTGGATGGCCTGTTTGTGGAAGGTTCAATAGACATCAACCTTTATCAATACATAAACAAGATAGCTCCTAAAACACCAGTACTATTTGGGTGTCCAAAGATCCACAAAGACATTAAATCCCCCCCCTTTCAGACCAATAGTTGATGACCGTGGTTCAATCACATGCGCTTGTGCCAAATATGTTGACAGTTTGTTAAAGCCTTTTATTGAAACCGAACCACAGATATGTAAAGACTCGTGGAGTTTTCTTACAAACATTAGTTCCTTAGAATACCAACCTGAGGTGTATTTCCTAACTATAGATGTTAAAGATCTATACACAGTGATCCCTCAGGATTTAGGCAAACAATGGGTAAGGGAATTTTTGCACAGTAAAAAAGCAAATGATAATATCATTTACATAATCGAGACTTTACTTGAAATGGTCTTGAAGAATAATTTTATGTTGTTCGAGGGTATGTTTTACCTGTAGAAAACTGATGTGGCCATGGGTTCCCCATGTGGCGCTAGTTTCGCCAATGCCACCATGGCTTATTTTGAAAACAACTTGTTGTTTAAAGACCAACTATTTCAAAACAATGTCACCTGGTATACAAGATACCAGGATGACATGTTTTTTATTTGGAAAGGAGAACTATCCATGATACCAGCTTTTATTGACAACATTAACAGGACCACAAGTTTCTTAAAGTTTACCTACAATATAGGTGTAACTGCCATCAATTATTTGGACATTTGGTTAGTCAATGATAAGTCCAACAGTAGATATAAAAGCTCTATATATAGGAAACCGATGTATTCAAACTGTTTCCTTCATTTTACCAGAAACCACCCGTATCAACAAAAGAAAGCGGTGGTCAAAGGTCAGATGGTGAGGGCCGCCCGTATGATTTCGGACGAAGTAGACTTCGAAACTGAATGTGACCATCTTTGCAATATGTTCATTAAAAGAATCTATCCTAGTCAACTTGTTTACAACACAAAAAAAGAAGTAGTTTGTAAGTGTAATGTTGGTTATTTTATTCCTTTATTAAAAGGACAATCAAGCTCACCTCCTCATTCAGTCCTTAATGAATTGGTTAGTCCATTTGATGATTTTCTAAACAAAAAAGCTGGTAATGTAAGTTATCAAAACAGCTTTTTGTACACATTCTCTTTAGACTTCTGGTCTATTAGAGAGGTAATAAACAAAAATTGGGACCTCATTAAAAATGACGATTCCCTTTCTAGAACTCTTGGTTCCAGCCCCAGAATAGTATACAGACGTGGTCAAAATCTTAAAGCCATTTTAGAGAGCAACATTAACAGCAGGAATTCTTATGGGAGAATTAATGGGACGTCCAAGTGTGGTTCATGTCCACAATGTAAACATATTCTAGTTGGCAACCAGGTGGTTTTGAACCATAACACATATAAAATAAAAGGAAAATTTAATTGTGAATCTAAAGGTGTGACTTACGCTGCCTGTTGCGACTCATGTAATGTGTTTTATATTGGGAAAATGGAGAGACACTTTAGGCAGCGAATATACGAGCATTGTTATGCAATAAAGAAGAAAGACTTTAACAATGCCTTAGCAAAGCACTGTTCTGAATTTCCCACACACACCTTCAGGTTCACAGTCTTACAACAGAGAATTGAGAATATTCGAGGGGGTCCCTGGCAGATTTTGCTTGAAATAGCCGAACTGAAGTGGCAAGTGCGAACGAGGGCTCACATGCCCCCATGGATTAATGACAGTATTTCCATTAAAAGCCTGTTAAAACTTCTAACTTTGAATAGATAAAAATTGAAAACAACGTAAATATATAAAGTTTTTAAACACAATAGTCTAACCAGGAATTAAGGTTTGTTAATGCAGCGTTTGTGTAATTTGGTACTTTTTTAGTCCTGTTCACACAATGGAGAACCAGGGAATTCATAAGTATTTTTATGAATTTAACTTATTAAATATGAATTTTACTATGTATTTTAAGCAGGGTATGTTGTTATTAATTGGTACAACTTAGTTTTTAATATGTACACACATTAAAGTGTGTTTTTAAACACAAGATGAGATAGGACTGCACACTGTTTTGTTTATTTTTTTCCTGTTGTATAAGTTAACGAGTTATAATTTGTTATACAAAAGTAGGCTGCGATAATATGTTGTTATGGTTACTAACAATATTGCTTAATTGATGACATCACCAACTTTATTAGATAAAAGGCATTGGTTTATCACATTTTAACTGTTTGTCTGAAGAAGGCTAGGCATTGTCCTATCTGAAAGTGTAACTTATAATAATTAGCACTAACTCTTTTTGGCCGACTTTTATTGTGTTCCGTTCCAGTTTAACAGTTCATTGTTTGTGGATTTTTGGTATTCATAGCACATATGCTTGGTAGGCAATGAATCTGTATACTCTGCATAACAGGAAAGGGTCACAGTCACCATAATGGCTCTACTGTTAATGCATAGAAAATACTATAACTTCAAGTGTTACACATCCTTCACTCTAGTAGTGCTAACATGCTCACTTTTATCCAAGTGAAAATTCAAATGCAAGCCAATGCAGATAATGCAGTGTGATACTTATATACTGCACACGACATTACGTGTCAACATGCACTCAACTGTCACCCACTTGGTAGTGGCAGTGCATGCAACATGCAATTAAACTAACCTCTGTGGCTGTACAGGGCAGCTCAGTAATTCATAGGTTCATAGGTTCATACTAGGCTATCTGCCCTAGGGCATTTATAAGCCTAGCCAGAGTGTGTTTGGCTTTCACCACCCATTTTAAATTAATTTTGCTATGCCCTTTTTCGAGGTTAGTATACTGTGCCTCTGTCTAACAGTGACACAGAAGTGATACCTGGGGTAAACCTATGATCTCCCATCCACTCATCAAGATTCCTCTTGAAGACAGTCAATGAGGGACTCTGCCTAATCTGGACTGGGATTTTATTCCAGAGTGAAGGGAGCCTCTGGGTTATGAATCTGTCCCTCCAGCATGTCCTATTTATTTCAGTGCTGAGGTTTCAGTCTCTAGAGGGCGTAGCTCGATGGGATTTCGATTTTCTGAGGTGCAGCATGTCCATTAATTCCAGGTTGGACATGGCTTTATACGTCAGGCACAGATCGCCTCTGAGCAGGTGGTGTGCCACTGAGTAGAGCTGGAATTTCTTAAACTGGGCAGCATATGGCATCTGTTTGCATTAGCACCTTAATATCAACAGTGAAGTGACATTTATTTGCAATGCTGTTTTTCAGTTCATAAATCTGACCTCCCTAGAAAACATCACAGCGTGACAACTCTGCTGTCTGCCAGCCACAATTTTTTCAAGTTCAACACTTTGAAGGTCTGTTCCAGTTCAATGCAATAACTATGTCCAGACATGGACTACAAGTACTACAGACCATTCACATTCTATAGCAATCATAAGCATGTCACACTATGGTGCCATTTTACTTAATCAACCACATGAACTGTAGCCCACTAATTCACTAACACACAATTTAGTTAAGAGAATAATCATGGCATGCAGACTGATAGCCCATGACTTGTTTGTACCTGTTTGTCCACTGTGCACGTTGAAAGTGGCCTTTGCAGTAGTACATGGCTCGCATGAGGATGTGTAGCAGATGCGGTGTTAGGCAAGTACTTTCAAATAGTGAATGTGCAGTAATGCAACATGGTGGTGGCTGAATTTCACTGATTTTGGCTTTCGCACGGGTCGATGATGCACAGCAGTAACATTCACGTGCAGTGCTCATTGGTATGCAGAGCTGGCATGTGCACCATTTCACATCTTCAACTGCTGGCGTACATGCACCATCCTCCTCACTGCTACTGCTGCATCTGCGTGCTCGTTTAGGTGGAGGCCGGCCATCGGTATATACCAGCTCGAAGCTGTATGGCACAATGGTACACGACTTCAGCTGGGAGGCCATCCTTTCTTAAAGTCCGCATTTGGCAACAAACAATGCAACAATATAGCAATGTTACCATTACAAAAAAGAGTTGGAAAGCTGTCATGCACTTGAACAGGCTAAGCATACATTCAGTATTGGGTCCTGGTTTAACTCAAGAAAACTTACAGGTGTTATGACACTGTTGAGACCATGCATTTACTTTCAGATGAAGCATGCAATCCTATGCAAACCCAAAGACTCATTTTTATGAATTAATGACCCCATATGCAAGTCCATAGCTTCTGCTGCAGTTATACTGTAACCGTCAGAAAGCCTCACACACAAATATTGTCTTCAATTGTGCTGCCCAAACAATCCACAAAATTAGAGGCATAAGGACTATTTGAGGGATTATCCAGATAAAACACTTCTCACTCCAAGGAGACTAATATTAGCAAATTGTATGAAGATTACCTTCTGCGACACATTTACCATACCAGTGGGAACAAAGTTTGCCCGAGTAAAAAAATGACACACAGACAGTGCAAGTACGAGTCCAGCATGTGTAGAATAAGTAACAAGACAGGTCATTATTGATGCATTTGCAAAGTAAGAGAGAGTGAGAGAGAGAGAGAGAGAGAGAGAGGGAGAGAGAGAGCTACCTGCATGTGTATATAGATATACAGATATTATATACAGATATATATATATATATATATATATATATATATATATATATATATATATATATATATATATATATATATATATATAGATATATATAGATATACATACAGATACAGAAATATACACACACACACACACACACATGCACACACCTATGTATGGATTTCTTCACCTTAAGAAAGATATGCAGAGGTAGCAACTTTCAAATGCAATTACATCTAATTTTTCACCAGGAACTACACTGCATCACCTTCCACAAAGGCAGACCAATGTGAGACTGCAATAAAGTTGGTCGACTCCTAGGTGAGATCTTTTCAACGTACTGCAAAAGTGCTTTATCACATATCTGAGGAAAACTCTGCACAACACATTCCAACCAAATCCAAAGTACACATCAGCAGTCTTCTCTGCAGCTAATTTCAAAGCCAAGAAAATTTGATATACAGAAACCGGAACCGCATCAATTGAAAAGCAATGGAAAAAATTTATCTTCAACCTCAATATCAATGGCATTGGAATAAGACATGCCATTTGCTAATACCCAGTGTGACACTGTGAATGGGTGTTGATGACTGCATACTTGAAAGTTCTTTAAATATTAGGCCACTTGTTGTACTGTCAAATGTCTCAGGGGCCTGACACACATTGTCAACGTGTAAGAATACACCTTCCAAAAGAGGACAATTAATGCAGCTGCACAACTAATCTGTGTTCTCCCACCCTCCCCTATTTGGAATAGATGACTAAGAAGTCATAGCAAATTTTGATGGTCTTTTGTTGCCCAGTTCATAGAGAACTGCAAACCTGGTGGCACACTAAATCATGTAAGGATAATATGTTGCAGAAAGGTGTAATGTAGATAGAAATTGCATTGAAAACAAATGCTGTTGAAAACCATTCACGGAAATCCATTCCTACCACATGTGAAAAAACAAATTCTGACAGCAAATTACAAGACAGACACCAGCACTCTAAAGGTGGAGTATGTAGTTAGAAATGCAGGTAGTCATACTGTAATATCAAATTAGCATACCATGGGTGCACTGCGACCAAATTTCTTTCACAGTGGTGAACCTTATAAGTAAGGGATGGCTCTATGTTAAATATTCGAACATCCAAAATGTCAGACGTTACATGGTTGAGACCAAATATTTGACATTTGGATGTTCAAATATCAAATAAAAAAAAGAAAAAAGAAAAACACACCTTAACAGTGTGAGCAGGGAGGCAAGCCCCCCCTACAACCCCCACACCTCCCTACTTAAATATACCAACTCCGAGACCATACTTCAGTGCCGAAAAAGGAAATTCTCCCTATCTGCACCATACAGCACCGT
>NC_056745.1:34230230-34251577 GCF_019279795.1 Protopterus annectens
CTAACTTACAAAATGTTACAGAGGTAGTAGTATCATTGGTGAAGATACTTAGTTAGGAATCAAAATTACAGTACTAACTTACAAAATGTTACAGAGGTAGTAGTATCATTGGTGAAGATACTTAGTTAGGAATCAAAATTACAGTACTAACTTACAAAATGTTACAGAGGTAGTAGTATCATTGGTGAAGATACTTAGTTAGGAATCAAAATTACAGTACTAACTTACAAAATGTTACAGAGGTAGTAGTATCATTGGTGAAGATACTTAGTTAGGAATCAAAATTACAGTACTAACTTACAAAATGTTACAGAGGTAGTAGTATCATTGGTGAAGATACTTAGTTAGGAATCAAAATTACAGTACTAACTTACAAAATGTTACAGAGGTAGTAGTATCATTGGTGAAGATACTTAGTTAGGAATCAAAATTACAGTACTAACTTACAAAATGTTACAGAGGTAGTAGTATCATTGGTGAAGATACTTAGTTAGGAATCAAAATTACAGTACTAACTTACAAAATGTTACAGAGGTAGTAGTATCATTGGTGAAGATACTTAGTTAGGAATCAAAATTACAGTACTAACTTACAAAATGTTACAGAGGTAGTAGTATCATTGGTGAAGATACTTAGTTAGGAATCAAAATTACAGTACTAACTTACAAAATGTTACAGAGGTAGTAGTATCATTGGTGAAGATACTTAGTTAGGAATCAAAATTACAGTACTAACTTACAAAATGTTACAGAGGTAGTAGTATCATTGGTGAAGATACTTAGTTAGGAATCAAAATTACAGTACTAACTTACAAAATGTTACAGAGGTAGTAGTATCATTGGTGAAGATACTTAGTTAGGAATCAAAATTACAGTACTAACTTACAAAATGTTACAGAGGTAGTAGTATCATTGGTGAAGATACTTAGTTAGGAATCAAAATTACAGTACTAACTTACAAAATGTTACAGAGGTAGTAGTATCATTGGTGAAGATACTTAGTTAGGAATCAAAATTACAGTACTAACTTACAAAATGTTACAGAGGTAGTAGTATCATTGGTGAAGATACTTAGTTAGGAATCAAAATTACAGTACTAACTTACAAAATGTTACAGAGGTAGTAGTATCATTGGTGAAGATACTTAGTTAGGAATCAAAATTACAGTACTAACTTACAAAATGTTACAGAGGTAGTAGTATCATTGGTGAAGATACTTAGTTAGGAATCAAAATTACAGTACTAACTTACAAAATGTTACAGAGGTAGTAGTATCATTGGTGAAGATACTTAGTTAGGAATCAAAATTACAGTACTAACTTACAAAATGTTACAGAGGTAGTAGTATCATTGGTGAAGATACTTAGTTAGGAATCAAAATTACAGTACTAACTTACAAAATGTTACAGAGGTAGTAGTATCATTGGTGAAGATACTTAGTTAGGAATCAAAATTACAGTACTAACTTACAAAATGTTACAGAGGTAGTAGTATCATTGGTGAAGATACTTAGTTAGGAATCAAAATTACAGTACTAACTTACAAAATGTTACAGAGGTAGTAGTATCATTGGTGAAGATACTTAGTTAGGAATCAAAATTACAGTACTAACTTACAAAATGTTACAGAGGTAGTAGTATCATTGGTGAAGATACTTAGTTAGGAATCAAAATTACAGTACTAACTTACAAAATGTTACAGAGGTAGTAGTATCATTGGTGAAGATACTTAGTTAGGAATCAAAATTACAGTACTAACTTACAAAATGTTACAGAGGTAGTAGTATCATTGGTGAAGATACTTAGTTAGGAATCAAAATTACAGTACTAACTTACAAAATGTTACAGAGGTAGTAGTATCATTGGTGAAGATACTTAGTTAGGAATCAAAATTACAGTACTAACTTACAAAATGTTACAGAGGTAGTAGTATCATTGGTGAAGATACTTAGGAATCAAAATTACAGTACTAACTTACAAAATGTTACAGAGGTAGTAGTATCATTGGTGAAGATACTTAGTTAGGAATCAAAATTACAGTACTAACTTACAAAATGTTACAGAGGTAGTAGTATCATTGGTGAAGATACTTAGTTAGGAATCAAAATTACAGTACTAACTTACAAAATGTTACAGAGGTAGTAGTATCATTGGTGAAGATACTTAGTTAGGAATCAAAATTACAGTACTAACTTACAAAATGTTACAGAGGTAGTAGTATCATTGGTGAAGATACTTAGTTAGGAATCAAAATTACAGTACTAACTTACAAAATGTTACAGAGGTAGTAGTATCATTGGTGAAGATACTTAGTTAGGAATCAAAATTACAGTACTAACTTACAAAATGTTACAGAGGTAGTAGTATCATTGGTGAAGATACTTAGTTAGGAATCAAAATTACAGTACTAACTTACAAAATGTTACAGAGGTAGTAGTATCATTGGTGAAGATACTTAGTTAGGAATCAAAATTACAGTACTAACTTACAAAATGTTACAGAGGTAGTAGTATCATTGGTGAAGATACTTAGTTAGGAATCAAAATTACAGTACTAACTTACAAAATGTTACAGAGGTAGTAGTATCATTGGTGAAGATACTTAGTTAGGAATCAAAATTACAGTACTAACTTACAAAATGTTACAGAGGTAGTAGTATCATTGGTGAAGATACTTAGTTAGGAATCAAAATTACAGTACTAACTTACAAAATGTTACAGAGGTAGTAGTATCATTGGTGAAGATACTTAGTTAGGAATCAAAATTACAGTACTAACTTACAAAATGTTACAGAGGTAGTAGTATCATTGGTGAAGATACTTAGTTAGGAATCAAAATTACAGTACTAACTTACAAAATGTCACAGAGGTAGTAGTATCATTGGTGAAGATACTTAGTTAGGAATCAAAATTACAGTACTAACTTACAAAATGTTACAGAGGTAGTAGTATCATTGGTGAAGATACTTAGTTAGGAATCAAAATTACAGTACTAACTTACAAAATGTTACAGAGGTAGTAGTATCATTGGTGAAGATACTTAGTTAGGAATCAAAATTACAGTACTAACTTACAAAATGTTACAGAGGTAGTAGTATCATTGGTGAAGATACTTAGTTAGGAATCAAAATTACAGTACTAACTTACAAAATGTTACAGAGGTAGTAGTATCATTGGTGAAGATACTTAGGAATCAAAATTACAGTACTAACTTACAAAATGTTACAGAGGTAGTAGTATCATTGGTGAAGATACTTAGTTAGGAATCAAAATTACAGTACTAACTTACAAAATGTTACAGAGGTAGTAGTATCATTGGTGAAGATACTTAGTTAGGAATCAAAATTACAGTACTAACTTACAAAATGTTACAGAGGTAGTAGTATCATTGGTGAAGATACTTAGTTAGGAATCAAAATTACAGTACTAACTTACAAAATGTTACAGAGGTAGTAGTATCATTGGTGAAGATACTTAGTTAGGAATCAAAATTACAGTACTAACTTACAAAATGTTACAGAGGTAGTAGTATCATTGGTGAAGATACTTAGGAATCAAAATTACAGTACTAACTTACAAAATGTTACAGAGGTAGTAGTATCATTGGTGAAGATACTTAGTTAGGAATCAAAATTACAGTACTAACTTACAAAATGTTACAGAGGTAGTAGTATCATTGGTGAAGATACTTAGTTAGGAATCAAAATTACAGTACTAACTTACAAAATGTTACAGAGGTAGTAGTATCATTGGTGAAGATACTTAGTTAGGAATCAAAATTACAGTACTAACTTACAAAATGTTACAGAGGTAGTAGTATCATTGGTGAAGATACTTAGTTAGGAATCAAAATTACAGTACTAACTTACAAAATGTTACAGAGGTAGTAGTATCATTGGTGAAGATAGTTAGGAATCAAAATTACAGTACTAACTTACAAAATGTTACAGAGGTAGTAGTATCATTGGTGAAGATACTTAGTTAGGAATCAAAATTACAGTACTAACTTACAAAATGTTACAGAGGTAGTAGTATCATTGGTGAAGATACTTAGTTAGGAATCAAAATTACAGTACTAACTTACAAAATGTTACAGAGGTAGTAGTATCATTGGTGAAGATACTTAGTTAGGAATCAAAATTACAGTACTAACTTACAAAATGTTACAGAGGTAGTAGTATCATTGGTGAAGATACTTAGTTAGGAATCAAAATTACAGTACTAACTTACAAAATGTTACAGAGGTAGTAGTATCATTGGTGAAGATACTTAGTTAGGAATCAAAATTACAGTACTAACTTACAAAATGTTACAGAGGTAGTAGTATCATTGGTGAAGATACTTAGTTAGGAATCAAAATTACAGTACTAACTTACAAAATGTTACAGAGGTAGTAGTATCATTGGTGAAGATACTTAGTTAGGAATCAAAATTACAGTACTAACTTACAAAATGTTACAGAGGTAGTAGTATCATTGGTGAAGATACTTAGTTAGGAATCAAAATTACAGTACTAACTTACAAAATGTTACAGAGGTAGTAGTATCATTGGTGAAGATACTTAGTTAGGAATCAAAATTACAGTACTAACTTACAAAATGTTACAGAGGTAGTAGTATCATTGGTGAAGATACTTAGTTAGGAATCAAAATTACAGTACTAACTTACAAAATGTTACAGAGGTAGTAGTATCATTGGTGAATATAGTTAGGAATCAAAATTACAGTACTAACTTACAAAATGTTACAGAGGTAGTAGTATCATTGGTGAAGATACTTAGTTAGGAATCAAAATTACAGTACTAACTTACAAAATGTTACAGAGGTAGTAGTATCATTGGTGAAGATACTTAGTTAGGAATCAAAATTACAGTACTAACTTACAAAATGTTACAGAGGTAGTAGTATCATTGGTGAAGATACTTAGGAATCAAAATTACAGTACTAACTTACAAAATGTTACAGAGGTAGTAGTATCATTGGTGAAGATACTTAGGAATCAAAATTACAGTACTAACTTACAAAATGTTACAGAGGTAGTAGTATCATTGGTGAAGATACTTAGTTAGGAATCAAAATTACAGTACTAACTTACAAAATGTTACAGAGGTAGTAGTATCATTGGTGAAGATACTTAGTTAGGAATCAAAATTACAGTACTAACTTACAAAATGTTACAGAGGTAGTAGTATCATTGGTGAAGATACTTAGTTAGGAATCAAAATTACAGTACTAACTTACAAAATGTTACAGAGGTAGTAGTATCATTGGTGAAGATACTTAGGAATCAAAATTACAGTACTAACTTACAAAATGTCACAGAGGTAGTAGTATCATTGGTGAAGATACTTAGTTAGGAATCAAAATTACAGTACTAACTTACAAAATGTTACAGAGGTAGTAGTATCATTGGTGAAGATACTTAGTTAGGAATCAAAATTACAGTACTAACTTACAAAATGTTACAGAGGTAGTAGTATCATTGGTGAAGATACTTAGGAATCAAAATTACAGTACTAACTTACAAAATGTTACAGAGGTAGTAGTATCATTGGTGAAGATACTTAGTTAGGAATCAAAATTACAGTACTAACTTACAAAATGTTACAGAGGTAGTAGTATCATTGGTGAAGATACTTAGGAATCAAAATTACAGTACTAACTTACAAAATGTTACAGAGGTAGTAGTATCATTGGTGAAGATACTTAGTTAGGAATCAAAATTACAGTACTAACTTACAAAATGTTACAGAGGTAGTAGTATCATTGGTGAAGATACTTAGTTAGGAATCAAAATTACAGTACTAACTTACAAAATGTTACAGAGGTAGTAGTATCATTGGTGAAGATACTTAGTTAGGAATCAAAATTACAGTACTAACTTACAAAATGTTACAGAGGTAGTAGTATCATTGGTGAAGATACTTAGTTAGGAATCAAAATTACAGTACTAACTTACAAGATGTCACAGAGGTAGTAGTATCTAAATTTGTCACCAGCCACTGTAGTAACGTAGTATAACATGTTGGGAAACTCAAAACCAGTGTTACTGTAAGTGCCCTGGTACTTGTATTTGGTAAAAGAATGTGGAAATATTTACTTATAGAGTAGCATTTGTAGTTAGTGATGATGAATGAGGAAGCAGAGGTCATACTACATCACTTTTAGTAACATTACACATTACTATTAGCTAACAATAGCTACAGCAAGGATAAAACAGGGTACTAAGAGCTGTTAGTGCAGATCTTTAGCCCATGTAAACTATGGATGTTCTTCGTGTTTCACTGTTGCAGTCATCACATTTGGGTTATCTGCCTGCAGACAGCCCTCAGCCAGCCTGAATACCAGAGTCTTGGATTCCTGTGTCGGATGCTGTCTCTTCTTCCATGACGTCAGGTCATCACGGGTATAAAACATGCAGAAGACGGCATTACATCAGTCTTTCTTGCCATCCAGTGCCCAAAGCAGAAGCAGTTCACAGTGCCAGTCGGCCGACTCCTGAAATTTTCCTTTTCGAGTTTCAGAACTGTAGTCTTCAAAAAAAGATAAGTACCCCATTGGGAATCTTTTTTCTTGCTCCAACCGATGTCAGTAAAAGTTAACAATTGTCTTAGCTTACTTGTGGAAAGCAAATACCTCATAAAGATTTTTATTCGTACTGCATTCCCTGCTTAGGCCCAGACCACGATGTCCCTCGCTATCAGTTTTGTGCCTTGTTCAACCCCCGAACTATTCATCGTCGGGCTATATTTGCAGCAAATTATTTTGGTCCTCAGTATCCACACCCCAAAATGGCTTTGGTAAGCCATCCGACTACCAATCTTCCAAAAAAAACGTAAGGATAAAGACAGAGACAGACGCATAGGTCCAAAACTGCCGACGATGCTTCTGTTAAGCTAGTCACCAGTCCGCCGGTACTCAGTGAGGTGCTTTCTCAGCCCCTGATACCTGCTACTTCAGATTCGCAGGCCTCTACTGAGACCCATTCGGAGTCCGGTATGCCGCGAGATGCTTCTTCAACTATGGAACCTGTGGATGTCTCTACCTTGGATGGGTCTGGAGCCGCTGTGCAGGCACCGGCTTCTGAGGGTGTATTCAGGCCTACAGACTTGCATTTTAAACCGATGCCATCTTCTTCATCCAGGCCTAAAACTCGCACCACACCTAGAAAACCAACATCCAAATGCCTAAAAAACAAATGCTTAGAATGGCTGAAGACCTTATTACCTTAATTAGGGGAAGCCAGCCTTCCCCCTCTAAGAGACCTAGAACTGATTTTCCTTCTGATTCTTCTGATAGGAATCTGATATTTCTGTTTCTTCTGATTACCAGGATTTGCCCTTATCTACCTAAGAGGATTCTGATGCAGAAGATTCCATTCCCTCTTTTTCCCCTCCAGAAGATTTTTCTTTTGGTGAAACCGTGCACACTCTTAGGGAGCATTTCCACTGGGAAAGCCAGGATTACTCTGACTCCAAAAAGAAGCTTAGGGAATTCTTATTCCTTCCTCAACACAGGCCTTTAGCTATCCCTCCTGTTCTGGACATTGTAGATTATGCTTTCTTGGAATCTAGCCTTTCCCCAGACACTTTACCTCCAGCTCCCAGAAAACCTGACAGGTATTACAGAGTACCTGACTCTCACAAGTTCCTGTTCAAGAATCCTACTGTGGATCCAGAGACCATTTCCCAAGGACCAAAGGGCATTAAGGCTACTGCTGCCAAAAATCATACCCCTTCTGATAGAGGTTCTAGAGCCTCACACAGATGGGGTAAGAAGGTATACACTTCTGCTACTTTGGTCATTAGGGCTCTAAATTGCTAGTTTCATATGTTAAAGTACCAGCAGCATTTTATTGGACTACTTAAACAGAAAATGATGTTGATTCCTGACTGTGCTGAACACAAAGAATTAAAGGATTTAATGCATTCTGCAGAACAAGTTGGTAAACATACTTTGCAATGTGGTTTTGACTCTTTGGAAGCATCTTGCAGGGCTGCTGTCACTGGGTCTGTACTTAGAAGGCATGCTTGTCTTAAGGAGCAAAACTTGCCAGATCATGTTAAAGTTAAATTACTGGATGCTCCCTTAAACCAAGATCGCCTGTTTGGCAACAAAGCAAAAGAAGTCCTCAAAAATATGGAGGAAAAAGCTAAATCTATGCAAACTGTTGAAGAATTCCTGCAAGTACAGCCTTCCAGATTTAGTAGGCATTAGCCTTCAAAGAATTGATCCTTTCCAGTCTCTTTCAGGCCTTCTCAGTCCAAACCCAAGAACAGCAGACCACCTAGGTTACAGTCTCAGGCTACGCACAGGCCTAAGCAGTGGGGGGCTCCCACTCCCAAAGCAGGGAGTAGTAAGGCACCCCCTATGGAAAAATGGTACAATGACAACCTTAACCCTTCCAAGCTCTGCTCACCTGCCTGCTCCCTTAGGAGGAAAGCTCACCCTGCATGCAAAAATATGGTAACTCATTACCCAGGACAAATGGGTTTTGAATATAGTTTCCCAAGGATACAGATTAGACTTCCACACCATACCAACCGCAAATGGTTGGCCAGATCTACCACCAAATCATTTATCAGAGACCCAACAGCAGGTTCCCTCTCTTCTAAGCATCAGTGCTATTCAACCTGTCCAAGCAGAAGAAAGGGGGCAAGGTTTTTATTCAAGACTTTTCCTGGTACCCAGAAAAGACAGCTCCTGGCATCCTATCCTGGACCTCTCTATTCTAAACACCTTTTTGGTAATCCCAAAATTCAAAATGCTAACACTTCAACAGCTGCTTCCTATGCTAGCAAAGATGCCTGGTTGGCAACCTTAGACTTAAAGGAAGCTTACCTGCACACTCCAGTAATGGAATCTTGCAGGAAATACCTACGCTTCAGGGCAGGCTCCATGCACTATCAGTTCTCTGCACTTCCTTTGGCTTATCTACTGCACCCAGAGTATGCACAAAGTGTCTAGCTCTGGCCATTGCATTTTGCAGGCAGAGAAAAATTCAAATATACCCATACTTGGACGATTGTCTGATTCAGGCAGAAAGCCAGGACTTGCTATTAAAACATCTGGCATTAGTAAAAAAAAGTCTAACCTTTCTGGGGTACACCATAAACTAAAAGAAATCTCACCTAGTACCCTGCCAACTGATTGTATTCCTGGGAGCAAGCTTGAACACAATTTCCCAGATGGCATTCCTCACTCCAGAGAAATAAGTTTACTTGGCAACCTACTTCAAACTATTGGCCACAAAGACCCAGCTATCTGCAAGGAAAATTTTGCAAGCCCTGGGGTTCATAGCCTCTTGCATTCTACTAATTCCATATGCAAGACTGCATATGAGGAAACAACAATGGTATCTAAAAGGTCTATGGTCTCCTCATTCTCAGGTCCTGGAATCAATGATTCCTATCATTCCTTGTATAAAGACAGAGTTCCTTTGGTGGGCAGAGGCCTGCTACCACAACAAGGGGCTCCCTTTCACTCTACCTCCTGCCGCTAAACCCTAACAACAGACGCATCAGACTATACATGGAGGGCTCACTTGGCAGGGCAGTGTATTCAGGGCAAATGGAACCCAAGACAGATGCACCTTCATATCAACCAAAAAGAAATGTTAGCTGTACAGAATTCTCTAACAGCCTTCAAAGACCGCATTCTTCCAGGACAATTATTGTTAAAGACAGACAACACCACAGTTATGTGGTACATAAACAAGCAGGGGGGAACCCACTCGTACCCTCTCTGCAGACTAGCCATGGCTCTGTGGAACACAGGCTTGAGCTACTAAGTGCACCTGGAAGCTCAATTCCTGCCAGACAACCTAAGCAGAAATCTCATGGACCCACACAAATGGAAACTGGAACCAAATATATTCATCCTCTTGCGGAACAAATGGGGGACTCCAGAGGTAGACCTGTTTGCCAACCTTAGAACTACCAATTGGACAAATTCTGCACAAGGACTTCCCACACTCAAGCCTGGAAAGTGGATGCCCTGTCCTTTACCTGGGAAAGCCTCTCAGTTTATGCCTTTCCCCCTCTGCCTCTCCTCTTGAAGGTTCTGCAAAAGATCAAACAGGACGAGCCAAGGACACTACTTATTGCACCAGACTGGCCACGCCAGCACTGGTACCCCCTCTTGTGCAGTATGACACTACTGGAACCATGGCACCTGCCTCAGACCCCTTCCCTGCTGTCCCAGCAGGTGGGCCAGATTCTGCATCCTCAGCTTCAAACCCTGAACCTTGCAGCCTGGCTAATTCCATGAGCTCTCCAATAGCGTCCCTCAGTAAGCTGGTGCTAGATGTCATTCTGGAGGCAAGGAAGCCTAGTACTAGAAAATCCTATGTTGAAAAGTGGAAAATATACTGTTCCTGGAGCCAGACTCAGGGGATGGGCACAACGGTGCCCAGCTTACCTCATATTCTTTAGTACTTAACAGAAATGCTTCACAAGGGCCTAGCTTTCTCGTCAATTAAAATTCATGCCTCTGTCATTTCAGCACATTATAATACTGAGCAACCCTTCTTTTCTCACCTCCTGCTAAAGCAATTCCTTAGAGGAGCCAAAATTTTAAGACCCACCAGGAGAGCCCCTACTCCAGCCTGGGTCCTTAAATATGTATTGGAAAAGCTCACTCTCCCTCCCTTTGAGCCAGCTGCAACTGCAGAATTGAAATTCCTTTCTTGTAAAACAGCCTTCCTTCTAGCCATCACTTCAGCAAGAAGAGTGTCTGAATTACAGGCTCTTATGGCACTAGAACCCTTCATTATCTTCCATGCCAACAGGGTTTCCCTCAGGACTAATCCTTCCTTTATGCCCAAGGTGGTGTCTAGTGTGGCCCTAAATCAGTCCATTCATTTGCTCAATTTTTTCCCTAATCCATAAAACAAAGGAGAATGAATACTGCACTCTCTGGACGTGCACAGACAACTTAGATTTTATTTGGACAGGACTAAGCCTCTCAGAAAATCTGAAGAGCTGCTACTTGGCTTTACTGCAGGGGCAGAGGGGAAGGCCATTTCAAAGCAAACCATTTCTAAATGGATAGCCCATTGCATTAATTTCTGCTATAAGCACCATGGAAAACCTACCCCACAGGGGATAAGATCCATTCCACCAGGGCTGCATCTACCTCTACAGCCTTTCTCAGAGGTGTCCCTACCAGGGACATCCTAGAAGCTGCTACCTGGAGCTCTGTACATACTTCACCAAGCATTACCACATGCCTATTTTTCTAAATCCAGAGCTAGTTTTGCCACTGTAGTCTTGCAGGGCTTAATAGCTGGCCCTAATGCTGTCTAACTTCTTCCTTCCTTAGCTTTGGGAATCAACCCAAATGTGGTGACTGCAACAGTGAAACACAAAGAACATAGTACAGTTGTGTACTTACCATAAATGTAGATGATGGAGTGTATTCACTGTTGCAGTCCTGATTACCCTCCCTCCAGCCCCCTGACTTCTCTTGGCTCTACCCTTCCTTCTTGTTTGGTTTATTTAAGCTTCCTGGTGTATTTTCTCTTTGATAGAGGTGTACCATAACATATAATTGCTTCCCATTGTGGGGGCACCTGACATCTGGGGCAAGAAAAACTGATGTAATGTCATCGGCTGCATGTTTTATACCCCTGACAACCTGACGTCATGGAAGAAGAATCAATGAATACAATAAAGTTTATGGAAGAAGAGACAGCATCCGATGGAGGAATCCAAGACTCTGGTATTCAGGCCAACTGAGGGCTACCTCCAGGCAGATAACCCAAATGTGATGACTGCAACAGTGAATACCCTTAAACATATACATTTATGGTAAGTGTACATAACTGTGCTATCTGAGTACTTGATTAGGGAAAGAACATCTGCTGATGTGCTAGGATAGGTAGCAGAAATTGAGGTTGGAATAGTACAATTTTTTGGGCTTGTTTTGGTATTGGAGGAGTGGCAATATATGCTCATTTTATATATATATATATATATATATATATATATATATATATATATATATATATATATATATATATATATAAATATATCTATATATGGGTCTACTGTAAAACTGAAAGTGCATGTCTGCAAAGCACGGTTCAACGAACCATTCAGGGAAACTGAAGTGCCAAAGCACACTACAGTGGGGAATAGGAAATTTACCTATTCCCCACTGTAGTGCGATCTCAGAGTTGGTATATTTAAGTAGGGGGTGTGGGGGTGAGGCCCCCCACTCAATGTAATGTTAGTAAGTGTTTTCTGTTTTTTTTTTTTTTTTTTTTTTTTATCTTTTTACAGGTTTGTTGAACTGAGTTTCGCGAAAGTGCAATTTCGAATAAGTGCACTTTCACGTAACTGAGCGGTCTGCCACTCTTTTTCAAATAAGTGGTATTCAATTAAAAGCAGAAGACCTATATATATATATATGTGTGTGTGTAAAAAATCTATCAATCTCTCTCTCTCTCTATATATATATATATATATATATATATATATATATATATATATATATATAGCTATATATATATCTATATATACTATATTATTTTTTATGTGTGTGTATATGTGTGTGTGTGTGTGTGTGTGTGTGTGTGTGTGTGTGTGTGTGTGTGTGTGTGTGTGTGTGTGTGTGTGTGTGTGTGTGTGTGTGTATATATATATATATATATATATATATATATATATATATATATATATATATGTGTGTGTGTGTGTGTGTGTGTGTGTGTGTGTGTATATATATATATATATATATATATATATATATATGTATATTTATATGTGTGTGTGTGTATATATATATATATATATATATATATATATATATATATATATATATATATATATATAAGCTGAATAAATACTAAGTATATAACCAGTTGGAAAGATGAAATGTATGACGATTGCATTAGAGAAATGTCATAAGGCTACATTGAGCATGCTCTCCAGGACTCCTGTATTCTGCAAGGCACAACCAATTACTCTTCTGACAAAGATGCAGGGACTGAACACATGCATATGCAAAGGCAGTGGCAAACTACAAAGGAGGGTGTCCTGTGGAGATGAAAAAATTACTCATAGCAGTTGAGCTCTCTGCATTCGCATTAAAATGTGAAAAACAACATAGCACTCGAAAGACACTCCCCAGGATTCATGAAGCCTGCTCCATGCACCGCAGTAGCATCGGCAATCTACCACCAAATATGCCCGTCAAGCGATTCAGGTAACAGCTGTTTCCACGTGCACTACCAGCATACACCAGAGCTGCACACCTCCCGGCACATGTATGCTAATTACCCCATGCGCAGCAGTGTAGCATGCAAATGAAGGTATATAGCGATTCATGAAGTTGTGCAGGTGTAGCGTAAACATGTAGAAACGTAAACCAAAAAAGTGGTTTACATTTTGTCAAACATAAAATCGGAGCCATGAAAACGTATTGTAATGTTAAGATATGTCAATGGCTAATATATAGCCAATGGTATAAAACAACATGCACAACATATAAAAAATAACATTTAATGTCATGGCCACACCAACGCAAAGTAAAACCGCAGTGCATCGGTGCACAAATGGGATCACAAGGAAAATATATTTTGATGTCATAAAACTGTAATGTAACACAATTCATGATATCTCCATAATAGTCAATGGCATGCTTGCTACACCACAACCATGGCACAAGGGTTGCTAAGGGTCTGTGACAGTGTTCCGTGAGGTAACTAGGAATTAGCAGTCAATGCCATGCAAATGAGTCAAGTAATACTGAATCACAAATGCCCCGCCGGCATCAGGATGTACCACACGGTGTAGCATTACAACACCGAGGAGTGGCCTAGAGGTAAACATGACATCAAGAGAGGGGCACGCCACCATAGCTGTAAGCACATTGAATCATTGCTAATCTGTGTTGCGTGTTGCTAAGCAAAGCCGCTGGATAGGGGTTTGGAAGAAGCCATAGCTTTGCTTAGCTGAGAGCACACAAGGTAGTTGAAAGTTCATGTGAACGTGGATGAAAATGCGCACAAAACCTGGAAAACTGTTGCGCGCGGCACGCACCACAGCTGAACAAGAAGGATATGGGAAGACAATAAGGAAATGCTGCAGCATGGTAATTGGAGTACAAATGAGTAATTAACACTGAGAAACTCACAGTGGGCCATAGACAACAACTAACAAGGCTGCTAGCAGCTACCTGCAGAACAGGAAGTGGGAGGTGCCGTACAGCAAAGAAAAAAGAACTGTCACAGCAGAACAAAGCAAACTTGCAGTAGATCAGCTACATAACACATTTCCCAACACAATCCTGGGTTGTGGAAGCACAAAACAAGAAAGGCAGCAGCTGGATGCATACCTGACAATGGGAGGTGAATCGGGTTTGAAACAGAAGTAAAGGGCAATAGATGAATCACAGCAGACAAGCGTAAGTCAACACCAAAGGCCCCACAATAGCAGTACCTGCTGTAAAACCAATAATTAAGATACCCTGCAGCTGGAATAGCGCAAACATACCCAATTACACCAGCATCATCCATTGCACAATAGTATAAGGTGTGAAAGCCCCACACACACACTTGTGTATTCCCAGACACTCTGCACCATTGGTGTATATAGACGGGGAACGTTTAATATGTATATGTTAGGGGCTGCCATAACTTTGATTCACCAGCATGTGTTGGAGACTGACGGTGGTGTGGAGGATGATGCTGACAACCATCTCAAGCACCGGAGGAGGAGATGAGTGTTCAGACCAGGGTAACCTACCAGGGTCTACATGATCTGGAGATAGTAGAACGTTACAGGGTGGACAGAGACATCGTACAGCAAATTGTTGAGCTGTGCCAGCCACACCTCAGAGCCAGAAGTAACAGAGAGGAACCCATCCCAGTGGACATGAAGGTATGTGTAAGCTTGAGAATACTAGCCACAGGTACCTTCCAAAGGCGAACTGGGGATATCATGGGAATCTCACAGGCATCAGTATTCAGGGTACTCCACCAGTTTCTGGATGCCATGTTACCACATGCCAATGAGCACATATACTTCCCATGAACGCAGGAGGAGTTGGCCAGCAATATGCATCTCTTCCACTGTGTGGCAGACTACCCAGAGGTACTGGGTGCAATGGACTGCATGCACATACACATCAAGCCACCACACTGTGAGCAGGGTAGGCGCTACATAAACTACAAGAGATTCCCCTCTATCAACTGCCAGGTCGTGTGCAATGCCCAGGGCATTATCATGGATGTGTGTGCTGGCAGCCCTGGAAGCTATCACAACTCCCACATCTGGCATGCCTCACAGCTGTATCAGGTATTTGCCAGAGGGGACATCCCATATGGCCACTTGGTGGGGGATGTTGGCTATGCACTGGAACCGTGGATGATGACTCCCATCAGAAATGCACACACAGCCATGCAAGAACACCATAATGAGGCACACACAGAAATCAGAATCATCATAGAGCACATGTTTGGGATGCTGAAATCATCCCATATATATATATATATATATATATATATATATATATATATATATATATATATATATACATAGAGAGAGAGAGATGTCGATATATGGGGATATACATATATATGTAGATATATAGATAGGTTAACAACATCTACATAACCATGGAGGTACATATAAATGGGATACCTACCACATACTGACGCTCGTAATCCCAAGGCTTAAGGTCCGAAAGACACAGTACCAAAACACCAGATGCACGAGGTGTAATCTCACGATATTAATGAACAGTTAGTCAGTGCTTCTGGTGTTGCGGTTTGGGTAGGTTACTATGTGTACGTGTGTTTCTTAGGGCTGTAGTGTGTGTAAGTGTGTGCTCTGTGTGTGGTGTGTATTCTTGGGGAACTGTAATGTGTGGTTGTGGGTTAGCTTTGTGCATCTGTTTGCTCGACCTAGGATGTAGAATATTAAAGTAGGGGGTGTTGTGGGGGGCACAGACACCTACATGGGGGGTTAGGGGGGCTTGGCCACCTGCTCATACGTAGTGTAGGATGGTTTATTTGGATGTGTTGGGTAGCAGTGTGTCTGTGTGTGCATGTGTGTGTTCCATGTTCGTGTTACCTTCGTGAGTTACTGTTGATGTCGGTAATGTGGGGTATGGGAGTCTAGTCCCAGTACTGTGTGCGTCGGAACACTGTGATTTCAGGATTCCATAGGTCTCCCATATATAGCGGTTGAAGTGCTCATATATGTGTATAACATAGACCATAGCAATCACACATTCCACCACTACCAACCTTTATGAACAAAGGATATGGAGAGTATATGCCTATACACTATTACAAATATGTGCTATGGACATGAGCCAATGATAGTGTTACCACCTGTCCCACTTTGTGAGGGACACTCCCTTTTTGGGCGGTTGTGTCCTGACCAAATATATTAAACGTGGCAAATGTCCTGGGATTGTAGGACATAATTATGTCCCATATGTACTGTAATAGTTGCATACAATAATTATTTCTGTATCTAAAATACTTACATGTTACAGGAAACACAAGATAAGCAACTAAACTGCTACAAGAATAAACTTATAATTAGGCAAGAAAGGAGAGTTCTATCCCTTGTACTGACCGTGGGTTTGTGTCGGCCTGTAAAATCAGATGTGTGTCCCGAAAAGGTCCCACTATAGCCATATGAAAAGGTGGCAACCCTAGCCAAAGAGGGTCAGTCACCAACACAACTGCAATCACTGCAAATACCTATGACAGAAATACACAGCTATCATGTAGCAACACGTTATTGCATTCAGATGTATTACCGAAGGGATTCAAGGATTAACATCACCTGCATGCTATACAGGAACCACATAACAGTGCCTTAATGAATCAGCCTGCAATTACCATTGTATTAGTCCACAAAAGTGTAGGTGCTCAAATAAAGAAGGAACCCTCACGTGCATAGCGATTATGTATTAAAGCAGTTCCTACACACCTGCATCTGCTAAGCACACGCACCATCACCCCCACACCCAAACATATTACATTACAAACTGTAATAACATCACAAATCATTCACACACTGTACGACATCTGCAGAAGCCTTAACATACCTTGTCAGAGACACACTAACATGGCCCTATGTGAAATAGTTGCTGTTATACAATGGAACAGCTGCTGATGTAATAGAGTTTGTTTGCACTAATCCCATTTCAGAGGGTTGTGCATACACCGGGATGTGTTAGCAATTAGTGAGTAACAGCACAGTATGCTACACTTGTACACCAAATCAAGGACGTCTGGTGAGCACACTGTACACCACATAACAGTTCATGCATAGCCATACTGCTTTGAGCTGGCCAAACATCCTTGCCAGACTTAAACATCTGCAGAAGTATCAGGTACAAACCAACCCTGCATAAGTAGCACTGTTCTGAAATATAACAGCTGTACTCACATGTAGAACTAAATCATCTAGCCATTACACACAGTCCACGGGAGTCATCAAGCTAATATATCTCTGTGTGTCTCCATATAGCTGTTGAAATATATCGCAATAACACATCTAGGCTATCTCCCTCGAAAGTAAGGCAAACGGACAACGCCCAAAAGGAGTACTCAGTTATACACCAC
Organism: Protopterus annectens; assembly: GCF_019279795.1. Lineage (NCBI taxonomy): Eukaryota > Metazoa > Chordata > Ceratodontiformes > Protopteridae > Protopterus > Protopterus annectens. The sequence goes on from NC_056745.1 coordinate 34,247,817, forward strand.
TGTTGCCATGGTATCGGCTAATGGAGTAGCTGCACAGCTGATGTACATCCAATTAACTACTTTGGAACAGCGATTGGTGGACAGGATACCACATGTTACTGATATGTAACTAGAAAAGGATGTGTTATCGCACATTCAAACCATCCGTATATACCAGCGGAACATTACAAAGAACATTGAAACACAAACCAAAAAGGATTGAATCAACAGTTAACGACACCTCGGGTTACTAATAAGGTATGTAGAACAGTTAATATGTCTGTGTATGTAGTACTATTCTGTAGTATTTAAAGTGCACGCAATCCATATAATGGAAACAGTTATCTTGTAGTGATGTATTGTTGAGCATAGTAATGCTTGTAGTATTTGTGTGTACTGCTGTAGGTCACAAGGCAAACACTGCATACACCACAAGGGATGCTATATAAGGGCTTTGAACAGAAATACCCCTCACCAGCCAATGTCAGTGGCAGGGCTGGTCCAACAAGTATGTGCTATAACAGGGGATAGTATATGTTGATATATTTTAACTGTAGCCATATGTATGGGTGTATTACGGAGAATAACATGTGGAAGGTTGGGCCACTGTGCAAGTATGATTTGCATTGTGGGATATTGTGCTAATAACTGTGTAATGTACAGTATTGTAGGCAAATATGTATTACAAGCTACATAGCATTACTGTAATGTTAGGCAAACATTAGTTATGTCAATTGGCATTTACAATACACAATAACAGGATACATATGTCTTTTAGTGAGCCGACAGTTTTTTAGCATGTTAGCAAAGTAAAATGGAAGAGCTATTTAACTATCCATGCACATAAGACATGTAATATGTGCAAAGGTAGGTACTTGGCTGTCTTACCAAGGGTATCTGTAAGCCTAGCTAGCGTGTGTTGGCTTTCACTATCCCCATAGGTTAGTTTCCTGTGCCTCTGAATGGCAGAGCCAATAGCTCCCTGTGCCTCTGTCCAGCAGAGCCACTGCAGTGATCCCCAGGGTACATGTCTGTCTCCCATCCACACGTCAAGGTTTCCCTTGAAGAGTGCTCATGAGGGGCCCTGCCTGATGTACATTGGAATCATGTTCCAAAGCATAGGGAGTGCCCAGGTCAGGAATCTATCCATCCAGCATGTCCTACTCATCGTTGTGGTTAGGTGTATATCCCTACAGCATGTGGCTTTCAGGGACTTCTGTTTAGGTGGAGCATATCCAGCAATACAGGGTTGGACATGGACCTTGTACGTCAAGCAGAGATCACCTGTGAGTATGTGGTATGCAACTGAGTACAGCTGGAGTTTCGTAGGTTGGGCTGCATAGGTCATCTGTTTGAGGTTAGTAATCCTCTTGGTGTGGTACTGGTGTGGTCTTCCAAGCGGTTTCAGTTGTCTTGTGAGGTATATCCCAAATGGGGTGTTGTACCCTTTAATGGGTCTAATATGACATGTGTAGAGTCACAATGGCCCCTCTGATCTGGATGTGAACCCATTAGAGATTAGGGGGGGCCATGTAGAAGGATATTCTAACCACCATGTCATTATGGGTATCGAAGGAGAGATTGCTATCTACTGGGGTTCCCGGATCCCGTATTACCTTTTCTGTATGTAGGGGACTAGTACCTATGTGGTAGTCCGCAGGTAATTAGTTATATCCAAAGGGGATGATTATGCACTTTTAGGCATTCAGCTTGACGCCATGATATTAACACCAGGTATCCGTCTCAGTGCGACCCTTCCAGAGGGTGTCTGTAACAGCTGGGGAAACAATTATATCCCCTAGTTTGCAGTCGTCTGCAAACCTTTTCAGCCAAAGCCCTCCTGTGCTTGTCTGTAAGTCAGAGATGTACATACCAAACATGAGGGGTCCTAGGACTGAGCCCTGGGGGATGACAGTTGTAACTGGTATACAGTCGGACCTAGGGTATGCAACTCCCACTGTGTGAGTTCTGTCCATGAGCCACTTTACAAACCATCACATGATGTAGGGGTAAATGTTCAGGCGGATGGGTATGTTCATAATACCAGAAGGAGGAATGGTGTTGAAAGCCTATGAGAGATCTAGGTAGGATGTGCGGACCTCCTTACCCTCATCTAATGCCTTGGTAACTGTCTCTAAGAAGTCCACCAGGTTTAGGAGGCATGGTCCGGCCTTAACAATGCCAAACAGGGAGGGGTCAAAGGTTGGGAGGTACCCAATGTCTCTGTGACAGTGATCCATGATGTGCATCATAGCCTTGCAGACCAGGCTAGTCAGGCCTATAGGGAAATAGGTCCTGTGGTCCATTGTGGTGCCACCTATATGGAGTGGGATAACTGTTGCTGTGTGCCATTCAGGGGGCACTATGCCTGATGTGAGGCTATTATTGAACATGGTGCGAAGATGGGGAGACAGTACGATCTGAAGTTCATGTAAAACGCAGCCTGGGATGTTGTTCGGTCCCATGTATGCTGCGATATTGCCTTTAGAGTGTGCAGCTTTGAGAGGGATCTGCCAGGATGTTGCCAATATTAATTGTTTCTGTAATGTTCATGCCTTTGTGCTGTAACTCAGAGCAGATCTGGTTGTTGACATCAAGATATGTGACATAGCTATAGAATGCTTTGTGGTTGTTGTTGGTATTAGTTGCATTATAGTTTTCATAGATAGCTTTTGAGGATCTTATAAGGGATCTCACCTTCTTACTGAGGCTGGCCAGGGATCTCCTCCATGCATGGTATTGTACTCTCATTTGCAACAGTGTCTTCCTCCTGTTGTACAATATATTTATGACAGGGGACCACCAGATTGGTTTAGTTAATTAGGAGTATAGCGTCCTGGTTCTGTTTGGGATAGCACAAGCCATGCACTCCTGTAAGTGTTTATAGAGTGCATTTGTGTAGGATTCAGCAGCTGTAACAGTGCTGTCCATCTGCATGGGTGACATGATGTCCACCACTTCTGTCTTAAGAAGCATGTAGTTGGCCTTGTAGAGATATTATACTGTGGTTCCTTTAATGGGGGGTAGGTGCGGGATGTGGGTATCAACGGTGATCAGACCAACAAGGAGTTGGCTTCACATGTGGAGCCCCAGTCACTCATGTTGGTAATGACTAGGTCTAGGATATTGTTGCCCCTGGTGGGTGTGTGAATATGTTGAGTCAGGGCATTGGTGTTTATGAATTCCAGAAACCGTTGAGCTAATGTGTTGGTACACAAGTAGTTTTCCCAGTTAATGGTGGGGTAGATTCAGTGAGACTTATGTGTAAGTGTGGTGTTGTGCGGCTGTGTACCTTCTCCACATGGCAGTCAGGGTCAGGCTTGGTTGGAGAGACCTTTACCTCCAGTTTGGCTAGATGAGTGCATCTCTCACAGGTTGTAGTGTTGGGTGGTAGGTGGAGAGGCTTGTCTGTGTACATGAGGCAATGTGTACATTGCCTCAAGATGTCCAGATTCATCAGATAGACAGGTGAGAACACTGGCAGTTGACTCTTGAACATGCCTGAATATAGAACTACATTCACCTAGATAAGTGAGGAAAGTGGGTACAAGAGCTACATTACTCTACGCAAATGTGAAAAGTATGTACAAAACCTGTTCACCATTACCTGTAGGTAATGAGGAAGATTGAGTGCTATAGTAATTATTAGCTTACATAGTGTTTACAAGTCCTGAACAAGTGCTTAGCATGAATAAGCAATCCAGATAGGGTCTTGGATAATATAAACACATGGCCCCTCCCCAACAGGTACACAAGCATATATCCATGTGTACACCACAGGG